>NW_020173682.1:6136437-6168711 GCF_003031525.2 Neophocaena asiaeorientalis asiaeorientalis | reverse complement strand
ATTAGCCTTTTAAGTGAAAGATGAGAACAAAACACCTTCATGACTGACAATGCTAATGGAGTCCTTTTTTGTTATTTCAAATGGCTTCCTTTAGTGGTGTATCTCAGTGATATACTCAGTATATCTCCAAGAACGTGAATCTATCACTTTAAAGATTAAAAACATGATTTTGATGTTGGAAATAAGGTTAGCCAGATTTCCTAACAAAACTGATCTACGGTGCAAACAACATTTTCAAGAACTAAACAACTTATTTTTTAAAAACTTTCTAATTAATTAAAAACGTAATGCAGGGATGTAAAGGGGATCATATACAGCTCCAGAAAGAAGGATTAAAAATGGAAGAGAGGTGAGAGTTACTCAGAGAAAAGAATGAGAGTGCCAAGAGAGGTAAATCCAGAAGAGTGACATGAGAAATAAGGGACACAGAAAAAGTCTCACACACATTTTTTTTTGTTTGTTTGTTTTTGTTTTTGTTTTTGTTTTTGTTTTTTTGTGGTATGTGGGCCTCTCACTGCCGTGGCCTCTCCCGCCGCAGACGCACAGGCTCCGGACGCACAGGCTCAGCGGCCATGGCTCACGGGCCCAGCCCCTCCGCGGCATGTGGGATCCTCCCAGACCGGGGCACGAACCCGCGTCCCCTGCATCGGCAGGCGGACTCTCAACCACTGCGCCACCAGGGAAGCCCTCACACACATTTAACCGACACACAGAAAGAGAAATGAGAGAAAGAATGGAGTACAGGTAATATCTGAAGTGATAACAAGCGAAAAATTTCCAGAATTCATGAAATACATGAACACATACATCCAAAAAGCCAAAAGAATTCTAAAAGAATAGAAAAAAAAGAAATTCTACCTAGACACGCAGCAAGAATAGAACTATAGATACCCAAATCAAAAAGGAAAATCTTAGAGAAAGAAGACAGATTACTTTAAAACAGAGAGTCTGACAGCTGATTTCTAAATTAGCTACTTTAAAGATATCGTTCCTTCATCTTCTCATTCTTAGTACACTGAAAAAATAATAATGCCAACCTAGAGTTCTATGCTTAGTAAGAATACCTTTCAAAATGAAGGCAAATGAAAGCATGTCCGACATGACAACAGAGACAGCTGGACATCAGCAGACCTTCAATAGTGGAAATTCTAAAGATTTTTATATTAAGCAGATGAAAAGTCATCTTGGATTAAAATGCCAAGTTGTAAGGTGCTATGAAGCTGACATCTTCAAGGTTTGGGTTTTGTTTCTTGTTTTTTAATAGAGAGTCAAAATACATGACACAATAGCATATGAACGGGGAGGGAAGCATACAGGGTAAGAGTGTAAGGTCTTTAGACTGTCCAGGATGACAATAAAGGTACAGATTAACGGGGGATTTTATAATAAAGGATGCATGTTGTAATTTCTAAGGTAGCCATTAAAAATAGAGAAAGAGAGTGGATAACTTCAAAATAATTAAGGGGAAATCTAAAATGATAAAAAGTATTCTAATGAACACACAAGAACAGAAGAGAACAGGAGTAAAGACTTTCCAACACACTACGTGACTGTGAAAATCTGAAGAGACAATGAGAAAGGAAAATTACAGGCTACAATCACTCATAGACACAGATATTAAAACTGTAGATAGGGGCTTCCCTGGTGGCGCAGTGGTTGAGAGTCCGCCTGCCGATGCAGGGGACACAGGTTCGTGCCCCGGTCCGGGAGGATCCCACGTGCCGTGGAGCAGCTGGGCCCGTGAGCCATGGCCGCTGGGCCTGCGCGTCCGGAGCCTGTGCTCCGCAACAGGAGAGGCCGCAACAGTGAGAGGCCCGCGTACCGCAAAAGGAAAAAAAAAAAAAAAAACTGTAGATAAAATGTAAGCAAGCCAAATCCAGCAGGCTATATGAAAGGGATAAGAAATTAGGAGCAAACTGGGCTTATCCCTAAAATGCCAGTTAGCTTAACATTCAAAAATCAGTGACATTTGCTATACTGAGATGTACAGGAAACAAATCATATGATTACAATGAACAAATAAAATGCACTTGACAAAATTCAATGGCTAGTGATTTTTATTTTTATTTTTTTTTATTTTTTTTATTTTTTGGTACACGGGCCTCTCCTGTTAAGGAGCACAGGCTCCAGAGGCGCAGGCTCAGCGGCCATGGCTCACGGGCCCAGCCGCTCTGCGGCATGTGGGATCCTCCCGGACCGGGGCACGAACCCGTGTCCCCTGCGATGGCAAGCGGACTCTCAACCACTGTGCCACCAGGGAAGCCCTGGCTAGTGATTTTTAAAAAGTTTTCTGCAAACTAAGAATAAAAGGAAACTAACTTCCTTAATCTAATAAAGGGCATATATGAAAAAAAACCCAGAGCGAGCACGACAACGAAGAAATGCTGGAGCAACTCCTTTTGAGATCTAGAACTAAAAACAAGGATGCTGAGTCACAATGACAGTCAACACTGCAATCAAGGTCCCATATGGCAGCTCTGCCCGCAGGGGAGAAAGGACAGTCTTTACAACGTCACGGTGGGACAGCTGGACATCCACGTGGGAAAAGTTAATCTGTAGCCTACTTCACACCTTACACAAAAATCTATTCTAGAGTACTAAAATCAAAATGTAAAAGGAAAAATGAGTAAGTTCCTGGCCATAGGCTAAGGAATAGTTCATGAATAAAACAGAGAAATCACTCACCATAAAGGACGTGGTGATGAGCTGCACTGAAACGTGTGACTCCTGCACGTGGACCAGGGCAGGCGGCAAGGAGAATGAGAAGACAGGCCACAGGACAAGAGAAGACGGCCGTCAGCTAGCAAAGCTGACAAAGGACGGAATCCAGGACACAGAAAAATGCCCTACACAGAAGACCAGGCAATTGAAAAATGAGCAGAAGATGTCAATCGGTACCTCACGAAGAGAACATCGAAATGGCCAACGTGCAGATGTGTTCAACCTCATGAACAACCGAGAAGTGAACGTTAAAGCTACCGTGAGCTACCACTACACATGGAGCACCGTGAGCAACAGGTACAGATGCGGAGTGACAGGGTCTTTCCCACGTCCTGGAGGAGGAAAGGGGCTGAATGTGGAGTGAATAAATGGGTCACGCCCATGTGGTGAAGCCACCACAAAAATCCCAGTACTGTGGTGTTCAGTGAGCTTCTGTGTTGGTGAATACTTCTACACACAGTGGGTGACGGACCCCAACTCCCACAGGGACGGAGTCTCCTGATCTCTGGACCCTTCCAGACCTCACCCTACGTATCTCCTCATCTGTATCCTTTACCCTGTCTTTTATTACACAGTAACCTGACGAGGATGAGTTAGATCTTTCCCTTAGTCCTGTGAGCTGTTCTAGCAAAGGACAGAATGCAAGGAGGCGGCTGTGGGACCCCACTTTGCAGCCATGCTAGACAGAAGCTGTGGGCAACCTGGGGGCCTATTACTTGTAACTGGTACCTGAAGTCGGGGCGTCTTACGGGGACTGAGCCTGTGAGGTCTGCGCGACCACCAGCGTGTGTCAGAACCGAGCTCTGGGACACCCAGCTGGTGTCGCAGAGGACCGCTCGGTGTCAGGGAAACCCACACACCTGGAGTGAGAGCTACTGAGTGTCAGGAGTACTGTCTACACAAGTATCCTGCACTTCTCCTTTGCAGGCTGGACCGCCTTTCTCTTCTCTTAAAGGAAATATTGCAAAATCACCGTCATAGAAATAGGCAATCAAAACGTAGACAGCCAAAAAATAAAAGAAGAAAACCAAGCATAGAGGTACGTCGGGCAGTTCACTAAAATATTATGCTTTTCCCCTGGATTTTGTAAGATTTATTTTATGTATCCACTTTTAAAAATTCGTAATTTGTTATTTTTTCCCTCATGCTAAATAGTCACCACTAACCTAAAAAAAGTTCATGTGGTAAAATTCCATTTATAAAGCTCAACAATGGGCAAAATTAAACCAAAGTGCCTAGGGAGGCTTAAAACATACGTTTTGTGTACACTGTGAGGCAGGATCTTCTTTGCTGTCCGTCGCCATGGCGGCTGGGGAGGCAGCGAGTGGAGGAAGCGCACGGGATGCTCTCAGGGGTTCAGTTTCTTTCCTCAGGTGGTGGCCACATGGATGTTGGCATTATAATCACTCTTAAAACTGTACTATGAAAGTTTTATATGCATTTCTGTATATATATTACATTCCACATTATATGATATTTGTGAAATTCAGACCTAATGAACTTGTAAAACTAACACAGGTACTATGCAGGGAAAGATCGATTCCATAAGATTAAAAACAGAATGGTACTATCACAGGAACGAAAACAAGATCAACTCTCCAGTTGATAAAAGCTGTGTCCCAAGGAGGGACAGGTAACAGTTTGGACACTACTACACACGCACACTGGGCTGAACAGTTCAGTAGACAGATGGTGCGTGGTGGGTGGTGGTAGCCAGCGGGCATTTACAAACAAGGGAAGGAGGCTAAAATGATCCATTTCCTATGGATTAGAGCTGGAGACACCAGGAAGAACTCATATGTAGCTTAATATACTTACAGACGATTGCACATAGAAATGTTCATATATGTGCATATATACACGGGTCAGTACACACACATGTATTTCTTTGCTCTGCCAGATGAGAGGGCCTAAGAGAAAAACCACTGTGCAAACCTACCATCCAGATCTTGGTTTCTATTTCCATTCCCTAATAAAAGGAGCTGGTGGTCCTTTGAGAAATGGCTGATTCTAGACGGGGCACTGCAAGATTAACCTGGAGCATCCCCTCATGCCCAAAGTAAGGAAGCGTTTAAAACACGCCCCTGTGGAGAGGGATACGTCAAAGAAACCAACTGAAAAAGCTCCCGGTGGCCCCAAAGCTGGGACAATTTGAACAACAAAATAGGTGAAGTAGAAGTGAATTATGTCCCGAAGTGTCAATAAACATCCAAGAGTCCACACGGATATGAAAAAGGATTGAATAAGTTAATGGGAGAGAAGAGAGAAAGTATTCCAAATAAGTTACAGGGATCCGTCACCCTGAAGGAGAGCAGGACACACCCCCTTCGCATGTGAGAGGCACGCAGACGTCCTTCCCCAGAGCACAGCGGGACAGGGTGGGCAGACAGAGTCACTGTCCAGTGGGGAGGTGGGGCGAACATCACATCAGCCACTTAATCAGCATCAACAGTCATAAGCCAAGTGGACAGCACGTCCCCTTAATATACAATATGACGACAGTGGCACTTTACATCAGACAAATTCCAACAGAGGGAATTCCACTACATATCTGACCAGTACTACTCTCGAAAATGGTCAAGGTCGTCAAACACAAGGAAAGTCTAAGGAAACTGCACAGCCAAGAGGAGCCTAATGAGACGAGGTCAACTAAACATAATGTGAGACCCTGGACCCAAAAAGGATATTAACGGAAACTAAGAAAATCTGAATAAAGTATAGATTTTAGCTAATAATAATGTACCAGTGTTGATTTTCTAATTGAAATGAATGTACCAAACCAAGGTAAGATGTTAATAATCAGGGCAACAATTATAAAGGATACTGGAACTCTCTGTCTTATCTTCATAATCGTTCTCTAAATCTAAAATTACTCTAAAAATAAAATTTAAAAACAAATTTTTTAAAATAAGATCACCAGATCATAATAGCTAAGAAAGAAAACCCAGAACATATGTATACACGAGAGGGGCCAATACACATTTATGGAAAGAGGCTGGGCTATTGAGTGAGTGATTTGGGGACTACTGGCTCTTCACGTGGGAAATATGTTAAGATTTGATTACTGTCTCATTCCACATGCAAACTAGCTGGACTGAAATTCCAAATGTGTAAAATCAAATTTTAAAATCATTATTATTTTTAGGCCATGCCATGCGGCATGCGGGATCTTAGTTCCCCGACCAGGGATTGAACCTGCGCCCTCTACATTGGGAGCACGGAGTCTCAACCACTGGACCGCCAGGGAAGTCCCCAAATTTTTTTAATTATTAAAAGAAGATCTTAGAGACTATCTTCTCAATCCTGCCTTAGGTTGGAAAGACCTTCTTAAGCACAAGGAAAAAAGCATTCACCACACAGAAAATACTGATTTGTCCATATAAAAGTTTTCAACTTCTATTTTAAAAATGATACTATTTAAGGAAGAAAAAAAGGACAAATGACCAGAAGAAATGGTGTTCAACCTAAAATGACCCAACGGGTTAATACACAAAATACAAATATCCAAAAAAAAAAAAAAAAAAAAACAACAACAAAGAATACAAATAAATACTGCAAATAAATAAGAAAATGATAAACCAATAGAATGGGAAAAGGATAAGAACAAATCACAGAGGAATAATGGCCATTAAACAAAGGGAAATGTGCTCAATGTTGGTAGTAATGCACATTTCACACTTAAGATACCGTATTTTCCCCATCAGATTGGTAAAAATTATAATATTGAAGATTGCCAAGAACATGGGGGAAACGATTCTTAAGGTACTGTCCGTGGATTGTTAAGTGGTTTAACACCTCTGGAGGCCAATTTGACAACATCCACTAAATGTGCACATCTTTTCTCCTAAAATATTACAAAAGGAACAAAACCAGGACTTTCATTAAGGGTAGAGCCTGGTTCACTACACAATGTAATGTGACACAATGGAAAACTATGCATTAGTTGAAGAGAATCTGGAGTATCTGTGTTTATCTATACAGATGTATGCACACACACATATCATAGAAACACCTCTTCGAGACATTACTTCGTGTAGCAAGAAAGTCACAGAACAATCCATAGAGTACGACGGAATCTGTGATTAAAAGATAAGACAAAACAATACACTTATGTACACACACATTTACTTACAAAGGCAATTAAGTGTTTAATGTACAGAGAATTCTTGCAGGATACTCATCAAACTGAGAAAGAAAAGGAGACTGGGGAAAGGGGAAGAGCGGGTAGGAAGGGTTTCTTTCCTTTTTTTATCTGTGTAGTTTTAATGTATTACTTATGTAACTGTTTGCTCTCAGAGGAAGAGGAAGTGGTGGAAGTTTACACAGCAAAGCACTTCCCCACGTGAGCACCACGCGTGCACTGGGGCCGCTGTGACTTGCACCCGCTCCCACTGCGTGAGTACCGCCCTTCAGCTACGCTAACGCTGTTCCCCTGGAGACCATCGCTAAGCAACGCTGCTGACAGTAACAATGACCCTTGACTGATCAATGGCATCTGGTCTACAAGGAAGGACAAGGGAACGTGGCATCTGATGGGTGCCCACACCCTGGGGTCCCCCTGAATGCTGTGACTCTTAAAACAATCTCCTCTGCCCAACTCAAACCTTATTGGGACACACTGGTCAAAAACTATCGCAAAGCCGGGACTGAGTCGCACCAGCGTTTTAGATTTGCACCAAGCCGGCCAGCTAGGCGTGCTAGAGTCCTTTTTTTTTTTCTTTTTCCGGTACGCGAGCCTCTCTCACTGCTGTGGCCTCTCCCGTTGCGGAGCACAGGCTCCGGACGCGCAGGCTCAGCGGCCACGGCTCACGGGCCCAGCTGCTCCGCGGCATGTGGGATCTTCCCAGACCGGGGCACGAACCCGTGTCCTTTGCATCGGCAGGCGGACTCTCAACCACTGCGCCACCAGGGAAGCCCTAGAGTCCTTTTTCCATTCTAAATAGCCTATGGTATTTTTCACAACTGACGCCTAAACTACCACTTTAATCATTCCCCATGTTAGCTGTAATCAACAATATTTTGCATTCAATTAAACTAAGGCATTTTTTGGTGAACGAACGGCAAGGCAGAAAACTTATTTACTACATAAACTGCAGTAAATTTATGGTTCAAATAAATTTTACCTATAATTTCCCAAACCACGACGGAAACTTAAATCATTCATTTTATATAGTGGAACACAATGTGGGCCTATATAAAAACTGAAAAGAAAAAAAAATTTTGTCCAAAGGAGCTGCTTCCAAGTTCATGTCTTGAGAAGAGAAGATTTTTATGTAATTTAAAAATCAAAATCATTTCCTAAGAAAAACTAATCTTCAGTGTAAATCACAGTAGAAAAACATCGTTCTTGATGGATAAAGACAAGAAAACACTTTGCCAAAGTGTAAGTATGGCTCTGCTTGAAACAGCAAAGAACGGTACGGGCAAATCGTGCACGTGACAAGGCCAGGGTCACCTAACACAACACAAAATCACGTTTGTGATTCAGCTCTTTAAAAACTAGGGTGCCAGTGGCTGTCCAGGACAAGACATATCTCAGCTGGTTACAGAAATGTGACCAACTCAGTGTGGTCAGTGCAACAAAGCCCATCCCTTTAGCCACACTCTGTGCCACCCCCTCTTCTGAGTGGTCTTAAAAATGCAAGCTACAGCTCCCCAACCCCACTCGCATTCTGTTTTCATAATTCTGAGGAGGGTCCAAGAATCTACATTTTTCTACAGTGCTGATTCCGGGGAACCCCAGAAAAGGGCTTCAAAGGGGCACTGACCACCCCCATCCCACCTTCTAAATCAGGTCAGAAAGAGGGGATTTCACACATGCATGAGTTTTTTTCCCTTTCTTGTAAAGCTTTAAGTATCACTAAGTCTCACAACTGCTAACAATGTGCTTGTTTTAATTGAGTTCTTTAATGACATATCTCAACTTCAGAACAGTTTTCGCCTCCGGACAGAAAGAAAGAAAATAGAAAAATGGGGGGAAAAAATGAGAGGTCTGAGCGACTACAGCCAAAAAAATTCATCGCTATGACTAAAGCAGAGTGACAGGTAATATGAGTACCATGACACTTTCCACACTTTTCTCTATCTTTAAAATACTTAATTTTTTAAAAAAGAAATGTAAATGTACGACATTATTCCAAAATGCAGAACAGCACAAGAGGATTAGCAGGAGCCCTCAGTACCCGAGAAAGCGGTCCCGCCCTCGCCCTCCAGTAACGTTTATCCTGAGGCCATGATGGCCCTCACTTTGGTTTCAGAAAGACAAGCCTGTCTGCAGCCGCTTAAAGCAATGCTGGTTTTCACTGTGAACTGGATGATTTCTAAGGATGGGAGGAAAAGTGCCCCTCACGGGCTCCATACCTGTGTCGCTCCCTGAGCCTGCGGACAGCGCGGGCATGATGCAGGATGCGGGATGCAGGATGTGCGATGCGGGATGCAGGATGCAGGCTGAGCTGGGCCCTGAACTGCCAACACGCTCCGTTCAAAGGCGGCAGGGATGCCAACCCTGAGGCCTGCAGCCACGCTGTCTACCCAGATCTATGTCTCCTGCAGTCCGTTTCTACAAAGAAAAAGAACACATTAAAAATAGAAGAGGCAAGATTACTAAACAGCAACTTTCTGTAACTAACTCAAAATGCTGATTCCAACACATTATTTAGGGAGATCACAATCTTCACAATTTCTTCTACAGACCACAGACAAATATGAAATGGGAGAGTTTTTTATTTCGACGTGGGATTTCTAATTAAAAACATGAAAGTTCTTCGTGAATGTGTCAAGGTTTCCTTAAAGATTTTTACAGTTGGTTTGAGAACCACTGACTGCATAGATGGAGAACTTGAGGAAGCTTTTGTAAGCCAACGTCATTCTAAAATTCCTCCCTTCTGTTAGAATTCAAAACTGTATTCCTAAAGGTAGAGCAGAGATTCTCTAAATTGTCAACAACTTATAACTAATTGTAATTTTTTTAAGTAACTCATCCTAATACGACAACTGCAAAGTTCTCTAACGAGATTACAAACAACCTTGAAAGAATACTAGAATTGAAGCAAGATATTATTATAGATTTACAGGACTGCTGGTAATCTACACTAAACCTAACAATCCAAGCTAATGTATGAAAATAAATTGTTTAAGTAAAAACTCAGCTTTGATGTATCTTGGAAAATATCAATTTTTTAAATAACTATTTTAAGTAACGTTTATCCCAAAATAAGCAGTAAAGGCACTATTGTACAGTAACTAAAAGCAAGGGCTCTAGTGTTTGCTCAATCTCTGATCCTGCTAGCTCTGTGATCTTGGAAAAGTTATTTAATCTTATTAAGCCTTAATTTCCTTATACGCAAATGAAGAGAACAACAATTTAGAACTGTTGGATAATCCAATGAACACCCTTCAAACAATGAATGCTAACTATTACGACTGGTTTTTTTTTTTAATTCAGGTAATGAGATTATAAAATGAAAACATCAAAGTAGCAAGATTAAAATTTACATTGGCCTACACCTAGGAGGACGCCATGTGGTTTAAATTTGGACCGCGGCTGCCTAATAACGGAAAATACACTGCATTTACATTTTTCAGAAATCAGAAGAACCACACAACGTGTTTAAATTCACTTTTTTTTTTTTTTTTTTTTTTTTTTTTTTTTTTTTTTTTTTGGCTGTGTTGGCTCTTCGTTTCTCTGCGGGGGCTTTCCCTAATTGCGGCAAGTGGGGGCCACTCCTCATCGCAGTGCGTGGGCCTCTTACTATCGTGGCCTCTCCCATTGCGGAGCACAGGCTCCAGACGCGCAGGCTCAGTAATTGTGACTCACGGGGCTGGTTGCTCTGCGGCATGTGGGATCTTCCCAGACCAGGGCTCGAACCCGTGTCCTCTGCATTGGCAGGCGGATTCTTAACCACTGCACCACCAGGGAAGCCCTAAATTCACTTTTTAATGCATTTTTCCCAGTTCTCTATAAAGCAAGTTCGGTGATTTAAAAGCATATTTTAACATATATTAACAAGAAAAACAGATACTGTAAACATCTGAAAAACTGGCTCACTTCAATCCCTAAAGCCTTGAAATTGCTGATTCATATTACAGAATAAAGAAAATGAGCCTGCCAAATTCCTCATGAAAAAATTCAAACTATAAGATTCTATTAAAGCCTTCTAAATTAGCTTTTTAATTATCAAAGTAAACGTTAGCATAAAAATATTCACCATCAAATAGACTATCTTGGACCAGGCAACCCGGTGCAATGTCTTGAGTTTTGTTTTACATTACAAAGGCTGACGTAGTTAAAATACACATACAAATTCATACAGAGATCCTCTGTGTTAATTAAAAATATGAAGGCAGTTATTTTAAATACCAAGTGAAAATATAAATCACTAAGCTAAAAATAAGACAGAAAAAGGTAAAGCAAGGCTTCATCGGTGCCCGTCTCTGACGCTGTTTTCCCTAATAATTCTAAAAGGCAACTCTGCCTTGCTTTCATAAATTATCCTAACAATCAGGATTAAGATTCAACTACATAAAGTGCTCCTCGACTCAAACGCAAAGAAAATAAAAAACAGACCATACATAATTTAAAAAACGCATTCAATTAGTAAACTTTTGTTCTGCTGCTGAGAAAAAAGGGAAAAACGGTTATAACTTGTAAAGTATATGCACACGTATTTCTACCATTAGGGCATAAGGCATATACGTAGGTATGTAGACAGGTATTTATTATAGTGTGTATGTATGTAATTTAAGCTCTTTATGCCATAAATCATAATTTGTACGGTACAGATTACCTAACTACAGAAATACACATACTATATAATCTATACCATGCAAACTACGACTTTCTTCAAGCCTTAACGAACCTACAATGTTTCAATTTCATAAACCACATACAACATATAAGCCAATTTATGCTTAAAACAAACATCCTATTAATACTAAAACCACCTTACATTTCACATCAAAATGTCCTCCCGAGTTGATACTGCAGCTTTCCACGTATGCCGTATACAAAAGCTTTACACAGTGTTTCTCATCTTTTATTTCACAATAAACACTCAAGGTTAAGTTTCTTCCAAAGTTGTATTATTTAAGAAATATATGCTACAAGATAATTATCTTCTCAGAACATACAAGTATATTAATTTAAAAAAATGGTTTGATAAAATCCCAACCAGGAAAATGGTTAATATTCTGTGGAACGAAGCAGAGTTGCTGGGTTTAACTTTCAAACTGAGCTAAATTTCTGTAGTAATCATGTTATTTTCTTTGGCTAAACTTATTTAAAATGCTTTGGAATTTGTCAGAATCCAGCCATGATTATTACTGACTGTTGTATGGAATCGATTTACTGCAACACAAAAATACCAGCTGTTACAGTACGTCCTGAGAGGGATTACCGAATATTCTTAAATTGAAGTTCAATCCATCTTTCCATAAAAAAGAGAGCGACCCAAACGCCAGGAACGAAAGTGCAGTGTCAAGTGCACCTGAAGCATTTACGATCCCCAACAGAACCATTACAACCCTACTTTAAAAGGGCTTATTTTTGAAATTTCATTATTCCAGTCATACCGCACTTCTATATATCACACCGTATCAGGTTCTTCTGGCATCCGTCATATGGAAACAGTGAACTATGTGAAGGTCTAGAACCTACAATGTTCAGTTTCTACCCGCCCTGGGCAACCCTTAGGGCTCCCGGGGCACTCATGACATCTAGTGGTCAACCACAGAAGTGCAAGTGTCTGTAGCAGAAAGTTTTTTGAGTTTTCCCTAAAAAAAAAAGTCTTAATCGCACCCAGTGAAACAACCACCTGCAAAAACTTTTATTAATGTGTGCGCGCTCACACACACTCACACACACACACACACACACACACACCCCACTCCTGTGTATCTCCTCTATCAATACTTCACTTCTGACAGCAGATGTGGTTTTCCACACCCCAGGCAGATCTGTGACACCAGCTGGGTGACCTACAATTAAACTCAGTTCTGACACTGTCCACCTGGAGATAGGGCCAGATACCACAAGGTGAGGGCTCAGCCCCACAAGACTGGCCCCCTTCTGATGTCACCTGCAAACCCAGGTTATCACCCGAGCTTCTCATCGACTGACTACAATCAGGACTTCCCCCAGCTCCCTCAGGTTCACTGAATTTGCCCGAGGGGCTCACAGAACTCAGGAAAACATTTACTTTTTAGGTTACTGGTTAACTGTAAAAGGAAATGATGAGGGACAGCCAGACAGAAGGGTTGCACAGGGCGAGGTGGAGCCCCCACCCCTTCCCTGGGAGCCGCCTTCCCCCAAATCTCCACGTGTCTGCAGCCTCGAAGTTCTCCAGACCAGAGGCTTCGTCACACAGGCATGGTTGATTAAATCACTGGCCCACTGGTGCCTGAACTCAACCTCCAGACCCTCTCCCCTCCCTGGAGGTTGTCGGGTGGGACTGAAAGCTCCAACCCTCCAATCAAGGTTGGTTGTCCTCGCCACCAGCCCCGTCCATAAGGGCTTCCCAAAAGTCACCTCGTTAACATAAAGGTATGGCTGAAAGTAGTTAGGAAAAACGGAAGACATCTTTGTCACTCTTATCACTTAGGAAATTCCAAGGGTTTTAGAAGCAGAAAGGGTTACACAGAACACCAACTATATATTTATTATATAAATCACAATATTTCACACACACGCATGAGGTTAACACAGATGAATGAGAAATCAGGTACTGGACCTAATTTTCCAAACTCACGCCCTCTCTGTTTGGAAGAGTATTCAAGAATATGAAAACTTTTAATTAACTGTCATCATAAATAAATAATCATAGTAAGATCCCATCATTTCAAGAGACAGTAACTGTGCCCAGTAATCCAACTGTAGATTACTTCATGAGTTACAAATACTCTCAACTTACACTTTCAAAACCCAATAGAGCAGTAACACACACAAAAGGGGTAAACCCTTTTTTAACAAATCTGACATTAAAAAAAAAAACTCTACCTGAAAGATGCATGAGTTGTATTAGCCAATGGAAGCAGCAAATCTTCATAAATTATAATTGTTAGAAAATACAGGAAGCAATGCAGGTAGGTGGCATCAATCTGCTTACAGAAAATGGTATTTAAACCTTTTATACCATCAGTTCTCAAAGTTTGGTCTGCAGACACCAGTGGTCTCTGAGATCCTTTCAGAGGTGCCACTGAAGTCAAACTATTTTCATAAAACCATCAAGATGGTATCTGCCTTTTGCAATGTGTGGACATGTGCACCAATGATGAAAAGTACCGGTGGACAAAACCATGGGTACCTTAGCACAAATCAAGACAACAGTACCAAATGGAAACTATTCGTCCTAGTTAATTCTTCACTACCAAGCAGTCTCATTAAAAAAAAAAAAAAAAAAAAAGACGGAAGGGCATTAACTTTAGAATGCCCTTAATGAAGTAGTAAAATTAATAATAACTGACCCTTGAGGCATTGCTAATGATAAAGCATAAACACTCAAGCAAAAAAATAGAATTTTATAAAACCTGTGTCCACTAGAGGTGGCCCTCGCTTTGCAACGCACCGTGTTAACCGAAACGCAAGCATCCTGAAACCAGTTCCCGCTCTGCGCAGGTCCACCAGCTTCCCAAAACCCACAGGCTCTTCCAGGATCGGTGGTGATATGAGCAAATGTGATTTTTTTTATATTGTGTCAACCTGTGGATAGTGAACCAATATTTTTGAAAGTATCAATGCATAATATTTTAAAAAATAATGTGTGAATAAAAGATCCAGTCAAAACGCAGGACAGCCCAACAGATTTGAAAGTTCCAATATGATACGCCTGTTGATGTATTTTCAGATTCCATACTGCAACACTGAGACTACCACATGTCGAGTTTTGAGGTACAGTTGACCCCCGAACAACAACGGGTTTGATCTGCATGGCTCCACTTACACACAGATTTAACAGGACTACAGGATCCACAGCTGACTGAGTCCATGGATACAGAAGGCCAACTACAAGTTACACGTGGATTTTCCACTTCATGAACAGTTACCACCCCTAATCCTCACATTGTTCAAGGGTCAACTGCAGTAACAAAGAACATCTACAATTACCTGAACAGGTTACTGAAATACTCCTCCCTTCTCCAGCTACAGATCTGTGCAAGACTGGTTTTTCTTCATATCCTTCAACTAAAAGGTAGAGCAACAAATGAAAAGTATACACATCTGAGAATGTAACTGTCTTCTATCCGGGCAGGCATTACAGGAATTCCCAACTCACCCATGTTTTTGTTTTTTGGAAAACGGTTATTTTTCATAAAAACATGATTTACGCTAACATATAACAAGTTTAATATTGTTCTTTTTAAGTGAATTGAAACGACTTTTTAAAATTTCTCTGTTTTAGTTTCCAATACGGTAAATATCAATATAACACACATAAACAGAACACTTTGGAGCCTTCAATAATTTTTAAGAGTCTAAAATGGTCCAGAGACGCCAAAGTTTGAGAACTGCTGTCTGTGGCCAGAGCAGGCACAAATGTTCTACAAAAGGCAGACAGTAAACATTTTAGGCTTTGTGGTCTCCAGGCTCAACACAGACAATACGCAAATGAGTGGGTGTGACCCTGTTCCCACAGTATTTTATTTCCAGGAAAGAAGAGGGTCAGATTTGCCGACACCATCCTGTACATTATACCCTATCTGCCACTGACTTAAGGGTCCAACAGTAGCATGCTTTCCAGCAACTTCTTTATTGGTAATTCTTTAAATATTCAAAGAAAGTTCAAATTTTTGTCAGTTTTCTATTATGCAGAAATGTATACGGAATTTTAACCTATGCAATCCCTAATCATAAACAAAATCACATTTCAGTTTTGTCTATGCCAAGAATCTTAGACTGTCAGACAATAAAAAACTGTCTACAATTTCTGTCTACACACTGACAATAAAAAAATATGCTTACGACTGGCAATGCATTAGGGTACCATATGTACAAAAATATGCTTTATACAACCAAACGCAGAAAGTCCTGGATTTCAAAAAAAGGGGACAATTACAAAAAATTAAAACATCTCACATTTACAAACTCACCAGGGTTCAATTATTATGTAATACAAAACTTACATATCACAAATGGAAAGGAAAAAACCAAAGCGCCAGAAAAGAGGACTCCCGCTGAAAGAATCTTATAAACCTTTGAAGACTTAAGAGAGGAAATGAGAGAAACAATGCTTTATAACCCCCAGGTCAGGAGACTCAGGCTTCAAGGCTGCCGGGAAAGTCGCAGGAGCCCCGGGACCCCAGGACTTCACCTGCCGGGAAGGGGCACTGGGACGCCCAGGTGTAAGGAACGACTCACCAGCCGTGACCCCACGCCAGACGACCTGAACCACCGACCGCAAGCAGTGCACCGCAACCCTGTGCCGATTCTCAGACGTCCTCAGGAAACTCAGCGGCCTCTCCAGTGCTGTGCACAGCCCCGGCCCCACGGTGAGACCGCTCTTCTGACAACGACCTTTTCTCGCTATATTTCTCTTCTCCCGCCCACTGGACAGTCTTCAAGATTACACTATCAACCATGAACGAACCACTTGTTTGCTGTATTAAATAATTTCTTTCCTCTATTTGATGGGGGCAGGGGAGAACGATAACTTCTGCACTGCATTTTCCTTGCCTAATTCTCAGTTCCAGATCCTCCACAGCACTCCACCAGCATTCCCTGAAGTCCCCTCTACTGAAAAAACCGATCACTTTTGATAATTAAGATACATCGATGTAATTTTGCAGCTCTGTTGGGCTTACAATCCCCCGCTAGATCTCCTTGAGGTTGGAGCCTGTATCATCATATGTCCTCCAAACTGCATCACAGACCCCCGGTCAGAAGTGCTTCTGTATGTGACCAACTCCAACCTGCCAAGAGCTCTGACCTGACCCTTCAAGGTCAGCGTAACCTCATTATTTTACTTACGGGGAGACGGCGCAGCCTAGTGAAGAGAGCGCAGATTTGGACACAGGACAGACCTCGGATGAGAGCCCAGCCCTGCCTTCCTGACTCCATGGTCTTCGCCAGACGATTTAATGAAATGCGAGTACATGCAACGACGTAAGTAGAACGCCTAACCCATAGGAGTCAATCAACAGGTGACATCTTTTATGAATACTTTTCAACCATATTTTCATCACTCTCTACTTCTCACGTCCTCTAATCTAGCAAACGTTTAAAGGTCCTATAATGAAAAGAATACAGGCTTTGGTGGGAGACAGTCCAGTCTCCTGATTCCACCACTTACTACACACACAACTTACAAGATATGAGACCTTGGGAAACCAAATAAAACAATTAAAAGAAAAAATACACACACACGTAAGCAACAGATAACACTGAATGCACCCCATTTCCCAGACATTAGGTTAAAAACTCAACGTCTCATTTAATTCTCACAATAATCTCATCACATAAGGACTATTATCATCGTCTTACAGATGAGGAAACAATTCTAAGCAACGTGCTCTAAGCCACAGCTTGAAGGGATTCTCACATCAGCATGTGTGTGAATCCAGCGCCCACGCACACACTACACAGGGCTGCCTCTTCACTCTTAATTTAATCCCGCCCATTCAGTTCCCTCTGGCGTCAAACAGAAATCATTTCTATGATTCATTACATCTTGTGATGACCAAATGAGACATATCTGAAGCACTGGGAACATAACAGATGCTCAAATATTAGCTTCCGCGCTCTCTCAGTCTTTTGCTTGATATCCTCCTTTTATTTTATCCTCTTTATTTACAAGAAAACTGCGCGTTTCAGATCCACACCCTCTAGCTTGCTCTTGGGCCACCAGACTTCACGCCTTCTCCGGCAGACCCCTGATGCCTTGACCAGTAACACGAAGGAAACAGGTTTGTTACTTCCAGGAAGGTGCATTTAACAGCCACCATGAGATCCGACGCCTCGCCTTTCACAGCTGTCCAGCGTTCCAGCTGCCTGACAGAGGACGTCGCGGAGCAGTGCCCCCTGCCAACATGCGATGGACACACTGCATGAGCAGGAGATGAGCGTGGCGTTGGAGCCGTTTGCTACTGATGCTCAACCTAGCCCTTCCTGACGGATAAACTGATCATGGACGGAAATCACTGGTATAATTTTTAAATAACATAAATCATGTAAGCGTTTACACACTGTTACTAACTGGGTACTAATAAATATTGTGTGGTTCAACACAATAGTCGCTTAAAATGTAGCCTACTAAAAACATCTGTAATGAATCTGGACATTTATAAACATGATTTCGTTTACTGACAACAGAAAGCATGCAAACTGTCTACTTTCATCAGTTTCTCAGGCCCTACAACAGAACCATCAAAAGATAAGCTTCCCAGATACCAATTCTTATTTGCAAAATATTAATTATGTCATGCTACCAACATTAACTGTATTTTCTAAGTAAGGACAGGACCAAAGAGTGAAACTAATGTAATACACAATAGTTCATGCGTATTTAATTTTTTAAAGCTATCACAGATAGTGACAAAAGCAAATACCTAATTCAAAAGCCCTGTTCATTTATAATACTGACAACTCTGTACTAAATTCTCCTCCACGGTGGTCTTAATACTCTTAAAGGAAATCCTCACCTTCTTGCACATGAGATCTTATTCAAGTCCCTGTATGTCCTATTTTCTTACATACTCATCTACTTTATTTATTTGGGCGGGGGGCGGGGGGCATTTCCACAAAAGAAGTAATTTTATTCACTCAGGTTGTAAGTAAATGCTTCAGGAAACAATGATGTCAGTTTCAAATGTATTGAAAGATAAATAGTAAACAGTATGTATTTCAGTTTTTAAACAAGGAAATTAGTTAATTTTATTTACTAATAAAAATAAAAGAAGCCTCTAACCTAAAGTATAGCCTGATCATTTATTTCTCTATAAAGAAACACAAATTGGATTTTTTTTTTTAACAGAAAAAGGACAAGACCCACAGAAAGATAAACTCCTCTACCTGCTGGCGCTACAGGGATTTCCCCAGTTACTGACTGATTTTGGTAGATCGGCATCACCACTGCAAGCCTGACGTCATCTACTTTAATGACATCCAAAGCTGAAAGCAAAGAGAATAACCCGTGTAAGAATAATGCAAAACCCTAACGTTACATTGTACAGAAAAACGGTGAATCCTACATTGATGAACAGAGTATCTGTTCTGTACTGGCCCTTTAGGTATTAAATAGCAGAGAATCTCACACTCAGAGTCAGTTACACCCAAGGGTAATTAACTTTGAGTATCTCGTTGTTCATATACCTTTTAATGTTATTTTCTTCAACTACCTCAATGTTTAAACCGTTAATATTAGTTGCTGGAATCTACTGACTATACTTTGTAAATTTTTAATCTGCATAGCATAGTTCTGAAAAGGATTATTTTCATTTCCAGGACGAAATGAATGAACAGAAAAGAGAAAAAGCTAACATTTCCCAAGTTTCACGTGAAGAAGGAACAAAAATTAAGTTGCTAGGGAAGTAACATGCCAGTCATTGTTCAGAAACCATGGGAAACGTTTACACAAAAGAACATTCCACAGAACTCTGCAAAGCCTTCAAGGGGACCTGTAGGCACACTGTCTTGTACAAACACACTCTAGGGGGCAGACCCTGGCAGAAAGAGCAAATGACACAGACTCTGGGCACACGGGCACAGCTCCCCGGCGGCCTTCGTGGGTCTTTCCCCAAACGGCGTCTCAGTGGACTCCCTGGGCGGCCCCTTTGCAGAATCTCCCCCACAAACCCCACCCCGACTTGATGTTTCTTCTTCACCCTCGTCACAGTCTAATCACTATGTGGGTTTCATTTAGCTAGTCAACCGTCTGTCTTTCCTGCTAGAATGTCAGCTACGAGAGGCAGGGACTTCTGCCTGTACTGCTCCCTGAATTCCTAGCGTCTGAGAACAGAGCCTGCCATATACAGTAAGAGGTGGCTCCCTAGTGTTTGCTGAACGAATGAATGAGTCAACAGTGAACCCATTACCAATTCCTGCCATGATATTTTGTTGGTTTGTTTTGTTTACTTTTATTTTATTTTTTATGGGAGTCTAGTTGATTTACAATGTTGTGTCAGTTTCAGGTGTACAGTGAATTAGCTATACGTATACGTATATCCACTCTGTTAGATTCTTACCCCATATAGGTCATTACTGAGCAGAGTTCCCTGAGCCACACAGTAGGTCCTTAGAAGCGGTCTATTTTATATACAGTAGGGTGGGTGTTATATGCCTCTGCCCACCCCCGCTACTTCTCCTGCCCAAAGGAGGGAGAGCTGCGAAGCCCACTGATCATGATGTAAAACACTTATTACTAGATCAGAGTACGCAGATGCCCTACCAATCAAATGTACTAAGAGCTCAGCATCCGTGCCCAGTGCCTGCGGGCACTTCCGGCTCCCCGCTTGCCCCAGCGCCCCTACCCCGAGGCAGGCAGGCCCTGCAGGTGCCAGGGCCCTGCCGGGGTGCACAGTCTCCCCACACTCGCACCAGGCACACACCTGCTTCCTCACACAGACTTCCACTGATCTGGGCCTTCAGCCCAATCCAAGGGCCTGGCCCCTCTTCCTCCTTAAGGGGAGGCTGGCCAGCTTGTCTGCAGTGACCTCCCTCTCCTCCCAGGGAGAAGCTACCTCACCCAAGAATGCCGGCCTCTTCAACCACTGAGCACGCTTGAAGCTTTTTCTGATAAAGAAAAAAAGAAAACTTAGAAAACCTTTTTAAAAGTTTCTATTTAAAATGTAGCAGTGTTCACCATATACCCATCTCCCAGAGTCTCAAAAGGAGAGGTGGAAAATGCCCGAGAGCCTCAAGTGAAGTAACGTAAACCAAGCCTTTGTGCCTCTGTGCCATCTCTCAGAGGATGTAACAGGACCTCGTATCTGTACGCCCAACCCTAAGCTTTCCAGACTGTGTCCCCCTGAGCACCTCCCCCGAGGCCACTTTGGAGGGATGCTTGCTGACGTACCTATGGATGCACAGTAAAGACATCTGCAACCTATTCCCAAGTGCTTCAGAGCAGGGGCCGGGGCACGCAGGGCAAGATGTTACCAACTGCTGGGCCTAAGGTAGACTTATGGGTAGTCATCGTACTATTCTTTCTACTTTTCTGTATGTTTGAAGTTTTTTGGTAAAGTTTTGTTTGTTTGTTTGTTTTCACAAACCAACCCGCCATGTAACCAGCTTCCCAGAGCTCTGTCTCTCTCTCTGGGACCCCACCCAGCAAATGCACTGATGGGCGAATTGCCCTGTCCCCACCTCCAACCCACAGCATCATCTTTCTAAGATACTCAAAGGATTGTGTTACTGCTCTAAAAAAAACTGTCTGATGACTCAAAGGCACATTCATGATAAAGTTTAAATTCCAGAAATGACACCTGCCCTCTGCTCTTACTAGTTTCTTTCACTGCAGAGATCACACGGACACCCTCTCTCAAATTTTCTATCAAACAACCCTGAACACACCTGGCCTCTGTTATTTCCTGCCTCTGTGGACTTGTTCACTCGAGGTCTTCTGCCCGCTTCAAAATATAGGTTTAATCAAATATCCGTCATCACACGGCCCAGTGGTGACCAGTGTGAACAAAAAGGGCCACCGTATAAGGGACAAGAAAGTCTGAAGTACACATTTATACATTCTCTTATTCAAACCTGTACATTACTATTCAGCAATTCCTTTCAAATTCAGCAGAGGGTGCCATAATTTCACTTTTAAAAAAGAAAATGTAAGTCATATTAACAAAAGCAACTTGCACGACTTAAGCGCTGTTGCAAGCCCTGAAAATTATATTTCTAATGAATTAGAAAAATGAAAATAAACATCCAACGTTGATGTAATGTGAACAAATGTCTTTCTTTCCCATTTAAGGAAGAAACTGCATGATAACCCACCAAAATTCTAAGTGTTTATACCCTCTGAACCAACAACTCAACTTGTTAGTAGGAATTTACCCCAAGAAATGAACAAGTATGCAACAACGGATCAATCAATTTACAGTACAATACATGGGGAAGGGGTCCAGGTTTCCAAGGACAGTATCTTCACTGCAGTCACTGCTTCACGCACAGCATCAAAGCGGGTCTGACTCTAATGCACAGGGTCCTGGCTCCAGTGTGTCTGCACTGACACGTGGGGCACGACGCCCACCACCTCTTCATTCACACCCTGGTGGTTTGTTTCACTTTGGGTCTTCAGGTGTACAGTTTCCTAAACTAGCTCCTAATCCACTTTTAGTTTTGGTTTTGCAATTCCAGCACTTTTGCAACAGTTACACAAAGCAGACCGGGCAATTGTGTACACTTGACTGTTGAAGCCATCTTTTCGCTATTACTAAAAAGAGATACTTTTGCTATGTCCACTCCTGTGTGGACTGTCCTCAGTTGCGTTGCAATCTCTTTGGATTAAAAAAATGTGACAACGTCTCAGAAAGATCCTTTTTACTCTCCCCTAAACCACTTGTGAACATTTCTAAAACCATTAATTTCACAAAGGAGCCAAGATTTCTAACAGAAAAATAGCAGCTGTATAGATTCTGAAAATCTTGCTAAACACGTCTTGCAGTTCAAGGGCGGTCTTTCCTGCTTGTCTTGTGGTTCAAGGGCTGTGTTTCTTTGCCCTAATCCCTGAAGATTAGATTGCTACAGACAGGAAAGAGGGAAGGAACCGGCCCAATCAAATGAAAAGTTACCATTTGGAACACAATGACATTGTTGTAACAGACGTTTCAGGGAGGGAGGGATTACCTAAAACCATTGGGCATCTGCTCTTACGTACTAGTTTTGCAAGGCTATGATGAATACAACTAGCAAAATAGCACCGAATCACCCTGAGCAAACATCTGATCTTATCTTTTTAAATATCAAGGATTCCTAGATTTATTATACCTTAACTAGTAAATAAAAAGAGAGACTAGAGATAATTACTTAATACCTACCCAACACAATTACCCTGGGTGGGAATAATGAGTATTATGCAAAGAACCATAAAAAACATTTATCTCAAAATGAAAACTGGGGCAGACCGTATCTGACTGAGTCTCTCTGCTGCCCATATACTCTCACCAGGTCTCCCAACCGCAAAGGCAGGAACGGCCGAGGAAGAACGAGGTGAAACCCGCTGTCAAGGTCATCAACAGCAGAGTGCTGGCTGGGGACCTCGGTGTCCCGCCCCGGCACAGCCAGCTTGGGAGGACCCTGGGGAGCACCGCGGAATGTACACAGAGAAGCCTGTACAAAAGTAAGGGCTCCACACCTGAGGCCCCCATAAATTGCTACGTATCGCAGGTTGGAAAACAACTGAATGATGGTGGGAGACGGGGAGGGGAGGGGCGGGGCGGGGGGTGGGTTCCAGCGGGAATCTGCAACCAGACAACAAACACGAACTTGTTGCAACACGGAACCTGGAGAGTACTGAACTTTTAGCACTTCCCCCTTTTATTTGCAAATTATGGTGCTCATTCGAACGCAGTGCAAAGGTACTTTGAAGAAAAATGTATAGGAAAGAGGTAGGAACTCATTTTTTCCTGATTCTACAAATTATTACTGAAATGCTTATTCCTGGTCGATTTTAATCAGCTAACGAAATTCTGATCACAGAGCATCCCGACCCAGAGAAATAGCTCAACCAGAAACATCTCTGGGTGTCGCTAGCTATATCCCAAAAAGTTTGTAGAGACGCACTGGAAGTAGGAGAAGAGAGGGAAGAGACAGGAAATGGGACATTCCAGCCCAGGAATGTCACCTCTTTTAGGACGAGGGAAAGGTCACCCTGTGCACACTCTGGCATTGACGGAAGACCCCGGCCATGGGAACCGGGCCTGTGAGCAAAAGGTCCAAAGGGCACGAGGACTGAGAACAATTTGGGGAAGAGCATGTCTAGATGGGGACAGGAGGGCAGTGGTGGCTCCCGGGTCAGGAGAAGAAGGTGAGGGTCCAGGTGGGCAGCTGCAGACGAACCAGGGACAAGTGCAGACACCCCGCGACTCCAGACCTCCGCAGATGCTGCCACCACACCACGGGGACTGCAGCCCTCCAGACGATTTCTGCAACTAAAACGCCCACAGCGTCCTGAGTTCTTCGTTATGTTTAAAAGAAAAGCCTACAGACTCTAAGGGTTCCAGTAACAAACACACCAGAGAAATATTCTTCAGCCAGGATTCTACTCCTAAGAATTTTCACTAGAAACATAATTCACGTGTGTGCAAATATATACGTACGAGGGAACCTTACTAAGCATCACTGATGACAAAAAAAGAGAAAAAACCTAAAATGTCCGTCAATCAGGCAATGGTTTAAAAAAATGAATGAAAAGTGGAACAAGGAGGGCGGGTGGGGTATAAAATGGGAATAAATTTTTAGACTATGTTTATTTTTTAAAATTTCACAAGTACTTATTCAATTCTTGTATAATTAAAAACAGAAAAAAAATCATACATACTATGGCAATCTTTCAAAATTTCACAATTCCATTGTGGGTCTCAAGGCCTATTTAATCTATCACCGTACTTAAACATTTATGTCAGTATCTGTGTGACTTTCCCCTCCATGAAATTATAAATTTCTTAAGAAATATAAATTATATTCCACAATGGCTGGCACAGAGATGCTCATTGAATGTATGCTGAGTGGACAAATGAGTAAGTACACATGTGCCCTAAGGTTACCGGGGCAACCACAGCCAGCTAAGGTGATGACTGGAAGTTCTCCGAGCTATGTCAGCCTGACCAACAGGAAGGATACAGATGGTTCTCAAGAAACTGTACACATTTCAAAAAGCTCCACGATCCTGTAGGAGGTTCTAGGTTCCCTAGATGGAATTTATCCCTCACCAAGACCACCCACTTAGATTAAAAACTAAGTGGCTCCATGGTGTTAAAAAGCAGCAAATACAGTTCAGTGTTTCATGTCATGGCACAGACTGGAAATATTTTTCTGATGCCTGGAAGTCTGCTCTTGGTGAAACAAATCAATTATACTCTCTTTATATCCTATAATTATGATCAGGAAACTTAAATACAAAGTATTAGGGAAGATATTAAATCCAGAATTTATATAAAACTCCCAAAGAAAATGTGCTCAGATTTTTTTCATGAGAAACCTAAGCTTGTTTCTGTGAACAAACTTTTTTTACACTGAGTTCTGTGCTTGCTGATGACGCCCAGATGAGCTCTTCGAATTTCAGATGGAGCCCCATCAACAATAAACTTGCTCCACACAAGGTAATACATTTAAAATCATTTCTACTGTCATTCAAAAATTTTAGTTGGATGGCACATTTCCTATTCTTTCATGCATTTGTGACTTGAATGGACTTTAAATCCAATCAAACTTCCCTAATATAGACTACAGATTCTGGCTGATAATGATGCGTAACAAACATACCATCCTGGTGGCGGTGTGGACACGGCGGAGGCTGTGCACATGGGGGGCAAACCAGTTCTGCTCTAAGCAGAACTGGTCTGAAGAATAAAGTCAATTTTCAAACATTCTTCTCCTTCAAACAGGAAAAAACTCTTTTATACTCACTGAACATCATTAGGTGGCCATTTTGATCTTATTTTTACTAAGCTGAATTTTTACTCTGAAGTGTCACTAAAAAGTAATACATATCTACACAGTTCTTGCAATTTTCTATTAAGTTGATTAAGATGTTCAATGATATATTTTTACTTAAGTAAGCCATCTTTCAACTTAACAACTGTCTTTCTACAAATCCACAAAGAGAGAACCATTCACACACACACAAAACTTAAGTCAGCTCTTCTTAAACGCAAACTCTTGACAAACCTTTCTTTTGGTCTTCTAACACTTGAAGTGTGAAAGGGCAGAAATTGCACACAGATCCCATTTCTTTGTATAAAGCCAAGGAAAGGGGATGGGGGGAGACGGAGGCCCAGACTTAAATTTTAAGGGCTAGGATGTTGTTAGATTCACTACCTTTTATAACATCAGTTAATAAAGAACTCAGATTTATAGCAAACTTTTACATAAAAGCTTCTCTGTGAATAAAATAATATATAACTTGAATCAAAGTTCTTTGTTTAAAACAACTTGACACTTTTGATCAGGGCCACTACGCTATCAGTAAACAAACATGTGATTGCTTCTACAGCATCTTATTTGCTTTGACTTGTTCATTGACCATTAAGAATATTTCAAGCCCAGCAGTGTGCTGGTAGCAGCGTGCAAATAATGTTCTTCCAGGTGTGTGTCTCCAAGGATTCTATGGAGTGCGCTAGTAAACCTTAGTTAATAACTTGTGTTGATTCATCTTGAAATTTCTTGTGATTTCCTAATCCTCTGGGTAAATACTGTCTCCATGTAATCTTATCATCAAAAAGTCTACTAAAAATATTATCCCGAAGTAAACTGCTTTAAATGTCTTCACTAGCTCCTGACCCAGTGTTCAAAGTTTCCTTGACAGGCCAACAAATTAAGCAATTCTGCGCTCTACAATAATGATGTATTTGAGTTTTAGTGACAGACTGTGTAACTAGCTTCATGACTCAATCTGAATTCAAAAAAGAATTCTGCTTCTTATTTTGCCTTTCCAGACATCTGAAAAATTACCCATCTATGCAGCATAAGAAAGACACTTTGTTTTAAGGTACCAGAACAGTCTGCTTAGTACCACTGCTTCATGTAATAACATTCCATGCAAAAAGGTATTTAGGTAGAGAAAGAGAAGAATTATCAAGGTATGCAAGTTCAAATGTGAGATCATCTTTTTTTTTTTTTTTTTTTTTTTTGCAGTACGCGGGCCTCTCACTGCTGTGGCCTCTCCCGTTGCGGAACACAGGCTCCGGACGCGCAGGCTCAGCGGCCATGGCTCACGGGCCCAGCCGCTCCGCGGCATGTGGGATCTTCCCGGACCGGGGCACGAACCCACGTCCCCTGCTTCAGCAGGCGGACTCTCAACCACTGTGCCACCGGGGAAGCCCATGAGATCATCTTTTATTATGTTACCTAATTAATGCCAAACTCTTAATTTTAGGCTTCTATATTTATCTTGTTAATTACTTTCAGGCTTTAATTCAAAAGCTTTTCATTATGATGGGAAAACAAGTACCTTTAATTTAAATCATTTACAATAGGAAGTACTTAAAGGAATTTTCAGTATTTACAGTTTCTGGATATCAGTTTTTCAAAATACTTTTAGGTAACTTTCAATCTAAGAATGTTTAAAATAGTCTCGCAGTAAGCAAAACAGAAAGATAAAATATCCGTTTTCATTTAACTGAATTAAAATTCTGGGAAAGTAGTAAATTATAAAATTACATTCATATATAATCAAGACTTCGGGAAAATTACTTTTATAAAGCTTTAAAGCTAATGGTCCCTTTAATGAAATCTAATTAAGTTCACTTATTTATTTTTAGAAATGAACATTTTTATTTCTTTAAAAAAGTCATAAAATTCCATCAAAATCAGACCTTGGCTAATTGTCAACTTCAAAAGCCAAGTACAAATAAATGCAGCAATTATAGAAATTAATAAAAACCATTTTATGCTCTACCTAACAACTAATTCCAGATGACAATGATGGTAAGAATAAAAAAAACTAGAAAGCATGGATAAACTTTTTTTTTAATCTGTTTGAAAGCTAAAAAAAGAAAAGAAAAAAAAAATCTCCCAAAGTAGGACTTGAATGGCCAAGATCCTGGAGAAAAAGGATTTTGAGATGTACCCAACGCTGCTTTATCCCACTTCCCAATTCATAAGCAGTGTAGACGGACAGGTTACGAAGATAGGAGAAGACGACTGTTAAAAAGAGGAGTCAAGGGAGCCTCGGTCACTCTGACAGGCCTGGGAAGACAAAAAAATGGAGCTGAGGCCTAGTAAGGCAGCTAGGACTTGAGAGGCCAGAAGTCCTGCAGGAAGAAAAGCACGAGCACAAAGAAGTGAGTCCAGCAGTCTGAGCTGCTTTTCTTCTCAAAGCATTCACCGGTTCATCAGCAAACGAAACCACAGGATAGAGACGTCAAACAATGCAGCTGCCGAGTGACTGAGACGCTGAGCAGAGACAGTCTATCTCACCAGGCTGCAAAGATAAAAACTGGAGTCTGGGGCTCAGCGAGGTAGGAGAACATTACTAAATCTCGCCAGCTTTCAGCTGGGACCCCAAAGGGACCGCACCACTGCAATTTTCAATAACGCCCAATATTCGACCAAAAACTACCGACCTATCGAGAGACAGAGCCAACAGAAAAAGACAAAAGAAACAACAGGTAATTCCGATACTGGAATCATCAGACATGAACGTTATTCGTCACAATTAGTTTACACTGGAGAAAATGTAAACCATGAAGGAGAACTTCACCGGCACCAGTAAGGCTCCCCAGTGAATCAAGTGCATAGCCAGGGTGAACCACCACCGGGCTTTCGAGTCAATCAAACCTAGACTCAAATCCAAGCTCTGCCACTTCTCAGCTTCCTTTTCCCCTGAAACAGAAATAATAATATCTTAAAGAGTCAAATGTAATAATCAAATGCCTGTCACAGCACATATAACAGTCAGCAAACATTAAGTCGTGTGTCACGGTCCATAAATGGTCCGTCAGAACTACCCCATCCCAGCACCAAGTAAGTGTCTTGCATACTTCCTTTCAACGTCACAGAAAATAACTCACCACTATCAGCTCCTAACAAAAGTCTCTTTCAAAGCTGAAAAGAATTATGTTTATTTTTGTTTTGTTTTTAAGTCACCAATAATGTATTCTGGAACTACCAATGCTCTTCAGAAAAAAATATTATATAAACAGTAAAAAAAAAAAAAAAGTATTTATGAATTCATACTCTGACTCTTTCCCCCAAAAAGATCTGAGGTCGCTTAGAGAGACGCCAATAAACCAGGAGGTGGGCTTCTGTCTGTGGATGGGGGCTTTGTTTCCGTTCTTCCTCAAGGCAAGGGCAGACCGGTTACGTGTGGGACGGGTGGATACAAAACTTCTAGGGAAGGTATTTATAGTCATGTGCTGACCCTTAAGAGTAAAAATAAAAACACACACTCCTGTGGGTCCTGGCAATACTGAATATCCACACGGCCATGATTTCACCTGACCCACGACCCTCTGCGGCAGGTTATACCTCACCTCACCATTCCTGTCCCAGACCCACATAACGGGATGAGGACAGACCCAGTGGTCCTTCCACTCTCACGCTGCTGCTGTCTTTCCAAGCAGAGTCAAGGTGATACCACGAGGAAGACAGAAAAGTAAAACAATTTCACGGTGGGGGGGATTTGTTTTTTTTTTTCCTTTTTGAGTTACTAGTACCAAAAGTCTGCAGCTCGCCTATTCATAAAACTGTCTGGTAATTTGGGGGGTGGGGGAGGGACTGCTGTTTTAACTTCGGACTAATTAAATACCTGGCTTTACACCTATTCGCTTTATCGAATAGCCACATGTCTTAGTCAGCAACTGCCAGGCACTGTATCATCACAGATGAAGACGGTATAATCCCCTCTCTGAGAGCACGCTGCGTATCGGGGGAGAGAGTTCCACGTAAAGCAGAAAAGTGGAACGGAGGCTGTGGAAATACCAGGTTACTGCTACGCTAAACAGCTAAGGGGAAATAAGAAAGAGCCTGCATCAGACAATGAAAAGGCTCCAGGCTCAATTTCAACAGGTGAAATTGCTCCTCAAATGTAACACCCCATCCTACTCCCCAGTTCATTATTACTCTTTAAAATATATCAACTCGAAGTTAAACAGAAAGCTGTGTATCCAACAATTAAAATCAGTAGTTCCCAAACTTCGCTCATTCATATATCACCCTGGCAACATTTACATTACATAAAAACAACTCAACATTTTTCTTCAGTCAAGTCTTTCTTAACTTAAATACCTACTTTGGACCCTTTTAAAACACAGAGCAGTGAAACCCTGAGTTTGATGAGCTAGTTATGTTTTCTAACACACATGAAAATAAAGGCACAGTGTTTAAAACAAAAACTGTTCATTAGAATACTGCTAAAATTTCCCTGCACGCCCACACCCAGGAAAGACCAATTTAAAAAAATTTTATCAGCTACTTATAAATTCCTTATTTGTAAAAACAGTAAATGTTTATGGCCTTATTAGATGACTACATCAGTGTCAATTGTTTTTTCTACTTGTTAGTATATGTTTTAACCTAAAAGGTAACCAATTATGTCCAGTTGGAAATCCCTTCTATTTCAGTCTCCCAAGCTACCAAGGAATGTATTGTCTATATCTAGTTATTAGTGATCTGAAATAGTTATAGCAATCTTCCTCATACCTATAGACAGACGGTTCTTTCCTTCGATCGCCTATCAAGATAGAGAAATTACTGAATAAAAACATATGAAAACAACTAGATAACATACTTAACTATTTTAACCAAATAGTATCTCTCTTCTAATGTACTTTAAAAATGCTGTTTTCTATGTGATATATTTTAACTCAGTGTTGAGACTTATTCTATGCCCAATTCCTATTAAAGAAAGAATTTCAATAATTTTTGCAATTATAGTTGCCTAAAAAAGTTACACTGTGAAATTATTCTTTAAGTAGCTTAGTTCCTTACCAAAGCAAATTCGTTTTCTTAAGTCAATTCAACAAACTGCAAAGCCAGATGGATCTTCAATTCAACTAAGAGTCTTTAACCTTCCAAGGAAGAAAGAAAAATTGCTCTTGTCTACTTTCTCACTAGTTCCCTGTCCAGAACTGACCATTTTAGCAGTCAGAATGGTTTACGCTCATCAGCAAAAGCAGGTCTGACACACAAGTGAGAAAACAAAGAATTGACTGACAGCTATTACACTGAACCATGATTTACGTAAGATTCTGCAAGACACTCACTGGGGCTGTAACTCTACGGTGTTTATCACAGATGCACCTGCCCATCAGCACAGCAGCTCTGCATCCCCTGAGCAGTGCTGTTTATCCTGGAACAAGTAATAGGTCAGATCCAAGGCAGACACCTACACAAGGACTTCAGTAAAAGGCAAATCGCTGTCCCTACCGTTAGGTCCTAAAAGTGGTCACACCAGCACTGAAGTAGCCAGACTGGGCCCAAGATGGAGTCGCTTGTGCAAAGCCCCACATCAGCAAACCAACATTGAAGATTCTATGCTCAGTTCTCCCAGGAAAGGCAGGCCTGGGCCAAGCAGTCAGCTCCAAGCCTGCCCTCTGCTCCACCCAAGGAAAGTAGCCCTGCTTTAATCCACTCAGCAAACGCCCAGGTAACTTCTGTGCTCCTGCTGTAACTGTGCTCCGTGAAACCTGTCGCCGTGCACAGCTCTGCCGAGCTCACTTCTATCTGCCGGGCGGGTGCTGTCTGTTCCATGAATCACTGGATAAACCCAATGAGATCGTTAAAATTTACTCCACTGAATTTTGTCCTTAACACGAGGAACCAGCAGAAAGTCACAGCGCTTGCTCAATGTCAACACCACCTCCATTCTTCCTCTGGCCTCCAAATATACTTCTCCTCCACAGTACAGCTTCCCCCTTCTGGTGACCCCTGAGCACGGAGGGTGGGCATGAGAAGCGCTGCAGCGACAGTGACGTGGAACGTCCTCCAACTGGGGAGGTGGTTGGAACGTCCTCCAACTGGGGAGGTGGCAACGTCTGGTCCTGTGATCATCAACACGCTTCCGGACCCTGAGAGACTAGTTTATCTTTCTATTTATAATTTTTGACTGAACTAGTAAATTAAGGTGAAACAGCATAGCTCAAAAATTGGCACCATGCACTCACTACGCTAGGCACCCACCATCACGGGTCCTAAATCAGGCACTTTTAAAAAGTCATCCGTGGTTTCTGTTACCACTTCAGTTACATAAATAATACTGTAGTACAACAGCCTTCGGCATTTCAGGAGCCATGGGTATTTTCGGATCAGATGAAAACCATGGACCTGCTCTGTCCACGGAGACATTCACAAGATACACAGAAAGCTGCACCTGATCCAGGCAGACTGTGGAGCCAGAAGACTCTGAAGTCTGTCCGTGTACCCAGGTCAGAACCTGCTGGATCTCACAGGTGAGACCAGATGCCCCAGACTGCTGCTTCTCTGCATATCTAACTACCTGATAACATCTAAGTCAGATGCAATGACAAAATACTGTCAAGAAAAACTGAAATTCTTTGGTGGCAGCATATTCAAATTGCTTTTTATCTAAATACACTGAAAAGGCCACCAGGGGCTCTTGGATTTAAGGAATTAGGGGTGTGATGTGATGGGGACGGGCGGAGTCACAGGTACTGAGGCTGAGTTTGCATAGCTCTCCAAACAAATATTAAGAAAACGGCAATTGTTCACATCAAATAATGGGGGCGGGGGATTATAGCACACCTCTCCTGTCCTGGTTCACCACTGTCAGTGCGATCTTACAATACTACAATGCTACATTTATTATTACGATGAAAAATTAGATCTGCTCATGAGACATACACAGAAGACCTTTAAAATCAACACTGGAGTATTTTCCTCCTCAGGACTTGGCTGTGAAGCATAGCCCAAGCAGCCAGGAGTGCAGGGGAGGGCTCTTGGAG
>NW_020173682.1:6120799-6136415 GCF_003031525.2 Neophocaena asiaeorientalis asiaeorientalis | reverse complement strand
TTCCAGGAGCTGCAGCTGAGAGCATAAGGAAGATTTTCTCATTAACCGAACTCACCTCAGGACCCCCTGAAGTCTTTCTCAACCACGCCTGACTCCTGCACAGGGCTCCCTGCACTGCACAATTCTGGCAAGAATCCCTATCAGCCAGTTTAACCAGAACCCCTCACCCTCAGTATCTGCTCGGGCTCATTTCCCTCCACCCCCAGGGGAGGCCCAATCGCCCTGGCCCGCCTGCAACGGGAATTGCTTTAGACAGAGTCCGCCGTACCCAAGACGTTCCTTTTAGTCAATCTCCGCACAAGGACATCCATGCTGACCCCTGACTTTGGCTGTGAGTTCCCACGTGCCCAAGCTGTCTGCGGACTTGAGCGTGATCCTCCCGGACTCCAAGCCCCCCGCCACAGTGGTCTCTCCACTCATCACAATGGCCTCTCTTGTATAAAGTCTGCCTCACTTTCATGAGCATCAGAAATTTTTTAACATTTCAAATACTATCTTTTCTTTAACAGGAGCAAGGCAAAACACCTGACGAATGTGGGAAGCCTAGTCCTCATTCAGGTGCTGTAATCTTCAAGAGGGGGCACGTGACACTATGATTTATCATCAACATATATTTGATCTTCCTTCCGTATCTGGCACAGAGCTCCCAAAACCCTTGAAATTTCCTAAGTGACAAGAGCAATAAAAGTGTCTTCTGTTACTGATCAAACAAAAACTCCTTTCAACCACACCTGAGCTTATGGGAATAAGGTGACTTCCGGAGAGCCCCTAAGGATGGGGGCTGGTGGCCAGGGGACCAACCTCGATTGGAGAGTAGGAACCTTCAGTCCTGCCCTGACCTCCAGGGACTGGAGAGGGGCTGGAGACTGAGTTCAGTCACCAACGGCCAATGAGATTAATCAACCATGCCTGTGTCACGAGGCCTCCATAAAACCCCAAAAGGACAGAGTTAGGCGAGCTCGCGGGCTGGTGCAGGGCAAGTGGAGCCTGGACAGGGCACGCCAGCCCTGCCCTTCCCCAGACCTCGCCCTGTGCATCTCTTCCATCTGGCTGTTCCTGGGTTGTATCCTTTTCTAGTGGGTGATCTAGTCAGTAAAATGTTCCTCTGACTCCTGTGAGCCACTCTAGCAAATTAATTGAACCCAAGGAGGGGGTCGTGGGAACCTCCATTTATATATATAAATATATTTTCATCTTTATTGGAGTATAATTGCTCTACAATGGTGTGCTAGTTTCTGCTGTATAACAAAGTGAATCAGCTGTATGTATACACATATCCCCATACCTCCTCCCTCTTGTGTCTCCCTCCCACCCTCCGTATCCCAGCCCTCTAGGTGGTCACAAAGCACCGAGCTGATAACCTTGTGCTATGTGGCTGCTTCCCACTCGCTATGTACTTTACATTTGGTAGTGTATATATGTCCATGCCACTCTCTCACTTCGTCCTAGCTTACCCTTCCCCCTCCCCGTGTCCACAAGTCCATTCTCTATGTCTGTATTCCTGTCCTGCCCCTAGGTTCTTCAGAACCTTTTTTTTTTTTTTTTAGATTCCATATATATGTGTTAGCATACGGTACTTGTTTTTCTCTTTCTGACTTACTTCACTCTGTATGACAGACTCTAGGTCCATCCACCTCACTGCAAATAACTCAATTTCGTTTCTTTTTATGGCCGAGTAATATTCCATTGTATATATGTCCCACATCTTCCTTATCCATTCATCTCTCAATGGACACACAGGTTGCTTCCACGTCCTGGCTAGTGTAACTAGAGCTGCAATGAACATTGCGGCACATGACTCTTTTTGAATTATGGTTTTCTCAGGGTATATGCCCAGTAGTGGGATTGCTGGGTCGTACGGTAGTTCTATTTCTGGTTTTTTAAGGAACCTCCACATAGTGGCTGTATCAACTTACATTCCCACCAACAGTGCAGGAGGGTTCCCTTTTCTCCACACCCTCTGCAGCATTTATTGTTTGTAGATTTTTTGATGTTGGCCATTCTGACCGGTGTGAGGTGATACCTCATTGTAGTTTTGATTTGCATTTCTCTGATGATTAGTGATGTTGAGCATCCTTTCATGTGTTTGTTGGCAGTCTGTATATCTTCTTTGGATAAATGTCTATTTTAGGTCTTCTGCCCATTTTTGGATTGGGGGTTGTTTGCTTTTTGATATTGAGCGGCATGAGCTGCTTGTGTATTTTGGAGATTAATCCTTTGTCAGTTGCTTCATTTGCAAATATTTGGTCCCATTCTGAGGGTTCTCTTTTCACTTCTATGCCTACTTTTTGGAGGGTTTTTATCATAAATGGGTGTTGAATTTTGTCAAAAGCTTTTTCTGCATCTATTGAGATGATTATATGAGAACCTCCCATTTATTGCTGGAGAGTCAGAAGCCCAGGTGGCCGCCTGGACTTGCACCCGGCGTGAGGGGGAGGGCGGTCCCGTGGGATTGTTCTGATGCTGCCTCCAGGTAGATAGTGTCAGACCTGAGTTAAAATGCAACACCCGTCTGGTGCCACAGGACAGAGCCCACGCATCTGGTGCTGGAAGTGAAGTGGTGTCGTAGTGAGACACTGAGAGTAGAGGACACACAACAGGGAACGGGTCTTCCTGGGCCAGGTAACGATCTCCAGTCACGCAGATGCTCTAAAGCACCTGGGCAACAGGTGTGTGTGTTCACCCTCCAGGAAGGCAGCTCCACAGAGCCCTGAGCCCCAGAGCTCCACCAGAGCTTCCATCCCCAGAAAAGGAGGGTTGAGTAAGGAAGAAGCCCCATCCTAACAGGGATTGGCTCTCAAGAGCAGCAACTGAGCCGGACGAGCCCCGATCCTGACCTGGTCAGCAACCAAGTACATGCAGGAAACCTACGCCCAGACCTGAAATCAACCACCAGAGCCGAAGGACGGCCCAGAGGGCCGGCGAGGGGGCTCAGCTTTTAACTCTGCCTCCTGGTGCCTGCTGGGACCACCAAATTAGAGTGGAGACAATGAGACAGACACCAATCCTGGCTTCATAGAGTTCTTTAGAAATAAAATACCATTTCTGAGTGTTAAAGCAAAGCAAGGAGAGGCTGCGGCGCCCCGGCATGAAGCTCCGCCGTCTCCCGACAGCTTGAGCAAACAGATGGGAGTGGGAAGCAGGAGACACGTTTGGGAAACTGTTTATTACAGTTGGGATAAAACACAAGGTAAGCGTTGGAATGAAAGTGGGAGATAAGATTAGGGAGAGGGATCCTGAATGCCAGCCCAAGGAGTTCACAGGGGGCAAGGGCGTGCCGGATGGAAAGGACGTGCTCAGAACCGGGTCTAAAAGAGGAATTCACTGGCACCACTGCAGACGTCAAGGGGGAGGGAGTTTCAGGAAGAAGCCATCACTTCATCTCCAAAGGCTGTCGATACTCAGATACAAAAATACTGCTTAGAAGACACTGCCTGTAACAGTTTTATTAGAGTGGAGGGTGGGGGAGCCAGATCGAGGGCAGGACCCAGCAGGGACACAGCTGCCAATAGCAGTAATGGTCAGGAAGGAAAAAAACAAGTTGTTTTCACGCACCGTGAACATGTCCTGAGGAAACAGCAGCGCTCAGCACACACAGCCCGCCGGGAAGTCAGGCATGAAAAGAGAAGAGAGAGGTCCCCGGGTTCCCATAGAGACACTAGGTTTTTAAAGACAGGTAGACCTGAGCCAATAGATTAAAGATGTAAAAAATAACACTGGGTAAAAGGGACAAAACAAGGAGCGCTGAAAGGAACAGGGTCATGAGCCCAATTCAAATGAAAATGCCTTTATGCCTAAAAAGATTAATTCTACTTTGAGTCTTTTCCTCAAGGATAGTTTCCCAGTGTAAAACCCCTATAAGTTTCTCAGTGTGTTAATGCATCTGTTCCATTGGTCAACCACCAAGAAATAGATTCCATAGCTTTTTAACCTTATCAAGTCAATCAAGAAATTTAACACAAATTGGGCTTTTTTCTTAAGTGAAAGGTAATGAGCGCAGTAAGCGCAGTACCGGGGAGAGAATGGGTTTTTAATTGTCCAGACCCGTGTTTCACAGGCATTTTTAGTACATCAACATGAGCGCCTCGTCGCCTGGAAATTTACAAGCATAAGTGTTCTGTGTCAAGTGATTTCCAAGACTCATCTGATCTTCACAGTAACCCTCTGAGTTCTACGGTTCAACAACTGGCCCAAGTTGAAAGAAAGAGGTAGGGTTTCCCTGCTGGCGCAGTGGTTGAGGGTCCGCCTGCCGATGCAGGGGACACGGGCTCGTGCCCCGGTCCGGGAAGATCCCACATGCCGCGGAGCGGCTGGGCCCGTGAGCCATGGCCGCTGAGCCTGCGCGTCCGGAGCCTGTGCTCCGCAACGGGAGAGGCCACAGCAGTGAGAGAAAGAAGGAGGGCAGGACCTGAATCTGAGTCTGACGCCAAAAGAACCCTTCACTGGACCCCGATTCCCGGAGCTTCTCAGCCTCATAACACCTTCTCCAGCGTTTTCCCGGGGAGAAGTCAAACAGGTACCGCACGGATAGCCCTCAGCACACGGCACCCACCCTATCGTCCCGAGGCCTCGACGTCCCCAAGACCCACAGGCTGTTTACCCCTCGCAGCCCTGAGGCCTCGCTGCGTCACGGCCGGCTCACCGGCCTGCTTCTCTGAGTCGGGAAGCCGGGTCTCTGTGTCCTAGTTTCCAGTGTGTCTGGCACACAGTCAGCACCCAGGAAATGGTTCTTGTTTCAGTTAATTCTGGTCAACATGCGGCTCGAGTGCACCACACGGTCGGGTCCTTCAGTGTAAGACCTGAGTCGGAAGGGACCTAAGCAGATAATGTAGCCCCAACACGCTAGCTGTTCTGAGCCAGCAGACTACAGCAAGCTGGCCGTCTCTACAACAAGGTTCTACCCGCGCACAGCCTCATCACCCACGCCGTCCACGGCCACTTGGGGGTTGCGACGGCAGACCCGAGGAGTTGCAGCGGAGGTCACAGAGCCTGCAAAGCCTAGTACGATGCCTACCTGGCCCTTTACGTGGAATCTTTGCTGAGCTCTGCTTCGGCTGGATCCACTCAGTGAGTCAACAAACATTAGAAGGTTTCCTAGGAGGCCGTCCCTGCCTTTCGGTGCTGGGTATGCCGTGGCGAATAAAACACATGGCCCGCCCGTGTCTGCACGGAGCTGCCAGCCTAGCAAGCAGAAAAGACAAAGCACGTACAAGTAGTCAAGTGAATAACTGAGCAATAAACGAACTACTCAGGGTGATGAGGACTGGAAAGGAAAGGGAAGAGTATAATTGAGAGAAGAACAAGTGTAGGAGGGAGACACGGCTTCCAGTGGGTGGAGAGCACGTTTCTCTAAGAATGTGAAACTGAACAGAACTGAATCATAGGGGGCGGGGGGGAGGACGGGGGCTGAGCACATCCCAGCAGGGGATCCAGCACAGGCTTAGGTTCCGGGAAGAAAAGACCCCGACACGTTCAAAGGAAGCTGTGGCTGAACATACAGCGCCAGAGCGAAGTTCTGATAAAACCAGGAAGGAAACGCAGGCCGCAGCAGATCCCGCGGCACCTCTGAGCCGCACCACAGGACCCGGGCCCTTTAGCAGAGACGTCCCTCCGCCACCATCCTGAACTACACATAAATCCATCATCAACTGTCCGGAGCAATCGGTCTTCAGTGTTTGAATGTCTTAAACTGAAAATTATTAAGCAGGGCTTCCAATTACATAAAATCAGATCACTTCACTTTGAAGTTTGATTAACTTACTGTGCGTAAGATTGAGGAGTTCAAAAAGGACAGGATACTAACGTGGACTGAAAACAATGCATGAACTGGAAGTTGAGAACTGTTTTATTCTTCGGCAGGCCTGCTGAGGACTTAAGCCCAGGAGGCAGCCTCTCAGGCAGCCCTGAGGGACTAAAGAGGCTGGGGGGCGGGGGCAGGATATGTGGGAGTTTCAACAACAAAGAGGCCGTGGGAACATCAAAAAATGGCTGTTAATTAAAGAAAACCAGGCTTCAAGTTAATGACGTCAGCACTTTTCTGTGTATGGGAAGGTGCAAGAGTCTGGGCTCACTGAAATCATTCCTTTGATGTGCACCTCAGCTCTCTGGGGCCATCGTCCTGCTTTTCTCCATCCTGAATCCCCTCGGGATGTATCGCTGGGGGCTGCCGTGGCTGAGGGCTTGACAGCCCCAGCATCCTTTGTTTACTGACATGGCAGCAGGCATTCTTAGCCCAGGAGAGAGACCTGAGCTGGAGTCACTGAGAGGGCTCTTGTCCTGGTCCTGAGGTTCTGCCGGTAACAGTGATGCATGCTCAGGCGTCCACTGGGGTCTACAGTCCGAAGGGCTAACTAGATGAAGGCCAGTATCTCCAAGACCCGTTACAGCTGCTCCATTCGATGACTCAAGACCGGGAGGTGCCGCTGGACTCTGACATGACCAGTTAAGAGGGTGAAAAGCCTCGAGGATCACGGTATGTGTGAGCTCGTCCGTGAGGGGTGTGCGGACTCCAGCGTACGCAAGGATGAAGTTGCGGCAAATCCAGCTGAGGGCGTCATGACTGCACTTTCCTTCAGCACAAAGTCTGTGCTGCTCCTCTAAGGCCACTGCAGTCACAAGACGCAGGCACCCGGCAGTTCAGAGGCTTTAAGTGACATTTAAAGCCATCGTTTTAATTTTTTTTTTTCCTTACATGTTCAGTAGGAAATGAAAGTGTTTATTGTAAAAGATGTATAAAAATACCAAGTGACCGCAAGTTAAACACGTCTCTGAGGAAGCGGCTGGACTGGAGTTGATCAGATACCAGCAGCTGTACTGCTTGGGCTGCTGGTTCTGAGGAGAGAGCTGTTTGGAGACGCACACGCTACTTTTCCCTGAATAACACGAAACGACACCGAGGATGGGCTGCCCCCAGACACCTGCTCTTTGGAAGTTTTAGTACAACAGTAAACAGCCGGCAGGACCAGGAGAAGCAGATTCATAGCAACTAAGGCAGAGCTGTTCTACCTTGTCACAAACGGCAACCGGAGTGCTTTCATCTTTTAAAAAATTATATTAATCCAGAGCTTTGTGAGCGCCTGGAGGGGTGGGATAGGGAGGGAGGGAGGGAGGGAGGGAGACGCAAGAGGGAAGAGATATGGGAACAAATGTATAACTGATTCACTTTGTTGTAAAGCAGAAACCAACACACCATTGCAAAGCAATTATACCCCAATAAAGATGTTGAAAAAAAAAAGAGCCAACATCCTGTAATAACTGTAAATGAGAAGTACCCTTTAAACATTGTATGAAAAACTCTTTAATTTTTAAAAACATTATGTTGAGAAGCAACTAGTCACAAAAAGAATATATACTGTATTATATCATCTACATGAAACCAGAGAAGACAAATCTAATAGAAAGTGACAGAAAGCAGATGAGTACTCGCCAGAGCTGTGGTGGCAGGACCCACTGGGAAAGGTCTTTGTGATGAAATGTCCTATGTCTTGACTGATGGTCTAAATTTGCCGAAATTCACAGAGAGGTTCACTTAATTACTGTAGATAAACAGTACCTCAATGAAGCTGATTTAGAAAAAAAGCTCTTATTTGGGGGGAAAAATGATAAACACTCATTATAAACAATGTAAGCAATAAGGAAAAGGAGAGAAAGAAACATCACCCCAGACACTAATCTAAAGTGGGGCACTATTCATGCTCAGCTAAAATCACGAATCACCAAAGAAAACTCGTGTTAGTCAAAATGCTTCACAAAGTGGGTCACAGACCTCAGTGTAAAATGCAAAATTATAAAACCCCTAAAAGATAACACAGAAGAAAATCTAGATGATCTTGGGTGTGACAAGGACTTTCAGATACAATCCCAAAGGCACGATCCGTGGAAGAAACAGGTGACAAGCTGCACTTCATTAAATGCTTCTGTTCTACAAAAGACAACGTCAGGAGAATCCGAAGACAAGCCATAGCGAAATATCCACACCACAGGTCATCAGGGAGGTGGAAATGAAAGCAACAGTACGATGCCGCGACACACCTATCAGAGTGGCCAGAACCAGAGCACTGACGCCACGCGATGCTGGCGAGAGGCTGGGCAGCAACAGGAGCGCTCGTCGCTGCTGGGGGGGCGCAATGGTGCAGCCACTCTGGGAGACACTTCGGCAGCTCCTTACAAAACTAAACACACTCTTACCGTGAAATCCGACAACCACACTCCTTGGTATTTACCCAAAGGAGCTGAAAATGTATAGCCTACACAGAAACCTACAGTGGATGTTTAGAGCAGCTGTATTCATAACTGCCCAAACTTGGAAGCAACCAAGATGTCCTTCAGTAGGTGAACAGACTTAGGAACTCCGGTCCATCCAGACAAGGCAGTATTACCCAGAGCTAAAGAGAGATGAGCTGTCAAGCCACAGAAAGACATGCAAGAAGCTTAAGTGCGTATTTACTAAACGAAAGAGGCCACTATACCGCATGACTCCAACTATATGACGTTCTGGAAAAGGAAAAACTACGAAGACAGTAAAAAAGGTCAGTGGTTGCCAGGGGTTGAGATGTGGAGAGGAATGAAAAGACAGAGCACAGAGGACTTTTAGGGCAGTGAATATACTCTGTACGATATTCATAGCGATGGATACATGTCATTATACATTCGCCCCAACCCGGAGAATGCACACCACCAAGCGTGGACCGTAATGTAAACTACTTGAGTGATTACGACGTGTCAGTGTAGCTTCTTCGACTGTAACAGATGTATCCTCTGGTGGGAAGGCTGTGCATGTAGGGGTTGGGGGTACAGGAGAAACCTCTGTAGCTTCCCCTCAGTCTTGCTGTGAAACTAAAAGTGATCTAAAAAAATTAAGTTTGAAGAAGAAATTACTTTTTTTCATGTGCTTAATTCAGAAAGACACAAAGGTGCCCACAAACAATTTCTAAGCAAAGGGGATTCAAGCCACACCTGCCAGGTGCTCCCCGCAGATACGCAGCCTATCCTTTTGGAAGGAGCAGGGAAACCGCAGAATATTTCACTTAAGTACAGACCATGGTCACAGACTCTGAAACCCATTTGCTTTATCTGAGAAGGTAAACTAACAGGTGATGTGGCCAGAGAATCTGTGACACGTCTAGGGGACTTCCTGACAACACCCGCCAACATCACGCCAACTAACAAGGCAGTAAAACTTGGTCTGTCCATAAAACATGATACAACGATGCTGTGCTCTGGCTAATCTGGCTTGATCCAGGAGTGTATTTTAAAATAGCTAGTGGGACTTCACTGGTGGCGCGGCGGGTAAGACTCCACGCTCCCAACGCAGGGGTCCAAGTTCGATCCCTGGTCAGGGAACTAGATCCCACGTGCGTGCCGCAACAAAGGAGCTCACAAGCCACAACTAAGACCCGGCACAGCCAAAAAAATAAATAACAGAAAAATTTTTAAAAATAAAATAAAATAGCTAGTATAACGTATGATCTGCATATCCTTTCAGACGCCTCCCAAAATACTGCTTCTTTCAAACAAGACTTTAACAAGGCTTTTGTGAGACATACACAAGTCCATCTGCCCTGATAGAAGCCTGAGGGCAGGGCTAAGATTCTCCCATAGAGCTTGGGAGCAAAAACAATGCCCTTGTGAATAAAAAGCCCACGCACCTCAGCTTCAGGGCAGCTGAAGGAGGCGCGGTTAAGACTCACCTCTGACACTCAGGCCGACTAACGAATGAGCGATGTTCTCACCCACGTAGCTTGACCTTGAGCGTTTAAGTCAGAAAAACACCCGCGATATGAATAACCAGACATCTTCAGCCAAACTAAAATGCACCTCTAGATTCATGGCTTAATCAACGCTTCTTCCTGTTACACAAACCAAAGACAATTATTCGTAGAGTGTACTCACATATACTCAAATACACCCGCTATTTACACAGGTGTGTCCACCTTGTGAAAATTCATGGCACTTTTCTCTACGTGGCCTACCTGTAAAAGTTTTATCTGTATCTGTACATACATTAAATATGTATGATGTAAATTCACATACATATATGTGTGTGCATATACATAAAATAATTAACAGAGGTAATGTCAGGTATTGATAGATCCTCAGATAATGAAAAGAGGTGACATTTCAAGGAACTGCTCTTTGCAACCATCTAACAGCTGGAAACACCTCCTAGACAGTAATTTAGTTCCAGTAGCAACTGCTGCTGAATCCAATACAGGGAAAGGCTTCGCTCCACTAGATTTCATCTTCTCATTAACTGAATTTTCATAAAGATTTGCTTAGATTTTAATGTTGTATATACTTTTACTTTTAGAAACACACGGACATTTTTTTAAAAAGAAAGAAAGAAAGAGAATTGGAAGGTGAAAGGTTCCCGGGACACTTATGCCTGGAGGTGCTGGAGCAGTTTCAGGTGTTTCACACACTTGTTACATCTTACTACCTACCACTGCCTCCTACGAAAAATAATGGTTTTGTCATCAGCCAAGTGAAACAACCCACAGCGTCATTTTATGAACAAAGCTACCTGGTGTAAATGGTTCTAACGTTACCTGGAGCAGCCTGAAAGAGACGGGTAAGTCAGTGCCACCTAAATTAGCCAGGAGTCTTTTCTGTATCATCTGGTACAATCACAGAAGAATTCTATCAAGAGAAAGACTACAGCCTAAGACAGAGTAAAAGCATTCAGATCGATGCATCTGTCGAGATTTCTTAGGTGGACCCTTTACCGGTACAGCTATAAGGGAACGGGAAACATCCATAAGCAGTTACCCAGCACGGTAGGAAGAGCAACCTCAATGAGATACAAAAACCCACCCACCTTCACACCCAGTTCACTCACCCACACCCACCTTGACGCTTAAGGGATCAGCGTGAAGTGCCTACGAAAGCAGAGTCTAAAGTCTTCTGTCTACTTACAGACAAATGGCATCGAGGCGACGGCAAAATGCAAACGCAGTGAAAGCAGCTCCTCTCCACCAGAACACAGCGTTCTTTGCATTCACAGCTTAAAGCTCTGCGTGTGTTAGACCTCACAGATCTTTATTCCCATCCCCACGCAAATAACCGAAGCCATAGAGATACAGACCTCAGAACTCCGGTGAGAAAGCACTGCATCTAGAGTCACCAAGGCTCCCTAAACTCTGCCCCATACTCATCAACAATCAAAAGCGTTCCACACAACATCAACACCATGGAAACAAAGTAATACAGTTACATAAAATACGCCAATTTTCTAATGGCCTCTCAACGGACCAGAACTCCTCGGCTCTACAACCAGTAATAAACCTGGTTTACAGCACCATCACAGCCATGCATCGCACCCAGTGTGCTCATGCAGGGTCCACGCCACACAGACCCGAGGGCCACTGCTCTGCCCCAGAGCCTGCCTGGACAACCCCGTCCCCGCTTCCTGCTACCAAAAGGGAAAGAGACCTGCCTTCCTGTAAAACTCAACCATCTTGCTCACCACGCCCTGCCAGTTTCTGCGCGTCTTCAAATCCTACACCTAAATAATCAGCAAACACAGCTACCCTCGCTATTTGCCTTTGTAATCATGTTCCATTGTGCTTTGCTCAATTTTTAGGTAGTTTATCTTTAGACGTTAAAGTCCCAAGAGGAAAACTAGATATTCTTCTTCTTTGCATCTGCCCAGAGCTTAACGCTGTAGCTTTTAAATGGCAGGTACTCAACAAATCTCTGCGAAACAGTCAGCCAAAATCGTTAAGTTCCATACCTAAAAGGTGTCGTTGAACCTGAAAACGCTGCCACTAAAGAGTAACGAGTTTGGCTGCACCTGTCACCTGTACGCGGCATCTCTAGTCCTTCCCCCGGCCTCCCCCCGCCCAGGATCCAGCGTGTGACCAAGGGCCGCCCCCGCTTCACGCGCAGAGGCCCCCTCCGACTCAACACGTTTCAAACCGAACGTCTTTCCGCTACTTCCCAAACCTGCCCTGACCCCCACGCAGATGCCCACGCCAGACCCTCAGAGTGGCTCCCTGCCCTCCTACGTCGAGCCCATCACCGCGTGCCATCACCTTCCTGATGTCTCTGGGCTCGGCCCACTTCCCGCCCTGCGCCGCTGCCACCGGCCTCACTGTGGACCTACAGCTGCCCCGCACAACGCACTGGCTCCGGGCGACTAAGGGGCGATCGTTAAAAGGTATGTGCGCGCGCACGTACACACCCACACACACCTGTCCTAAAAACTCATCAGCTCCCTCCCTACCTGAAAACTGGCTCTTAGAATCTAATCTCAAAATCCAGAATGTGGCTTGAGAAGACCGTGGACAACGTCGCCCCTCGTCCCTACCTCACCAGCTCGCCTGGGACCGCGCGCCCCTTCACGTTCAGAGCCCCAGTCTCGGATAAACAGCAGGGTCCTACGGTAGAGCACAGGGAACTGCACTAGTATCCTGTGATAAACGGTACTGGAAAACAATACGAAAAAGAATGTGTGTGAATATATATATACACGTGTGTGTGTGTAACCGGGTCACTTGGCTCTACAGCAGAAAGTAACACAACACTGTAAATCAACTAGACTTCCAAAAAAAGATTTAGAAAAAAACAAAACAACTCCAGTCTTAAGCACTTCTAGTCTGCACCGCGCCGAGCTCTGTCTCAGCTCCCCTTTCCCACGTACGCTGTCCCCTCTGCCCGAAACACTGTTCCAGGTCCCGCAGGCGGCCGCGCTCAGCCTCTGTTCAACCACCACTTCCACAGGGTGAGCCCTGGACTAGTTCCGCTTCCTCTGCTCCAGCTACGACCTGTACCTCCTGTGCCCTGCGAAGCTCACTTTCCTCCCAGCTCGTGTCTGACGGCAGCCTTCCCTTCAAACAAGAGCAGAAACCCTGTCCATCGTACACGCCACCCGACTCCTGCGGCACAGCTCTGCTGACTCCACACATATCAACACTCACTCACGTGTGAAGCGGTCCCGGCCAAAAAGAGTGCCACGATTTTTACCCCGCGCGTGAATGTTATCTAGTGGCAAGCGTCATCAAGACGTTATGAAGTACTCAGCAACGGTTAGGCTCCAAGAGTAGTTCAAAATAGGGGCCCAGCCCAGAGGGGACTTACAGCTGAGACAGGGAAATAGCTTCTACATAAAGGTACTCAACTAACAAGAAGGTGTTGTATACGGATAAACAAAATAATCCACTGCTGTAAGTTAGTGTTGAAAGAAACGGGGGAAAATAAAAACAAAAGAGGGTCTTTGAGTTCGATTATTAAAGGACGGACAGAATACAAACAAAAAGAAAGACATTACAGGTGGAAAACTCGGAGGCACCCAATCCTGCGGGTGTATGTATTTACAAGATCCCAGGTTTACACGCATGCAAAGGTCTGACTGGAAGGTAAGGGGTTAAAGTTCAACGAGATGATCACACAACCAGTTTATAGTTTTAGAAGGTTAAAGCTGAATACTTAGAGAGTAGCACAATATGGAAAAACAATGCAATCTGGGTAAAGGGATTAAAAACTTGATCCGATTAGGAATAAGTGCCCGAATTGGACCATGCCAGCTACTGTACTTCCAAGTGAGTTCTCTGACTTCAAGCCCTTGACAGCCCTCTACCCTAAACACTTGTTACTGCCTCAATTTACACATGAGGAAACTGAGTCTCAGAATACTGACAATACATTCAAGGTCATATAGTTGGTAAGTGACAGAACTGGGGCTTGATTATAGCAACTTCAGAGCCCTTAAGGGTCCATGAGGGAGAAGTCCTCTCTGAAAACAGTGTAATGTGGGCAGTGTTTTTAAATCTGATAACTGGGTACAGGGGACACCGAAGGCTGCATGCTCGGCAAAGCAGCAGCCGCAGTGAGCTAAGTCAGAGGTGAGCAGACTTGAACCAGAAGGACGGCAATGCCATCAGAACACAGGAGATCAGTGAAGCAGAATGTCGGGGGGGTGAGGGGAAAGCAGATCTAAAACTGAAAAATAAAGAGACGCTGGAATTCAAAGATGACTCTACAGTTCCTAATCTTAGATAGGAAAAGGACAGTGATGCCGTGAATAGGAACTGGGTATGTTTAAAAGTGGACCTGTTTTTCCACTTTAGGCTTTGCCTGAGGTCAAGATGAGCGATTCACGTGCAACGTCCACCAGACAGTGGGGACAGTGACATCGGAGCTTGCTGAGAAGAACAGGCGAGACTCATAAGTACTAATGTTATATTTAGGTATACTTCTTAAACCAAAGGAGACATGTTGTAATATTAAAAAAACTAACAACTGTTAGCCAAAAAAACGGAAGAAACATTTAATAACACACTTCCCCACACAATCCCACCTTCCCTAAGCGGCCCTAGCAACAGCGGTTCTACATGTGTCAGCTCAAGACAGAAACTCCCAGCCACCCACTCATCCCCTACTAACGATTCCACACCCAATGCAGTATCTTTGCAGCATCTTTTTGAAACACAGAATATTGAGACCATCTGCTGAAGTACATGTGGAAACTTTAGCCACAAATTAGGCTTTCAACTTACTAATGGTAGCAATTTTTAAAAATTCTCATCAATTTAAGGCATTACAAACAAATAAGGATTTCTATTAAATAGCAGGGAACCAATGACGGATTTCCATTAGCAATTTTAGGTACAAACAGAAGACATCTGCAGACAATACAAAAAATTAGAATGGAAAATGTCATCTGATCTCCGTGTCTCCACAGCTAGCTACTCACACAACAGACAATTTTTTAAAAACAAGTAACAGAACAAAACATGCAGTGTATCTTTTCTGCTGATGATCATTTTAACACCGATATGCCCTTAAAAGGACAGAAACATCCATATGTAAAAGCACATTTAGAAAAAGATGGAAGGATACAAATTCATATTAGCAATTGCTTGTGGGGAAGAAAAGGCAAGAGAACTGAGAAAAGGGCAACAAATTGTGCTTCAACTTTATCTACACTGTTTCCTTTCTTTCATTTAAAACAAAATCTGAAACAAATATGCCAAAATGTTAACATCTGTTAATCTGGGGTGAAAGTCATATGGTATTTACCCTGGTCTCTTCGCCATTCGGTATTTCTGAAATCTTACCCAAATTATTCCAAAGAAAAAAAGGATCCAACCTCTCACCTAATGAAAGTACCACACAGACCATGTCTGACCTGTCTTGCCTGGAGGACCCCAGCTCCACTGGGTGAAACTCACTTCACCAAGCAACCAGCTTCTTTTGGGGATGTATTTATTGAAACGCAAGGGCCTAATTAGCAGGTCTGAACCCTGGGCTCGGTCCCCTGAAAGTCCTCTATCTGGTGGGCCTTAATCACGGGTGAGTCCTCAGCGGCGACAGCTAGGAAAGAGCACTTGGCCTCCGTGTCTCCTAGGGGAGCTGAGAGGAAGATTCCAGAAGGAAGAAGAGGCTGCTGGAGACAACTCTGGATAAATGCCCTCCCTCCCCCGTCCTCCTCCCTCCTCCAAGGCCCTGCGAGGTGCTGCGCACCGGGGCAAAACCCCTCTGGAGCAGCGTCCTCATTTGCTCACTATGAGACGCACAGCGCGTTCCGGAGGAGAGCCATGTGTTCGCTCCGCTCTCCCTCGACCCAGACGGCAGCAGCGAAGCAAAGAGAGGGCAAAGCCCCGCCCTCAAGGACACG
>NW_020173682.1:6107167-6120642 GCF_003031525.2 Neophocaena asiaeorientalis asiaeorientalis | reverse complement strand
CTTAATCTTAAAATGCCCCCCCCCCCCCGCCCCCCACATCAAAGCCAAGGAAATTCAATCCTACCCGCAGCGAAAGGATCCCGTAAGACTATGACGTAGGATGCGGTGCGGGTCAGGCCACCTGAGCGGACAAAGGCCCGGGAGCCCCGGCTTCCCCGCTGCGCCCTGAACACAACAGGGGCTGGCACGGCTGCGTCCAGGTCAGCAGGGATTCCAGACAACAAGGAACAGATGAACTCGTGCATCTTACATTCCCCCCACTGTTGTTTTTTTTTAACCAACAAGAGATTCAGTTTATCCACTGCCGAGATCCCTTAAACTAAGAGAACAAAAATACATCAAAAGGAAACACTACTGCGCACCCACTCGGCACTTCTGAGTTTCAGGAAGACTCGGACATAAAGAAGCGATACCGGGAGGCTGCAGCTCACACCTCCGGGGGCGGAATTCCTTTCAACAGGGTTTAGGCACAAAGGAGACAGCTGGGGTTTCTAGTGCTCTGGACTCTAGATTAATAACAGCAACAGAGTAATGAAGCTTTTAGACTCTGGACCTCTAAAGGCAGGCCAGGGCCCAGCCAAGACGGGGCGTGAGGACCGAGGTCTGAGCATCTCCGACCCGGGAGCCCTGCACACAGCAAGGTCACGACTGTCCGTGACTGACGGTGGCCTGCGGCAAATCCAGGATGTCAGCAAGGACAACACAGAGGACGATGCACGTCCCGGGACACGGCCCTACGTGTGACCAGAGTAGGGGGCGGGTAAGAAAGAATAACACGTGGGCCTAAATACGACAGGCTTTGCAAGTCCCAGGGTGGGAGAGCCAAAGGATGGACGGCAGACCGTGCGTGCGCCGCAACACGGAACGCGGAGAGACCGTGAAGGGCGGGGCGAGCTGTCACAGCCGCCCGCACGGGCGACCAGGCGGACGAGCTCTCCGAGGCGGCGGCGGCAGCAACGGTGCCACGAGACACAGGAAGGAAGACGTGACGGCATCTGCGCGCTGACGGATGGCAGAGACGGGAAAGCGGCCCCGTAGTGTCTCCAGCCACACTGCTAATTAACAAGGAACAGCAACTGCCACTTGTGGACCTTCCACTGGTGCCAGACGCGACACCAAGGGCTTTCGCCACCCTCGCCTGAGGCAGGCACTGCCGCCAGCCGGCTTCAGGTAGGAACACGGAGGCTTAGAGTAGATAAGGTGCTCGTAAGGCCAGCAACGAGCAGCGCTGGAATTTGAATCCAAAAATGTTTAGAATATTATTCAGCCTTAAAGGAGGAAATCCGGCCATTTGACGATGTGGATGAACCTGGAGGATACTGTGCTACGTGAAACAGGCCGGTCACAGGCAGAGACGCTACACGGCACTGCTTCTGTGATCAATCTAAACAGGCAGACTCACAGAGCAAACCGCGGAGCGGTGGTCTCCAGGGGCTGGGGGCAGGGGGACGCGGGGACGCATGAGACAAAGGGTACAAAGTTCCAGTTACACGAGGTGAAAGTCCCAGAGATTCGCACAGCACAGCACCTACAGATACAGCGCCACACGGTGTTCTTAATCTGCTCAGAGGGCAGATCTTAGGTCAAGTACTCTCACCACAAAATAATAATACAGAGAGCGGGAAGAACCTTTGGGGGTGATGAACAGGTTCGTGACACAGAGCACCAATGACTTCTCAGATGTACACGTGTCTCGAAAGGTACACTCATGAAACTGCACACGTGGAGTACGTTCGCCTTTTTGTATGTCAGTCATACCCCAACCAAGTGGTCTGCAGAAAAATGTTTCTGTTTTACAGTCTACATCCTTAACCATTAAGATATACGTATACGGCCTTAAGGTTTTCAGGGACCAGGGCAAAAAATATCAACTAAACTAGGAAGCAAGCTGGAGAAGCAGACTCTCCAGGACACAGGAGGCTGGAGGTGTAGTCACCATCCAGCACATCAGCCCGGCAGCCTCAGGAGGCTTCTGGCCTTGGAGAAGCTAAGCTTAGTTTAAAAAATCGTAGAACCTAGTGTTTACGCACATTCTCGTAAACAGAAGTACTCGACTGTTCCCGTAGATCTGCTGGAGATGCGACGTAAGCCCTGACGTTGTCGCAGGCAGACGCACGCTTCACTAGGAACCACAGGCCAGAGAAAGGATTCCAGCTCGTGCTGCCACGGCTCAACCTTCCAGCGAGTTCTGCCCCCCGGCTGATTAAACAGGGATCTGAGGGGAACCCACAGCGGACATGCAAATGTTCTCTTCCTGCCCATTTGTAGACGGCCTAAAAATGTCACAGTCGGTTCCAGAGGGAAGAACAGCTGAAATCAACGCTAACTCTGAGACATTCAAACATCCAGGGGATGCCACAAAGCAACTGCAAACGGACTCCCGCAAACGAGGTTCCAGTGGGCTCAGTGGACCCGAGCTCGCTGGAACCCAGACGATGGGCAAAGCCACGCTGTGCGTGTGTGTGTGCGCGCGTGCGGGAGGTGGAGGGTCTGAAGACAGATCGAGGACTGAAGCCACTCCCACAACTGAGGGACAGTAGCAAGAAGCAGAGCCAGCAGCAGGTACAGAGAAGAAATGGCACCGTCTGAGAAGCAGAACTAAGCGCCCCACCCGGCCATCGGCTCACTCAGTCTCCGCCCGAATCCGCATCCAGCCCAGCCCTGCCGCGGCTGCCCCCCCGCACTCGCCCCCTCACCAGGGTCCCCCCGCACCGCGTCGGGGCCCTCCGGCCCTCCCGACCTCACCACGCCAACAGGGAGAATTACTCAGGGCCCACATCTGGCCAGGGCATCTCCACAAGGTCCCACAGACTTCCTCTCAAACTGAGGTCTCTTGTGGAGGATGAAGGGTGAGCGTACAAATGACACATCTTCCCGGAACGTCAAGTGACGTTTAACCTATCACATCCAACATAAACTTCAGAACAATTTTATGCTTGTGGTGGGCTACTCTCTGAAGAGCCCTCAGACTTCTCCCGGGCCAACTTCTGTCACTGAGGGGTGCGCTTTGGTGCAAAGTGTTAGACTCGTGCTTGTCCAGATTAAGATGAGAAGCCAGAGAAAGAAAGACTGAAGATGTTGTATAAGGAGAGAAAAACGCCGGCATGAGTTCAGATCATACGATACTCTCACACTATCTGGTCTCTGGTGTTTAGAACAACAGGTGACGTGGGTTCAAATCTAAGCTTTTACCACTTCCTAGTCATGTGACTCAGGGCAAATTATTTAACTTCTCCATGACTTGGCTTTTTCCCATGTGCAAAATAAAAATGACAATAACTTAAAGGGCTGCTGGAAGAATTAGGCATAAATATCTAAGGAGAGCTGGCTCGGTACAGTGCCTGGCTTTCAGCGAGGGACCGATAAACTGTTTTGTAAACTCCAAGCCCATCCCAGTGGGCTAAAGCATGCCAAAGCTTTTGCTAAGTCCACAATTATTCTCAGACAGGAAACTGTCTATTCAGATAAGCAGTCCCGCCTTGCCAGTCACAGTCTGTCCCTGACGGATACTGTAGGCTCCATATGCAAGAGAGTGGATTTAGTTACCCAGTTCTGGAGTCCTCTGGAGATCAGAAACACGGAGGACACCAGAAGCCAAATCAAGATCACTTTAGTTGTCGTCTACAGAGTGTGAGACACTGCACTGAAAACAAGGCGACAAATCTCCGTCCTGAGACTATGTGCATCGGTAATGAAATAAAGCACTTTGCTGAGGACACCAATCTGAAACACACACGAGAGGAAGGGTCCAGGACGGACTAGTGAATGAAGAACATCCCACTGCTGAACAGGGCGTGAATCAGCGCCCGGGGGCGTTGCACAAAGGTACAAATATTTATATAACCTTTTGTCATCTAGGTACTAAGTAGCCTGCATTCAGCCATCACTCAAATTATGAGAAGGAATGCGGGGAGGAAAGAGCAGCTAAGAACCAGCCTGACCTGAAGTAGAAGGACCTGTTCCAAGCCACAGCTAGCACCCGCAGGAATCTGGGTGAAAGTCTGCAGGCTAGGACCGGAGGCACCTGCCTCTCCTTTTTCTCTCACCCGAATCCAACAGATACTGCAGTTCCACTTAACCCGCTCCTCAGATAATCAGTTTCGCCTACTGCTTTGGTTTTTCCAAAGAAAACTTTATCTTCTAGCATCCATTTCTCAGCATTATACATGTTTAAGGGGGAAACACTGTAACCCACAGAATGCCAGCGACAGATTTATATAAACTGTCGGCTTTTCACCTATTTGACTGCACCACCAGCACCTTCAAGGCAGGATGCCTTACACACTTTCAAATCTGCTCTCAGAACACGACGTTAAGATACGTAAAAGGATAATCACGTGCAATAACTACATCATTCTAGAGGCAAGAAAAATCTTGGTTTAACTCAAAAAAATTCCAGTTCCTTTAATAGCACCAAGATGCGTCTACTATTACATTTTATTTCAAATGAGTTAAGCTACTTTAAGAGTACAACAAAAGGACTTTTCTGTTAATAGTTTCCTTTGGATTTACCTACTTCTACAAACCAGTGCAGTTTAGCTTGGTGTTTCAAAGAAAAATGACAGACCGATTTCTTCGACCTGAACATACCTGAAAACTAATTTTTTCTAATCGAACATTTAAGCTGCCTTTTCTCTACTAACTACATCTCAAAGAATATACTTTCTCTTTATTAAGATATCCTAATAAATTAAAAAGACAGAATTTAAATATCACGATTGCGCAAACCCCTAATAAAACAATGGATCTAGGCAGTGATTATCAATGACCGTGAACATCACAGAGAGACACCAACACTGCCGGGATCCAGCTACCAGTACACTCTACCACCTATGAAGCAATTTTGCCAAAAAAATAGAAACTGAACCAAATCAAGATCAGATTAGCATTTACAGGAAATGAAAGAACAGAAGAACAGGTTAAACCACACATTAAATCGAGAGCATCACAACAGGTTACCACCTGCTATATTTCTTTTTTTTTTTTTTTTTTTTTCCTTGCGGTATGCGGGCCTCTCCCTTTTTTGGCCTTTCCCGTTTCGGGGCACAGGCTCCGGACACACAGGCCCAGCGGCCATGGCTCACGGGCCCAGCCGCTCCGCGGCAGGTGGGATCCTCCCAGACGGGGGCACGAACCCGCGTCCCCTGCATCGGCAGGCGGACTCTCAACCACTGCGCCACCAGGGAAGCCCCTATATTTCTTAATTATGATGTTACCAAGCAAATAGTTTTCAATACACGCACAGGACATTTCTTCCAGGTCTCTTTGTGATTATCTCCATCTAAAAAGATGAGAAAAATCAACAAGTAATAGCGTGTGTGCGGATATGTTTACTGTGTTAAGACAGCAAAATGCACAGCTTCATATACGTCTGGAGTTGCTGGTCTCAGAAGTACTTGCTTTCCTAGTGTTACTAAACTTTCTTTCACTGGGAAGAGTATAGCCGAGCAGAGCCGAGAAGTGGCAAGGCCCTGCTTCTAAGAAGATCGCTTCAGGAGTAAGTAGGCGAAGAAGCTGGGTCTGGTTCAGCCCCATCAGGGAGACGTCAGAATGAGGGGCTGGCCCTCGGCCGCACTGGAGGAGATGCTAGGTGCCAGCTCTTTGCTCTCGGGGTCCAGGAAATCCGGGGACTTCTCAAGAACCTTTCAGGACGTGAAAACTATTTGTGTAACAACACTGAGAGGTTGTGCTTTTCACTACACTGACATTTGCACTGATGATATTCAAGCCAGGGCGTGTAAAATCGCTGGCACCTTAGCACAAAGCAGGGCAGGGGCACCAACTGTGCAGGTCAACACTGGTCCTCACCAAGAGGAACTCGGGGGGGAAAAAGCACCAGTTTCACCTAAGAATATCCTTGAAGAAACGGTGAAAACTAACAACTGGGTGAAATCTAGACCCTTGAGTGCATGTCTTTTTAATATTCTGTGTGACGAAACAGGAAGTGCAGAGAAGAACCTGAGCTGACCGCTGGAGGATGACGGTCACCTCGAGGAAGAGAAATTGTGCCGGCTGCTCTATGTGTAAGCCGGACTGGCAACTTCTTCTATTCCCCAGAGTAGTACTCTCATATAAATAACTGGAAGACAAAGTGTGTATCTGGTAAACATCTTCTAAAACTGAATATGTGAGCCAGACGCGTCAGTGAGCCAGACGCGTCAAGGAAAACACCTGAAGTGTTTGTTGCCAATAATAAAATTCAAGCTTTCAAGCAGAAACTGTTTTGGGAAAAATTATACCTGCCGCCAGGAACTTTCACGAAAGCTTTCTCGGTACTCACAGATTCTTCTGATGGGCTCACTGCTGATCCTACAAATGGTTGTTGCTGGTTTTTTTCAAATAGTCTCATAACACGTGCCAGTATTTGGCAGATTTATATAATTCCATGAATGAACATTTCCTCAATCACGTATGGGTAAAAAGATTCAAAGTACAAGAAAGACCGATAGATTTAAATGTAACAGAGCGAGAAAGCTTTATTGATTGGGGTTCAGCTTCTACTCTGCGACTCAACTTTAAGACTACCACCTAACAGAGTTTTACTGTAGGATCAAAGAATGACTACCTAAAAAGAATATGAAAATACTCCTCTCTTTTCCAACTGCAGGTCTGTATAAGGTGGGATTATCTTCATATATTTCAGCCAAACAATAAATCACAACACACTGAATACAGAAACAGATTACTAAGCCAGACATTAAAAAGAGCTGCAAAAAATGTAAAACGATGTCACACTTCTCAATTATTTTCATAAAGTTATTTTTCATAAAGAAGTTATTTATGTTAACATATAATGGGGTTATTATTTTTTAATGAATTTATAAATCAATTTTCCTGCTTGAAGTTCTAACCCAGTAAATATTAATAGGTACAACACGCACAGACGACACATCCTTAATAATTTTTAAGAGTGTGAAGGGTACTGTGACCAAAGGTTAGAAAACAACAGCTGCGAGAACTGGAGTCTGGGTCATGCTTCTTCAAAGCTCTCAGACATGACTTTGATTTCTCCTTCGAACAAAGATGGGAGCCCAGCACGAGCCGGGTGACAGGGAACCCAAACTACTCCTCAGTTACAAGTCAGGATCAGGAAAATGCGGAGGCGGATGGCCCCTGGGGTCCTGCAATGTTCCGTTTCTTCACCTGAATGCTGCTTACACAAGTGTGTTTGCTCTGTGAAAATTCAGGGAGCCGCACACTTAGGACAGATGCATTAGATATTCCTAGGTATATGGTGTACACATTTTTCTAGGTATATCTTACGCTTGAATAAAGTTTTTAAAATTCACGGTATAAGACGCATGACGACTTCTGCTTCGTTTTTCCAAACCCACGGTGGCTTTCAGCTAACCAGAGTCATCGTACACAACTTACTTCGGAAAAGCCTGATGAAAATAATTCAAATATTTAATTTAAAAACCTCAGTACAGACAACTGTAACTTTTCAGGGTGAAGAGCTAACTACCGTCTAGGTCAGTTTCCTTACAAAGATCAGGAAGGGAGTTCTCTGCTTTTACTTCTCCAGCTTTTCGAACGACAGTGGAGTCACAACAAATTTTTAAAAAATGAAATCAAATACAATTTAAAAAAAGGAAATCTCCCAATTAAAGGCAAAACTAGGAATGAATTCCCTTTAGGCTATTAAAGTGATCAAACAGCCACTATCTCTGCTCATCTTCAACCCATCGGCGCAAGTCTAGACAAATACAGTGAGGCAAGAACACACAGAGAGCGCGAACTGGAAGGAAATGACACATGAACATTATGTAAAGATGAAATCATCCTCTTCATGGAACACCCAGGAGAAAAGCTAGCCATTAAAATACCACAGACTGCTCCCCCTGCAAAACAATTAAATACAGATAAATGTGTCAGTGCCAGTTCACAGAAAGGGAAACCCACACACTTAATAAGCATCTGATAAGATACTTAACTGCACCAGTAACCAGAGAATCGCAAACAAGAACAGTGACATATGTGCCCAGACGCTCCATCTGGGGCATCAGGTTAGAAAAAAATTGTAAGGTCAGAAATTATCAAGTACCAGCAAGAATGTGGGGAGTGTAACCGAGCACAGCCAGCCCAGCCAATCACCGGGCAGGACTCAAGGAAATGACATCTATGCCTGAGAGAGGGGCTGTGAGGAGAAAAGGGGGAAACGCAATAAAGTAACACGAGAGGCTCCGCGTGGACCGCTAGTGAGAGAGGACCACTAACTCGGGTCTGCACACCCGATCTGGGAGAGGGGTCCCCATCTCACACGCCCCTTCACTGAACCGGCAGGTCCCTGTTCACCAGGCACTGCGCCCGTGCTGGGGACACAGTAGGGAAGATTAGGTCCCTGCCCTCAGAGTTGACGTTCCAGTGAAGGAAACAATAAAGAGGAAACAGATAAAGCTACGGTTACGCGTGTGATCACTGCTACAATGGAAATAAAATGCGTGACTGTGACAGGAAGTGATGGGAAGGGAGGGGCTACTATCCAGGGGATGGCCAGAGGGAAGAAAGCTCTCAGAGATCAGTGGGAAGAAAGGGAACCAGGCATCCAGCAAGCTTCGGAAAGATCTCCAGGAACTGCATGGAGGGCATCAAGTTCAGTCACCACTCTCCAGGGGAGACTGCAGATGTCCTGAAGAACATCCAGGTGCTGCCTTGTAACTGAACCCCAAGGAACCACCTTTAAGACTCCTGTTCCATAAAGTACGGACCACAGTGATTACAGCTAGCGTCCAATATATTTTGACCAAAGAGTTCAAGCTTTTTAGAGGGGGAAAAAGACACCAGCGACGTAAATGTTCTGTGTCTCTAAAAAGGTTTCTGGAAAATTATTAGGATCCACAAACTTTCCCTTCATTCATTAAACAGAAGTTGAGTACTCATGTATCCTTCCCATAGCACATGGCAGGGAAATGAGGATAAAGATAAAAGTTTCTGTCCTTAAAGAACATACCTCAGCTCCACAAGGTTCAGGACTCTAGTTATTTCTTTCACTAGTTGACTTTTATGATTAAAAGCCAGCATTGACTACATGCTTGCAACCCTCCAGGCAACGTCCTACGAGTTTTTATACACATTTGAGGTCACGTAATACTCCCAGCAACATACCACTACATTATTTCCACTTTAGAAATGAAAAACCAGAGGTAAGAAAGGTGCCTGGTGTCAAAGAAGGAAGAACAGGCAGAGCAGGGATTCAAAGCCTGGGTTCTTAGCCACCACATTTATATTCCCCCCTGGAATCCTGTCAGTGGTTTTCCCCAGACAAGAAGCAACTTATTAGCAATGCATATTCTCAGGGCCCATCCCCAGACGGAGGAACCAAACTGTGGGAGTGAACCAGCCACCTGAATTTTAACAAGCCCTCCCGGTGATTCTGAGGAATGATAAAGATTGAGAACCTCAGCCTCAAGTTTTCATACTCAGCTGTATGTATGTTAAAGGTGAAATGACTACCATTTTGAAAATTCCAAAATGCGAAATTGTGACCCTATTTTAAAAAGATCTAAATGATACTAATTCACTTCCTCGTTACCCACAGCACAGCACCTCCTCCCCCCGGACTCTGTACCCTGATTAGACCGTCTAAAAAACAGTCAACTCTGATGGGCCTTCCTGGGAACCGAGCTACATTCCAAACATGAAAGGGAGCACAGAGGTCCAAACAGGATCTTCACAATTTAAATCCCCAGCCATATTAGGAAGAGGAAAAAGAAATACTTTGAATATCAGCTACAGAAGCTTGGCAAATCTTGGTCCACGGCTCCACAATCCTTTTCATCCTTAGCTCCACTCCAAACTTTTACAACCTCATTTCCACAAACTTCCAAGCGCCAAAAAAAGAAGTTTACAACCCTCAGAAATGTTTGCTTCTCATGATTCAAATTGCTGTAAGTGCACATAAAGAGGCACTGTCTTGCAAAGAGCAAGTTTTTAATCACGAGTAAAACTAATCAGAGGCTTTTACTGTAGAGACTACGGCAGTACGTCCTGAAGTTTTCCCTGCCCCTTAGCTGGACCAGCCCTCTAGGGCACCCTACCTGACCCTTCTCTTCTCAAAGAAGTATTTAGACCAGTGCCTTCTTCTGTCCCCAAATCAACTGCCCAATACGAACACCCCAGCCCCATGCGTATTCAAGGTTTCCTATTTCTAATAACGCCTTTTTCCAAAGGTAACGGAAGACCGAGTACCAGAGGTAAGTACGTTCAAGCACCTACCATAATTCGAGAGCCTAACACATGCCAAGTAACTCTCTTAAGCCATTCACTTGCAAACAAGTCATTCATTTCACCAAGTTCAGGATTCTACTTATTTTACATAAATTCGAAGCCGGCAGCATTAAGCAGCCCGAGCCTGGACCACGGGACGTCCGTAAAGCTGACTCAGTGCTCCCTGACTCGGGGAAGCCCACACTCAGGCAGTGTGTTCATCCACCAGCTGCTTGCACCGCCCACCGCCCGGCCACGCTCCCCCAAGGGCGGGCAGCCCCGCCAGGAGCTTCCTTCCTGGAAGGAGCGGCACCTACGTATCTTCCCCTCCCAAACCACCATCAGCTCCCCTGAGGACCAGAGCTGGTTCCAAGAAGCAAACTACCAAAGCTCTCCTGCCCACACAAAGCTCAGCGGAACTGGATCATACAGACACACACCAACCGCCTACAGACCTCCTCACCGGAGTGCCTGCACTGCCTTTTAAAAGTCCAGTGTTTCCCACAAAACATCTCACAAAATGCAGTCACCCTAACTAGTTCTTACTCTGCACTAACCCTGCCATTTCTAACCCTAAAACGGCACGGCATTTTACCAAAGCTGCGGCTGTGTTTTCTCATCTCCTTTCTGTAACCATCGGTGACAAGCAATTTAACCAGTAACCAGGCCAGTAACAAGCGAGCTCCCGCCACCCAAGGGAGAAAGCAAGCTCCTCGCTCTTTCCTAAGTGAAGCTGACAATCACGCTTTCCCATAAGAACAGAAGGATGTACGAAGTGAGCCTTCAAGGAATAAAAACTGTTTTACGTGCCTGGAAAAAAAGATGTTTACGTATTCGTTCATAGCAGGTATCAAATAATCTTGCTATCTACAGCCACTTCATCCTACCTCTTCGTTTAAAGAATCAGGAATCTAAGAAGGCAAAGCATAAAAGCACGCTCAAACAGCTCACCAGAGTTCACGTAAGATTTCAACAAAACACAAACCAGTTCAAGGGTACATAAATAAGGAGCAATAAATTCACACTCTGTTCTAGGTTCCGGGGCACAGCAAGAACCAGAGTTGTTTAGCTGTTGTTTCTAAAATTACTAACAACTTCCCTCACTTTAAATTAAGCTGCCATGTCCTTCCAAATGATCTCATTTAATAAAACTGACTTAAATCACTGATTGCAATTCTGTTTGAATTTCAGTGATGACAGCTGCAGCACATTTGTATCTTTGTCAGTGAAATGCTTTTAATGAAAACAGAAAAAAACCTGATTGAAATCTCCAGTAAACAGCACCCAGTGCACCATCTAGTGGAAGCTGTGTAACGTCGTAATTAAATCTTTTTTGAAGGGTAGAAACCCTGAAAATTACACGGGGGCTACAGGCCCTCTAGCTAAGAATACAGGTAAACACCCTACAAGCGGCCTAAATCTCTTTCCAACTTCCCACACTGCAAGAGGTGCTCATCGGAAGAGATCTCACTTTCTGTACAAATTAGCAGATGATAAAGGTTCCTCTATGGAATGTTCTGCTTGGGTGCTAGAAATTTTAATTTGACCAGAGGAGTAAAAATTAAGACAGTAATGCAAAAACAAATAAGTGAGTAAACAGAATCAGAGCCGAACGGACAAGCCCTATGTAAGGGATGCCTTACATGACAAATATGTCAAAATGTACATGTTCCACCCAGCAGAGCACCTGCCATGAAAACAAGATGTTGCTTCACGACTAACAGCTCCATTCAGTAATAAATAAGACATTTCTATGTTCCTGATAACTAATAAATTTAACATAACCTAACAACTCCCTGGGCTCCCCAAGCCTTGACATCATTCACGGGGACCCTCTCAACTACCCATCTAACCCCACTTGCCATTAACCCCCAAAATCCCTTGAGTTACTCTCATCAAGGAAGAGATGATTTTTACATGTTCGACACTTCTAAATTTATAGTAAAAACTTCCTGAAACAAAATCATAACCAAAATGTGTCATGCTTCGGTTTTACTTACGTTATGAATATTAACTAGTTCAATTCAGAGAGCAGTACTCAAGTCCAATGCTAAGCCAGAGATGCAAACAAAGAAGATAAGGTTTTCTAATGTGGAAAACCTCCCGAAACTTAAAATAGAGATTTTTCACATAACACCGCTAGGTTTTCTTACCTGTGTGAAAAATCACCTTTCTGATGAAATTCAAACTATCTTAGCAACCTAAGAGGAAAAAAAAAAAAGCCTAAGAATATTTTACTGGGAAATAACCATCTCCACCTCTGACTGGTGTACATGGGAATCAAATCGGTATGCAGAAGCTTGCTTGACGGTGGGAACCTTACTGGACCGTGCATTAAACCCATAACAGGTATATAATAGCAGAAGTCCACAGGCCTGGGGCAGAATTCCCTTCATCTCTAGGGCTCTGAGTTTACATACCTGCAAAATGGGCCTGAGGTGCACTACCTGCTTCTGGAGAGTAAGAGGATACCAATATTGATGCAGTGCAGTGAGATTCTCAATTAAAAGACCTAAATGCAGTGCACCTGGAAGGGAGGACCTGCTCCAAGAGCCCTCACTGTGCCATTTCCGCTAAAACTCGTGACCTTCATTTCACTTGTGAACAAATGGTGAATGAGAAAAAGGTGTTACGCAAGTCAAAGAAAAGGTAACAGCAATTCAGGGTTTTTCATCACAGGTAAATCACATCACTGTAGTTAACTGCCTAGGACTCGTCTGCAAAGTATTACTGCGTGGGTAGCAGGTGCATCCCTAAAACCTAAAGCCCGGAGGCTATGTTTGGAAAGGCTTTTTTTTAATTCGAATGCTAATGTTTAAAAAATAAGAAAAAGAAAACGAATCTCAAGTCTACACCCACCCACGAGGAGAGACAGAGACAAGGTGCCACCCCCAGACTCTTGCACACTAGCTCGGCATCGCCATCCACGTTGCTCCCCTCGTCCCCACCGCACGGCCCGCACTGCAGCCCAGACAAAGGTGAGTCACACTGCTGGGTCTACTTGTCACGGAAGAAAAAACCTCCAATAAGTTCACGTTAAAGGCTGTTTCGAATTTTAAAATAATAAGTAAATCATGTTCCTGTCTAAACGCACTGCAAAGCGCCCGTGTCCATGATGGCTGTAACTCACACCACCTAAGTACAGACACCTTTCCCACTTAAAAATAAAAAAAAAAAAGCCACTTGGCTTATCGCTCCTTATCAGCAGGTCCCCTGCGCCGCGGGCCGGACTGATTCAACTCCGCGTCTCCCCTCCACCTGCAGGGCTC
>NW_020173682.1:6084575-6106939 GCF_003031525.2 Neophocaena asiaeorientalis asiaeorientalis | reverse complement strand
TGAAGACAGGCTCGCCAGCAGCGCTCCCTCATTGGTCGGTACGTGAAAACAAAGCAGAGCCCTGATTGGTGGAAGCCCTGTAGCTCCTCTCCCCCTTCCCCAATCATCGAAGCTCCGCCTCCGCCCGCTCCGCCCCCGGGTGGCTGCAGAACCAGCTGTTTCGTGTACCAGCTAGCTGCCTTCCTTAAGGGAACCCCGGATGCCCAGGTTCCTTTGCTAGAAGCGAGCTTCCTTATTCCACCAAGAGTCTTTGATTTCCGTATGAACTTGTTGAATAGCAGCTAATCCTAAACATCGCTTAGATTTAGAGCGACCTCTTGGGTGTTTTTTAAAATGCTGCCTAAGATTCACAGGGAAATTGGCATATGCAAAAAGAAGGTGTGAAATGTTTTCACCCCTGGCGAGATTATGCTGTGTTTTTTTGTTTTTGTTTTTGTTTTTTACCTTTCCGTGTTCCATATTGAACGTGTATTACTTGTATAATTAGAAAAAAATGTTTAATAGGACATGAATAAGTTACACAGAATGGTAAAGGCAAACTTTGAGGATATCCGTGGGAACTAATCCTTCCGCAACAGAAGAAAATACAGTAATAAACGCAAAACCTGAGAGCCATCAAAAAAGTACATTCTGGTATCAGCCCCCTTCAGCTGTCTTAAAGAACTTTATAACTATGACTGAGCTGTCTTAAAGAACTTTATAAATACTCTTTCCATATAACTACTATTTGCCCAACATATAGTGTATAATGAACTGCCCAGTAAGCAGATTCATAGCAAGAAGTGAGAATACAAAATACACAATAAAGCTTTAATCAAAAGATTAGACTACAGAAAGAAATTTAGAAGATAAACTGGAGAACTCAGCTAATGGAGGGAATTTTAAGAAAGAAAGGAACGTGACAGCCCTCGGAGATGAGACTTAGATTTTGAAGATTGAAGCAGAGGGAGGAGGGAGTGGAGATGAAGACCTACAGTCATCTGAGCTCTCAGACCACGCCAGCCAGTCTAGAAAGGGGGCGAAGTATATCTCACCTGGGGACCACACTCGCTTAACCCTCTCTAGCTGCTTTCCCCTTCTATTTGTTCTCTTTGTCATTCCCACGAGGTTCTGAAATAGGCTATTTGAAGTGAAGCACTTCACCCAACAGCTCCATAAAACTTATAGTGTTGAGAAAAAATGCAGATTGGCAAAAGTCAAACGTAAGGAAGGAAAGGAATGTTAAGGTAAACATGAACTTGAAGTGATGTAAGGACAAGAAACCTAATACAAAGAATGAGACAAATCTTTTTTTCTCTCATTTCTGGAGAGTAAGGTAAAGCTCTTTGGAGGACAGAGTAACCTCATTACCTAACAAAGACTTTTTTATAGAACCCTTGTAAGAAATGGAATTCTAAACGCTAGTCTGAAAATATGTGTCCCAGAGTATTCTGAGAAAGAAACTTAGTGTTGAGATCTAGTTATGTTTAAAAGAAGAAGAAGGGGGTGCGGAGGAGGGAGGGATGAGAAGGGCTTAGCACTCCTAGTAAAGTTTATTCCACAATAACACCTAAGATTCTGTCACTAACATTCTTTCTTTGAGATTAAGTAATTTATATCAAAGATTATTCTTTTATTCACTTACTCACCAAACATGTAATCAATATTAATTACCAAGTACTACTAGTTCCTGCCGTGAACTAGGCACTCTACTAAGTATACTCTTGAACAAGACAGACTGGAAGCTAGTTATCAGCTGGAGAAGACAGATAATGAAACAGTGAACAGGTAAGGTTACAGAAAGGGATCAGGACAAAGAGGGAAACAGTGACCTGAGGGGTGGGGGAGTGACTGTAAATTGGGAAAAGAGAGAGGAATACTCTAAGGAGAAACGCTCTAGAAGAAATGCTAAGATTGGAGGTGCCACCTAAGTGAGAAACCACAGCTCTACACAACTGCAAGGCTATGACATTCCTGGCAGAGGAAAGAGCAGGGCGAAGGCCCTGAAGGAGAAAGAAAAGCGACGTGTTAGAGGAACAGAGAGAGGGCCAGGTGGCTAGGCTGGTGCGGGAGGGTGGTCCCAGACAGGGCAGAGGGGACGGTGGGGCCTGGTAGGCAATGGCGAGAAGTTTGAATTCTATTGCATGGATTCCTGATGTGTTGATCAACACTTCAAGCGTCAGTGAAAGGTAGGCCTTCTCTCCACTTCCCCAGGTGGGCTGTTTTCTTCCAGAAAGGGGCAAAGGAGATTTCTTTCTCTTAAGTTGCTAATATTGCAATAAGATCATTAACTTTTTAAATGGGCGCTCATTGACTACGTCAGTCTATCAAGCATAGATCTATGAAGAGCAAACTATTTGCCAAGGACAGGCTGGGCGTGAGACACAGACCCGGGTGCGGCTATAGGCAAACTAGCTCTGCACAGGCGATGGGGGAATTCAAGGGAGCTCTGAATCAGGAGTCATCCCAGTGACAGGGGACAAGGTTCCAGATCCCGGGGCAACAGCAGATGAACCCTGGGCAGCAGGCAGGAGGAAGGGAATCTGATGCGAAGCCTTAGAGACCATGGCACACAAAAAAATCAACTCTCCGCACATCACAAGCTTGCCTCGCATGGGTGGACCCAGAAGGTGGAGACAAAAACCCACTGGGTGACAACATTCCGAAGGCATGGGGGCTGACAAAGTATGAAAATAAGCTGATCGCTGTTTCACATCATCATCTCCTTCATTTCTTCAACAAAAGTCATTAAAATTAGCAGATACCCACTTTTCACTATGACATTCTTTTTTGGATAGCAATGGGTTAAGAGCGTTAATCCTATTTGACCAGAATTAGGACAGAGCTAAAGCCCCTGGAGTAGAGATCTGTGCTGCTAGTTCCAGCCCTTCCCTGTGCTTGCCGGTGCGCTGTTTCTCAGTTGAAGTTACAATTAGCAGATATCCATAAGGGAAGAGAGACAGCCCCTGCCAATCAGAGGAAAGGCTGGGAAATGTCATAGAATCTCAGTATATCTGACTGATGGCACGTCAAAAGATACAGCAACTAAGAAATTTTAAAATGCAGTCTTTGCAATGTCTGACACAGTGCTTCAAAGCCACTGAAGAGTAATTCCTCTACCTTAATAATAGAGTTCAAAAATTAATTATAAAGATAGAGGGGTGTCTTATAGAAGCCAAAGATTGGTCTGGCCAAAAAGTTCGTTCGGGTGATGTTGTGGGAAAGCCCGAATGAACTTTTTGGCCAGCCCAGTATAAGCAAAAGTAAGCCAGTCTTCAGGAAGGCTGGGAGCCAGAGACGGAAAAGCCATGAGAAACTCAGCTGAAGTTTTCTCTGTCTTCAGACATGCCTCTCTCTACACTTCTGCTCTATTCTTCTCCAGAAAACAGCTTTCCAAGCTCCTGTGTCCGTAAGGAAGAGTAAAGCTACCCCAGACACACACACACACACACACACACACACACACGCACACAAACACACACACGACTGAATCAACTCCCTTGACCCAATCCCAAGTTCTATGGAGAGAAGATATAACTGGCCCAGCTTGGTCTCCCCCTCCCCCCCGCTCCCATCACCTATGGTGTGGGGAGGATGGAGGTCACTGGCATGGCTGCTAAGTACCATCCCTGTTGATGGGCAGAGATGTCCAGGTGAACAGGCACTGGGTAGATGACCAGAGAGGCCTTCATCGTGTCCCCCAGTCAATGAGACTCCATTCTCTACTCAGTGACAGTCTTCCCCTGTCCTTTCACACTGACGTAGAGGCCCCCAGACCACGGCCAGCGTCCTCAATGGTGATTGCTAGCCTTCTTGATATCTCCCTACTCCAGGTGGCTTCCCGACACCAAGTACCCTCGTCTCTTCCAGTTTCAAGTTGCCTTTAGCCTTCTACTAATTCCAAATCCCCCTGTCTGGAGGATACATCTTGACCTCAGTGTATTTAAGGAACAAAAGCACTTGCCAAGTTGGTGACCTTGCTCTCGGCTCTGATGAGACCAGCGTGTAGGGCACGCAGAACCTCAGGGCTGGATGGAAGCGGAAGGCGAAACTCTGCCCAGCACTGTCCCTTCAGCATGCCCTCAGAGGGAAGGAGGCCTGCCCCTGCCCAGGTGAAAACCTGGACGGTCTCATCGCTGTGCTGACGGCTGTTCAGTATTCAAAACCTTTCATCAGTTTAAGCCACAGGATACGGTTTTATTTCAGAAATTTTAATACAAATGCCAATATTTTGATCAACACTTCGAGCTTCATTGACCTGAACTTTTAGCATCCGACTGTGCCTCCCACGACCTAGACAATGCAGTTTCTCCGGCTGCCACCCCCGTAGTTTCTGGTCCCTGAAGCCCACCTTCCACAGGTGTTCCCACTGGAGAAGACCCCTCCAGGTATTCTGACGTCGGCATCTCCAGCGCAGCTCCCTCCTCTGGCCCTCAGGAAACGCTCATACATGCTTTCCCGGCAACAGTGGTGGGCATGCAGCTGCTCGCAGAGCACACGGGTCCCCCTCCCCTGCCCTCTCTCTCTCTCTGAACTGCTGCCTCAAGCTGCTACCTTCAGCCTCTCCGCTTTGGATACCTCGGGTGAAAGTCAGGCATTCCAAATCCCGGAGGACACAAATCAAGCTGCCCTGGTGGTGCTTCTGATGCCCCCTCTCTTGTGAGATAAACAGGAAGAGCTTGGACGAGTGGTTATGTGGGACTCAGCATCGCTTCCCTCAAAGAAAACCTTCATAGATTCTTCCCTACACCCTACCGCTGCCCTGTCATCCGGCTTTGAGTGAGGGATTCTGAAGAGGCCTCAAAGGGCTGAGATATTTCCTTTGAGATTTGCTTCTGGCTCTGGTAACTTTTAGAATTTTACATCTATCGTCTCTTGGTGCCTCAGTCAAAATTTTACAGCTGCATCTTGTCATACTAGTGTGAGTCTCCGAAAACTGCTTTCTTAACACCAAGGACATAGAGCGATAAAAACTTGTTCTCTAAAATCATAGGCTGTCAGAAACTTAGCTGTTTGAGTGTCAGTGAGAATGGAAGAGTCACTCTTTCCTGATGGGAGCCTGTGTGTCCCTTTGACACAAGGACACAGCCTTGGTTTCCTCAGGTGCAGACCTTCGGATAAGAGATCTGGGGAAACAGCGTTCCATGTTTATCTTAACTTTATGGTTACCAAGGAAATAGGACTCTGAATCCACCTTTCAGCTCATACTTGATGTCAGCAAGAATATTACTAAATGTTAATAAAATATGACTGACAGGCTTGCTCTGCTCTGAGTCCATCACAACACAGCCTCACCTAAATCTGACCTGAACTCCACCCTTCCCACACCCGCTGCGATAACGCCGCTCTTCCTTAGTCTGGGGAGGTCCTCTCCGGGCTCCCTCGTTACAGGACCAGAAGCCTGACTACGCGAGACTCCAGGTTTGTCTCTGATGGTGTTTGGCTGCCGGGCTGTATCATCAATGACCAATTCTTCCCAGATCCGGTCACTGGCTCCTAGGTCCCCAGGTTCTGTGTTCATGTCTGCATCTCCTTTCACTGTACCAGCCCCACACTCTCACTGCCACCGCTGCACCATCACCGGTCAGCCCGAATCCTGCGACTACAATGAAATAACACACAAAACACCATAAACAAGCACCTGCAGACACTCACGTCTGCTCGCTCCAGAAGAAGAGCCAGCGGAGGGTATTACAGTTACCCGAAGGGCTCTGCAAAGTTACAGAAGCCCTGAGATACTGATACGATCTCGCCTGCTGTTCTCTCCCCAAATACGCATACTTGACTAACTCATTCCAGCAGTGACCCTGTTGGTGAGGGGAGAGTACCTGCAGGTATGTTCGGGAGGTCGAGAGACTCTGCCTTATCCTTCACTAATCCGGTAGGCCCTTCGTCAAGATTCTAGGTCTATCAATTTGGGGGAAAATTCTTCCTCTGAGCCCAGAGCACCAGCTTGATGTTGCTTACGAGTGAAAGCAAAGAAACTGTCCCCATGGTGACAGGGACTTGGCCTGACTTATTCACCAAGTCTGGCACAGGGTCAGTGCCCAGTGAACGTTTGCTAACTGAATTAATCTGGAACTCATTTTAAGATGGGCGGGTTTCAATCCACCAGTTGTACCTGAGCAAGAAGCACCCATCCAAATGACTAGCAGTGACTGTGGCCTATCTGGCAACTCTTCAAGATTGGATTCTGATGCAGTTGGCAACTGACTTTCTCCTCAAGGGCTTCTAGGTGTGAACTGAAAGCTGTCCAATAACTCTTAGCAAGAGGGGTGAGGAATGACAGCATGATATGTGGGTGAATGAACCTTGATTACCAATGATCCCATGAACACAAGGCTGTACGTGGGCCTCAGCATAGCTGTCACCAAGTGTGTTACAGTGAGACAGTTAAGGACCTCGGGGCTGATGAGACACATTAAAGAGACTGATAATTGCTTAAATGCCGGTGTGCTTACCTGAGGAGCCTCAGCCTGTGTGTGGTCTCGGGTGTGCCTGTAAGACATGCCTATCTGACGGTCACACACACACAGGCGCACACACACACGCACGCACACACACGCACACACACACACGCACATTTAAGTTCCTCGTACTAAATCAAATGTGCCTCCATCCTCCCAAGTTTGGAAAGCTGTTAATTTGAAGTTTGGAGTAGTTTTGAAACACTCTTCAGGGACTTCCCTGGTGGTGCAGTGGTTAAGAATCCACCCGTCAGTGCAGGGAACATGGGTTCGAGTCCTGGTCCAGGAAGATCCCACATGCCGCAGAGCAACTAAGCCCACGCGCCTAGAGCCTGTGCTCCGCGACGAGAGAAGCCACTGCAATGAGAAGCCCGCGCACCGCAACAAAGATAGGCCCTGCTCGCCACAACTAGAGAAAGCCCGCGCACCGCAACGAAGACCCCATGCAGCCAAAAAAATATATATATATGTATAAATTTATAAAAAAGAAGAAAAAAACACTCTTCAATCCATGGCATTTGAGGTGAGCATAAGACCAAAAAATTTTTAATTGCATTTGGCATTTTTGAAAAAGACCAAAACTCTTTTCGCCATGATTATAAAGTGAGAACAATGATAACTTATCCCAAAATGAGTCCTATCTCTATTTAGCCACACTCATTGTGAAAGAACAGCCCCAAGGTACAAAGAATACCTTCACTTTGCAATGCTTATGATTGGAATAAGTGTTTTACATTGAGAAAGAAACGCATCGATAGAAAAGTTGAGAAAAAATAGAGTGAAATGAGTTACTCAGAACTTATATTTAATTAATAGTCATCTTTGTACTTACCTTGTTGAGCTCACAAGGGAGAGAGCCACAAGCAAAATCACTCTTGTTCTACTTTTGTTCCCCAGAGCCTACGATCCACCATCCTTCGTTAACTAGTGCTGACCTGGAAATGAGAAGCTTCCTCATCAAGCCACTTGGAAAGTGAGTGACTCCTTCCTGTACACAGAAGATTAAGAAATGTGTAAGGAGGAGCCATCGCAGAATGGAAAGCCTTGGTGCCGCGGCAGAAGAAACAATCTGCGGGTATGCACACACAGACGTTGCACTGCCAACTAAGACGGCGCTTTAGGAGACGGCACTCTTGTTTTGTTGCCTCTATTTTCTTAACTCATGTAGTTTTCTCATGACTACACCTTTATCCCCAAATTCCCTCTCCCTGGTAAATGAGCAGGAAACAAAAGAACTTAATAGATAAGTCTCTGAGATCTGAGTTTAAATTCTAAGATTAAAAAAAAGAAACCATGTAAGCAAAAAAGATAGAGAGAGACACACTAAATAATAATACATTTGAGATTACAGACCTGACTGATACCACCTCAGGCAGGTGATCAAGGCCAATGTCAAGAGTGATGACAAGTCATGTTGACAGTGTGTGTGGTCTTCCTTCCCAGAACCCCGAACCTCCGTCTAAGCATGGGAGAAACAGCAGACAAATCCTAACAGAGGAGCATATGCTACAAAATAGTTAACCAGTACTACTCAAAACTGTCAAGGTCCTCAAAAACAAGACAGGTCCGAGCCCGTCACAGCCAGGAGCAGGTTAAGGAGACGTAACAAGTAAACGTAATATGGTAGCTTAGATGGGATCCTGGAAGAGAGAAGCAACGCCGTGTAAAACTAAGGAAAGCTGGATAAAATATGGGCTTTGGTTAATCACAATGTATCGATATTGGTTCATTAATTGTGATGAATGTGCTAGGTTCCTGAAAGGGAAAACTAGGTGTGTGGTATATGAGAACTCTCTGTACTATCTTTGTTATTTTTCAATAAAGGTAAAACTGCTCTAAAAATGAAGTTGACTTTTAAGAGATTATATATATGTACGCGCACGTGTATATATGTATATACGAAGGATACTAAAGTAGCTCAAGAGCTCAGTGGAAGATCTGGACACCCAAGGTTGGGAAGAAGTAGTCAGGTCCGCAGCAGCCTCTCTCAACTGTGGCACTGCATTCAGTGCGACTCAGCTCTGTCATCCCTCAGGCACTGTGTCCCTCGGTCCCACACTTCAGTCCCCAAAGAGAAGAGCCCATTGCCTGCGCCTGGCTGTCTTCACCCTGCCCAGGTTTTGGTGCTAGAATCACGGCTGCTGTCCCCATGCCTGTGTCCAGGCGACCAGTTCATAAAAGGGGAAGCTGTGACCCAGGCAGGTCCTTTCTGGAAATACTGAGTAAGATGCTGTAAGTTAAGAGGCTTAGCTGATAAAGTCAATATCCTAAAACTTCAAGGCCAGATGTCCCAAAACAAAGGGCAAAGGAGCATCCCTGTCATTTGCATTTGCCATTTTACATGCTAGAACAGCTCTTCTGTTGATTACTACATTTTATGAAATCAAGATTCATAAAAACTGATTTCTAAAAGAAATTGGTTTAGCCCCCAAGGACTCACGCCAACTCTCCTGACTTCTAAATACAATTCCTTAACTTTTTAAAAAACGATTTTAAGGCAAGTCTGCAAAGGTTCACGGTGATGGAAACCATGGAAGTTTTGCCACATTGGTGCAGAGGCAGGGAGACCAGTGCAACGGAGACCCCCTAGGAGAGGCCTGGGATGGTCAACGACTGAAGGGCTGCCGCCCCCCAGCCTCTGCCAGGCCACGTGGCTGGCGCCTTGGCAGAAATTAGGAAAAGACACCACTCTTCAAGATACTTCACTTCCGTTTGCTGGAAATTTGCTGTAATATGCTGCTTTTGGTAGAACAAGACACTTCAGTGCCACCTGCCAGGAACGATAAAACTACAAACGTGTGATACCTGTGACATAACCACGGTTGCCTGTGTGCTGTCACTACACGACCCTGTGCTGTCACTCCGGGCGCCACCGTCTGCTACGAGCAAGTGTCATTGATTTAGAGCTTGGCAAGCTTGAGCTCACTTTCATGCCTCCTTGTATATGATTCTCCCAACAGAGTGGGCATTCCAACTGTCACAGGTAATCGTTACTTTGTTTACCTCGGATTGAAATAAAGAACTCTTGCACTGATCCCGTAATTGCAATGCCTTTAACCGTAACAGCGGGGTAACAGCAGCTGTGGTGCTGAGGTGTTACGATCTTTAAGTGGGAAAACACCTCAAAGCACTGTGCATGGGACCTCACAGACCACGAGGTCTCCCTGGATTCCTGGTTCCTCCTTCCCTACACAAAAACATTGCACGGCTCACCAGAGCAGGCTGGGATTCTCTGATGAAAAGCCGTAGGACTGTTCTCCCGGAAGCGCTCTCAGATACACAGTACTCCAGCTCTGTGCGCTGGGACACGGAACGGTGTTTTACCTGCCCAAATCCGAATAATCACCACCAGTAGGCAGTGTGTGTTTGTTTTTTCTGCGAAAATTGTACTGCAAGAAGCAGGCTATGACTTCTGTTTATTCACCAGAGAACCAACTTCTGCATGTAATGTAATGAAGCTTTAGAAATCCCTTTCAAAGACATTTTCTCCTTGAAAAAGGTTTGCTTGCTTCATTTATTTATTCAGAATGAGACTGTGTCTTAAATTAGCTGAATTTTGAGTTATGTTTGGCTACACTGAAGTAAATAAGGACATAAATTCACAGGGGGTATTTAAATATTGAAAATTCCATTCATAAAAATACACATTTATCCATACAAATGAACCTTCTGGTGCCCTTCGCTGCCTCCAGAAGGGAAACTGCTCTGTTGAAGGCACTGTGGGGATCATTTGTTTACTTCCTCCAGTCACACCTGGGACTTCTCCACGTAAAGGAATCAGTCAGTGTCTCTGGAGGGGAAAAATCTGAGAGATGAACATGAATTGAAGGAAAAGAAATGAGTTGAGGGAGAGAAATGCCTTGCAGGAGGGACTTCCTTTGGGGTTCAGCATGGTTAAACTGTTTGAAGGAGCAACGAGCGATGTATGTTTGGAGAAGAATGAGGATACCAGCTGGGATGGAAGATTTCTGTAGGGAAGGGTCGGACAACGATGGGATGACCTAGATTTCCAGGCTGAGAAAGTTGGATCAGGTCTGAAAGCCAGCAGGAATTGCTAAAGCTTTTTAGCTTGTAAGGAAAATGGTATTTAAGGAAAATTAATCTGGTAGGGGAAAAAAGACTGTTTCAAAGTAAAATCATTGAAATTATTTTTTATTTTTGGCAATACTAGTGAGAAAGAGGACCCTTCCAATCAGCCTACTTAAAAAAATAGACTATTGAAGTTACCAAATACCTAAGGATAGTGGAGCTGGTCCTGCTGAAATGACTGCATATTCTTTCCATACCCCATTTGCCTTACATGCTCTTAATATTCAGGGTGAGTGCCAAATCTCTGTTTCACAAAGATTTAAAATTAAAAATTTTAAATGATTATTTCATTTCTATTCATTTCTTTTCAAATCATCTATTTCCACATGTTCAATTTCTAATGTGTCTTTTGGTGGGTGTGTGTGTGTGTGTGTGTGTGTGTGTGTGTGTGTGTGTGTGTGTGTGTGTTTTACAGTGGTTTGTTGCAGATGAAGGCCCTGGGAAAGGCCCGTGATGCAGCTCGCCCCCTCACTGTAACCGGAAGTGATCTTGGGAAAACAGGGCTCTCCCTGAGCTCAGCATCCTGGGAGGAAGAGGCCTACCCTGGGAGCCCCTCAGGGCCCACAGCCCATTGTGAAACACTCTGATCAAGAAGCTTCCTTCCCACAGGGCACCCAGGAAGCTCACCAGTCCCAGATCTATGCCTCACCCGAACTTGGATCTGGAAGGTTTCAAACCTTAATGATGCTGCTAGAAGCCAGAAAGAAGAGCTGGCATTTCACATATGTAAGCAGTTTTCTATCCTGCAAAAGAGAGAGACCAGAATATATCTTTGGGGCAGTCTGTTTTGGAAAACCAGAAAGAGGTTAATTACAGATCTGTAAATAGACACCAAATGAGAAAGACCTTTTCATGCTCTGTACATCTAAATTGCTCCCTGTTAAGTAAGAGTGACAGTGAACACCTGTTAAATATCTTACCTGGATTCTGGCATTCAGTCCTCACAGTAAACACCGTGGGATATATATTATTCTCTCTATTTTACAGATGAGAAAAGTGAGGTTAGGGTAATTCTGTTAGTTGTCCCCTTTTTTTTGGTCACGCCATATGCAACTTGTGAGATCTTTGTTCCCCGACCAGGGATTGAACCCGTGCCCTTGGCAGTGAAACCATGGCGTACTAACCACTGGACCACCAGGCAATTCCCAATTGCCCAAATTTAGATGATTAATAATTGGCAGAGCTGGGGATTAAACCCGTCTGCCTCATGTCAGAGTCAAAACCCTCAACTGTCATCCTTAACCCTTCAGATTACATTTTCTTTATAGAATTTTTTTTAAGAATTTATTTCGACTGCACTATGTTTGCAAGCCATTACTTGTTTTCGTAGATATGTGTGTTTAGCTTTGCAGATACTCATGGGAGATTAAAAAAAACCCTGCTTTTCTGAGAAATTTAGAGAAACACTGGATACATTTGGGGCCACTTCTGGGCCACAGGATGAAATGAATCGCACAGCCAAGGAAGGAGCCAATCTTCCAACTCACGTAAGGAGTCCTGTGCTCCGGGACCTGGGACCACCTAGCAGCATTGACCCTGACAACGAGAAGTAGAACAGGAGAAAGCCAGTGGAGACCCTGCGTTGACTGACCACATGAAAGCTGCAGTGTATGTAGTCCCTGTCCTGAAGAAGTAGTATTGAGCTAACCATTAGCTCAGAGGCCTAGAAGTTAACGTTTTTACTACGCGTCTAAAGGAAATGCTCATGACTCAAGAGCAGGGAGAGAGAGGGAGGCAAGAAGTTTTGCGTGACAAAACTTTGAAAAATCCTCCCACGCCCACCTCTGCCCTCCATCCTCCACAAACACAGCAGGCAGTCCCCAGACCTCTCTCTGTCACTCTCAGCTCTCCCTGGCACCCAGGCCTGCTGGCTCTTGTCACTCCTTGACGCAGTCTCTTCCCTTTGATTCCTACTCACCATCCTCTCCCGTGGGTGAAACTCCATCCTTGCTGGAGTACATCCCTGCTGTCACTTCTCCATTTTCTCTGAACCCAAATCCAGCACCATAAAAGCCCAGCAACTAAGCTGAGAAAGACAAAATTCCCTTTAGCAGGTGTAAAAGGGGAAAAGCCATGAACACTCACATGTTAATGGGACTTTACTTTTGCCATGTTATCACGTGAGGACCAGGTGAAACTTGGGTCCCCCAGTTCTGCATGAGCATCTCCTTCTGCTTCCGCTAAGAAGTCTCGGCCAAAACTAGGCACTGCTTTTCCCAAATACAAGCCCTATGCTGGGGAAAGACTGCCGCTTGAAGAATTATGAAATGACCAGGAAACGGCAGATGAGGAAGTTCAGTCTCCAGCCCTGGAGCCACATGGATGGGGCTTGATGACGTAGGTGCTGGTTGACCACGGACGTGTTATTTCACCTCTCAATGCCCTGGTGTCCTCATCTGCAAAACTGGGGTCCGGACATTCATTAAACCAATATTTATCGAATGTCTACTACGTGCCATGCCCATGTTAGGTTCTGGGGATACACAATGAACAACACAGAAAAACAATCCCTGCCCTCATAAGCATACCTTCCAGTGGGTTGATAATAGCCATATTTACCTCTTAGTAGTTACTGTGAGAATTAAATGAGATAATAATAATAACACTGAACACCTATGTATGTCATGATTATTATGTTCAGAAAGACTGTAAGTACTTGGCATGTTTATTAATTCAAGGAGACTTTACTTTTTCTTGGCCGTCTAGTGGAGCCTGTCAGGGATGGGACACAAGAGAAACAAAACATACTGAGATGATTGCCCAAACAATGAAAAGTTATATGATATTCAAAGTACTTCTTTTTTCTTAACACATTAAATAATAAGATCCAGTGACACGTTTAATGGTACCATAACTTTGAAAAACTAACGAGCCCAGATGTAACTAATTTCCACATTCAAGTTCACAGGCATCCACTGGCTTGTAGACCCCAGGATTAATTCAACCATCATCATAACCCTATTATCATTCTTATTCCTTCTTATGGATGAGGAAACTGCAGCACCGAGAGGTTACGTGGCTTGTCCTCGGCTCCTAAGTGATGGAGCTGCGATCTGCTCCACGGCCAGCGTTCTTAACACAGTGTAAGGTTGAGGTCGGGGCTTGCCTCATGGTCAGGGTCAAAACCACTGGCTGGTAGTTGAAAGGAGTAATTGAATACGTAGTAGAAGCGTTAGTAAGAGAGTGTATCTAGGGGATGAGGGATAGTCTGTACCAGTATTAAGAAAACCCTTAAAGGGAAAAACTCCACTGTGTAGCGATGAAGACAAGGTAGGACACAGTGCCTACCTTGATCCTGAGTCTCGGAGGCTCGTCCAAACCCAGTGCTGCCTGGCTGTGAGCGTCCATTCCGGAGCTGAACACCAAAGACTCTGGGGTATGTGATGATGCAGGGGAATGTTCTTGGGTTGATGAAAACCTCTTATTTTTATTTGTATAGTCCCACATTAATTATTGGGATTTTTCTGTACTTCTAGTAGGTACTGTCACCAAAAGACCCTAGCACCTAAATCATCATGGCAGAATAAAAAGAACACTTTTCATCTTGCAGAGAAGGGTGGCTGCTTTTCTCCCTGCTGTCATCTGGAAACATGAGAGGTCAGAGGGGCAGGGATGGAGGAGGTCCCCCAGGCCCCCTATAAATAGTCATTGAATTGAAAGGTGTTGAAAAGGGAAAGAAACTTACACTTCTCCAAATGGTGACAAGCCACACTTCAGCTGCAATTTTTTAAAAGAAAAAGACCAACAAAAGAAGTCCAGAGCATTAGTGCGGGCAGCTTACTGCCCAAGAGGAGTGAGCGCACCCCGCCGAGGCCGATGGAGCCGCGTGAGACGATTTCCTCTTTCCCACAAGTCTGCCGTGGAAGGCATTTTTCTAATTTCTGTCCACAGCATATTTTTACTGTGACAAGGCACTTGGTTCCTTAACATTCACCTGGCACACTGCTCCCATCAGCGAGGCAGAAAACGTGGCAGGGTGTGCCCTGTCCCACCATGAAGGTAAATGCCCATCGATTCACCAGACGGTTCGTGAACCCCTGTCCCAGGCTCTACCTACAAACCTCAGGACTAACGTGCAAAAGGGAGTTGAAGTGCTGGTGGCCACCAAGCCCAGCGCTCAGCCTTGATGACCCAGAGTATCAGCTAACGGCAGAGGGTACGATGACGTTGAAGATGCCGGAGCGTCTGCACACATTCCTCTCCAGGTCATCAGCCTTGACTTGGGAAAGGAGCACATGTGACCAGCTGCACTGAAAAAACACCATCGTGAACCTTCGCAGAGAAACCAGATGGCTCCAGGCCGACGGTAAAAATAGCTCCTCACACAGCACAGCCCAAACTAGAAGCAAGGCAGTGCCTTAGGGCCTCTCAGGTTTTGATTTCAACTGGCCAAAAAGGTTAAAAAGCATTTTCACTCAACTGAGAGAAACTGCCTTGGAAAGAGAGGTTAAAAATACAAGTGTTCTACATTTTACCTGGCTTATTTCATATTCATTTGACTGTCACCAGCAAAAGAATGAAAAGTATCTCCAGCTAGATAAAAAAAGTATTTGTCTTTCTTCTTGTTTGACCATAATAAGAAAAACTGGCAGATCAGCGTGTAGCTCAGTAAAGAACTTCTTCAATACGTGTGCTAATGGGAAGAGTGGACATGAAAACTTGTGCTTTATATTTAATGATGTTTAAAGACTCAGATTTACAGACTTCTTGGAGCTCTAATTTGTTTATTTTGTTATTTATTTCACAGAAGCTGTTTAATCCATCTCCCATTGCTCCAGTGAGGTTTCTATTTCTACCAATGGGGGTGAATCACCCTTGACCACTTAGGGATACGTTTAGAACATGATTTTTCAAGTCAGGACCCAAGTGCAATTCTGATTCCCCAGCCAGAGCCTAGAAGCTCAGCACACTAGTGGCCATTGTGCTCTGCCTTGGTGTTGGCCTTGGTGCACTGATTGTATTACACAGAACAGAGGTGATTGGAAGAGTTCCACAGACCAAAAATAGCTCGGATAATAAGTCCTTACAGGACAAGAGGAAGTAAGTGGCATTTGACTTGGGGTTCCCTCCGTCCCCTGACCTGGTGAGCAAGAACACGCTTTTGTATCTTTCAGTTGTTGAAACTGACGTGGTCTGGGTCCACATTCAATCAGCAAAGAAGTACTTGTCCTCACACACAGTGCTGTTCTGTCCCGGGAACCGTGAATGCTTTTCTTATTCGACTTAAACTTCTAGTGCCTCATTAATAGAATAGACCCTTGATGCCTGGTTACTAAAAAATCTCAGCTCTGTTGGGATTTACTTTTGAGTTCTTAATAAAAGATAAAAATAAGTAAAACTGAATCTAATTAGAACTTTTACCTACACGCAATAAATAGTTTCAGTGTTCAATTCCACATCTTCAAAAGTATAGAATAATTGTTCTTGAAGGTCTATTTTATAGTTTTTAAAGTGTGAATCCCTTGAAACTGAACATTATCCCTAGTGTTCCTTTTTTTCAGTAGGGCAGAATTTTAATACGACAAGGATGAGGTTTGTGAATTTATAACAGCCCTGGTAGGATTCTCAGCTTTTTCTCTCTGAGTGTCAGGAGTTAGCTCAGAGTCATTTCTGAGAAAAGAAAAGTAAAATCCTTCCACCCACCTTGAGACTTTTCCTTAACTATTTTTTTTATTAAAAGTTGATTTCCATTCCAAAAAGAGAAACTCATAGCTCTGATCTTATTTTTCTACCTAACAGAAGAAAAGTTTACATGCTTTTCTCCTCCATTGGAAGACTTCCATAATTATAAATATTTTGACCCATGTTTTCTTGTAATACCTCGTGGTTCTATTTTTAGCATTTACATTTTCTATAGAGCTGGAATTTATTTTGGTGTAAAGAATAAAATAGGGCTTCCCTGGTGGTGCAGTGGTTGAGAATCTGCCTGCTAATGCAGGGGACACGGGTTCAAGCCCTGGTCTGGGAGGATCCCACATGCCGCGGAGCAACTAGGCCCATGAGCCACAACTACTGAGCCTGCGCGTCTGGAGCCTGTGCTCCACAACAAGAGAGGCCGCGATAGTGAGAGGCCCGCGCACCGCGATGAAGAGTGGCCCCCGCTTGCCACAACTAGAGAAAGCCCAGGCACAGAATTGAAGACCCAACACAGCAAAAGTGAATTAATAAACTCCTACCCCCAACATCTTCTTAAAAAAAAAAAAAAAAGAATAAAGTATAAACCCAGTTCCGTATAACGGCTTTCCATTTGTCCAAATACAATGTGGCAGTGACTTGAAACACTTTTATTCCATACTAAGATTTATGTATACCGGCCTCTCGGTTCTTTTCCATTGCCATATCTATTTTAATTACCACAGTTTTAACCAGTGTATTTTTTATGTTGCCACATTGTTTTAACCACTGTATTATGTATCATAACACATTTTATATTTATTATGCCATATATTAAAATGTATTATAAAGAGATACTGTTCATCTTTTCTCTTCTTTTCCAAAATTGCCCTGTCTACTCCTTGAACCTCTTAATAATCTGTGGCCTAATCGATCAAGTCTTCTGGCCGCCTCCCTCTCCTCCAATTGGTTGGGATACCTATTATTAATTTAGATAGTACAAATATTTCAAAATGTTCCTTGTGCTGAAGCATAAAAATATTCAGTATTCCTTGAATACTTCCTCCTGAAGTTTATTCCTAAGTGCTTAAGGTTTTTGGTTTGTGGTTGTGACTGAGTGAATGCTCTCTCTCTTACTTGATACTTTCATTTTCTTTTTTGAGTTTAGGAAAGTATTGATTTTTTGCACATTACTTTTAAAACTAACAGCTTTGCTATATTCTTTTAATATTTCTAATTGTTTTTCAGTTGTGAAACTTTCTTTAGTAGATAATGCAAAACTGAGTCACATTTGTACTTTAAATCATCAAAATATAGAGTCTGAAATAATGAAGTTTTGCTGTAACTGAGGACATGCACATTTCTATACATCTTTTTAGCTTTCATATCTTTACAGATTTGAACCTTGTCCAACAGGAACAAGATAAAAATGAAGGTGTAGGGCCCACTCTCAGCCCATTGGCTAAAATACCCTGATCATAAGCACTTGTTTCCCATTCTCTTTATTACAGGTTTTCGCTTTTGTACAATGGAAAGAGTGATAATTCCTCTTTTCTCCCTACTTTGAGGTGATATGAGGATGAGTGAGACAATGAAGCCAGATGCTGTGAATAGCTTCCCAACAGATGCCACACTGCATCCACCAAACACGTCTGCCAGTACTCACCAATAAAACTGCTACCTGCAGGTTTTAGTGTTGGTAAGAGTGGAGTAGCTTGTATTGTACTTGCCTTACTTTTGATATAACAATTATAAACTCTGAAATTTTTTTTTTTAATGATTTGAAGGCACTGGGGAGAAATTGGTTGAAAGCGTCAGGCAGTGTGGGGTGGCTGGGAGTCAAGAAGAAAGCCGAGACTTACTGGACTGAGGGGTAGAAGATGGAGAATGGGGCAGTGGAGTGGTGGATACTGAGGGTGGAAATCCTGGAACAGAGGGAGCCGCAAAGTCGGAATGCAAACTCCTCTCAAACCCTCTACTGACTCAAACTGTGCATATGTTGGGTGGACTGCAAAACATCTAGCAGAAAACAAAAGGCACAAGACAAAGAGATGAGGACAGATTCTAGCTGTTCCCACCACAAAGCAAACAAAGTTTAGAGTTTTGAAACCTACCAAGTTAGAGGGGTTCGGTAAACATCTCAGAGTTATTCTGAAACCTTAAAAGGGCCCTCCCTTACAGTAAACATTATGTCCCAGGACTGCAGGGTTCACCCCAGGAGTAAGGGAGAAACCAAAACAGACCTGCCCTCAATACATGTTAAACAAAGACTCCACAAGTTAGAGTAGGTCACTCAGTAATTTAACTGCCTGCTATTACAAAAATCAACACTCTTCAAGGAATATAAGAGATTCTGTAGTGTCTACAATGTATCATCTACAATGTCCTGTATACCATTAAAAAATTACTATATATGTGAAGAAACAGGGGAATGTAATCCATAGTTAAGAGAAAAATCAGTCAGTCGAAATATATTCTGAATGACTAAGATGTTGGAATTAGCAGATATGAATTTTTTTAAAGCAGATGTTATAAATAAGTTCCAAAAAATAAATGATAAGATGGCCATAAGGGGTGAGCAGATGGAAAATCTCAGAAAAGAAATGGAAACTATACTTTAAAGAGGAGGAGAAGGGGGAGGGAAGGAGAAGGGAAGAAGAACCAAAATGAAACTCTAGAGCTGACAAGTATAATATCTGGAACGAAAAAAACTTCCTGGATGGGCTTCACAGCCAATGAAGAAGCAGAAGAAAGGGTCTGTGAATCTGAACACAAATCAGTAGAACTTATCCAATCTTAAAAAACAAAAACAAACAAACAAAGAAAAAGAAAACACCTGAAGAAAAAGAGAAAAGGGATCCAAAAAAGGTCAAGGTAAAAGGTGTAACTGGATATCTTTTGAGGACCCCATCCAAATCAAGGTTTGATCAATCCATGGCTCAGTGAGCTCTCGTAGAACTGCTTCCAAAGGCCTCACTTCCTGGATGAACAGCTTAATTTAGGCCACCTCTCCACTCCTTCCCAGCCCCGTGAACCTCAGCATCATCCTTGCGGATCCAGTGGAGACTATCCTAACGGAGGGGAGAGTGCCTGGAAGCATCTGTCAGTTTTTTGGAGGCGGCCTCCTAATTGTAGCAATGAAACGACCCTTGACTCCCCCAGTAAGGTAGAGCGCTCTACAAAAATTAGTTGAGTGAATGATTGTACAATCTGAAGGAAAAAGAACATGGGAGACTGAGAAGGCTCCTGAGAAAGTGGCCCATGGTATTGACCTGCTGACTCGACAGGAGCCGAAGCATGGCCAGAAGAAGATGGATGAACTGAGCCAAAAAACCAAAGGTTTAGGAAGTGGAGGTCTCAGAGAGATCCAAAACAGACGTAGTTGGAATAAGGCGGTAAAGGAACCGGAGGGGAAAAAAGGCTCTGCCCAAAGAGTGACCACAAGATTCAAGAGGCAATCTTCTTACAGGAGATGGCAGGACGCAGAACTGCCTAGCCAGTCCAGATCCTTCAAAGGAAATTTGCACATCCACGCAGACCCAGCAGGGGAGCTCACAAAATCAGCAGAAGCATTGGTTCTTCATCTTCTCCAGAACTGAACTCTTGATTTCCTCCCCCATCTTAGCAAATGGCACCTCCAGCTGCCTAATTATGTCCTATAGGAAACCTGGGAGTAACGTTTTATTCTTCCCTTTCCTCGCTCCCACATTCAACCTCTCGAGAACTATTGGTTCTTCTGTCTCCACCGTCACCACTCTGTTTCAGGCTGTTATCACCTTTGTGCCAAACTATTGAAATAGACGTTTATTTGATTTCTCTGCTTCCCACTCTTGCCCACCTTCATCTTTTCTCTACACATCAACCCCCGTGACCATATGAGAATATAAATTGGATCATTACTTCCCTACTTAAATCAATAGCTTCCATCACACCTAATACAAAATTCACATTTTTTACTGCACGATCGAAACCCTACTTCCCCAACCTCGTTGCTCACAACTCCTCACCTAGATCGTTATATTCCAGTCTCACCAATATTGTACAGACTAACACCAGTATGGCAAACTCCTTCCTCTTCTAGCTGGACACCTTCATGGAATATCTTCTTTCTCTCTTTGTGAATTGATCTCCTACCTGTACCAAATGTCTGACTCCTTCTTTTCCTGTGGATCTCCACTGAGAAGGCCACTTCCTCAGAGACGCCTTCCCTTACTTCCTTGTCTGAAGTCGATCTTGGCTATTCTCCCACTCAGTACCCTATTCATTTTGTGAGACTTATGCCAACTTGGAATTAAGCATTTTTTTCCTTGTTTATTTACCATCTTCCTGCTAGAAGATGAGTTCAGTGAGGGCACAGTCACAGCAGTTTTGTTCAGCTCAGGACCCAGCACACTGTAGGTGCCCCACAAATATCTGATAAATGACTGAATGGAGGGAGACATCTTCAGAGTTCATGTAGACCCCCTCCCACTTCCCAGCTCCTCAATGAGTAGACCTGCCTTCAATCTCTTCCCCACACTAATCTCACGGAGAACAGGGGCCTCAAGCAAGTAAAGCTATAAGTTCCTGATGTAAAGTCCTGGGGAGGTCGTTAGACACAATTTCAAGTAAATTTAGCTAAAAGTCATGATAGGAATTGTAAGGCAAGAAACCACATAGCCAATACCATAGTGCACTCACTATTCAATCCCGATAACTGGTCTTGTTCACCCATATTTTAGCAAATCAGCCTGAGATAAAAATGATCATACAAACAAAAGATGCTATCCCCAAAAGTGATTTTCAGTTTGTAGTTTTAAAAATATTATCTTTACCTAGAAAAGCAGAACAATTTTTATTCTCACATTTCATCTCTTGGTGTTACAGAGGTCACGGACACAGGCTTTAGACATTTAGAAATTATACGTTCTACCCTCGATACGGGAGTATGGTGCCACCGACTCACGTTAACCGAGCAGCCATTCGTTCTGTTTATCCAGCTGTGGTACTGGCTGGGGTTACCCCATCTACCCTTTCCTTGAGTTCTCTTTCCAGCTACCCTAAGACACTAGGGAGCTTTTATTCTTCTAGAAATTAAGTGACCTGCGAATCTCGGTTTCATTAGCACCATGTTTTAAGAAATTTAGGTAGAATTTGAGGCACACGCACTGCCAGTGTGTCAAATGTGTGTCTGTGTGGGTGTCTGCGTGTGATTAATAAATTACAGGTGGCTTATCTTGCTACCGTATTTCTGCTTCCCATCCATTCCCTGAGGACTGTCCTAACCCTATCCTGCCCTCACTCCATTTACGTGACTTATGATGTAAATTAAAATTGAAAGGACATCATTAAAATAGTTTTGAAGCATGTGGGAGTTTAAAAGTTACTGCTTTACAGTTTTGTTTTGTTTGGCAGTTTAGACACATTTTATAACCTAAATAGTAATTTAGAATATGAAGGGTATAAGCCTGTTAGAATTATTATAGCTAGAAAACTTTATCATAGTATGTCGTGCGTATGTACAAAGTCAACATTATTGAGCACTTAAATTGTAGTTTGTATTTTACAATATGTTACCACATTTAACCCTCAAATTATTCTGCAAGGTACATATTATCGTTTGCTTTTTACAAAGGAGGAAACTGGTGCAGAGAGAGATTAAGCACCGCACCAAATGTCCGACAGCTGATACACACATCCAGGATCTGAACTCATCCAAAGTGTCTGGCTGCAAAGGTTGCGCTTACAGCACTGGGAGAATTCTACTAATTTAGCAGAATGTGTTAAAATTCCAGTGTTCTGGAATGTGTTGCTCTAATTCCTGAGTTATGCAGTTACATGGCCCTTTTTAGCACAAGGGTCATAAATTTTCAACTGGAGTAAATCTTTCAGAAGAAACAGGAAACAGCTACACGCAGTTCTGTGATGCTCTGTTTTGCAACATTATACATTTGTGAAACTACCATCACACAGGAAATAATGTAACTAAAGTCTGCTAAAAATATGGCAGTACAAACAACTTTAATCTCCTTTCTTAGAATGTAATTTTTTCAAGCATTTTCAAAGAAACAGTTTCCATTTGAAGAGAGGCCCGTGTAGACACGTTTTAAAGAGAGACTTGGAAAGCACTTGGAATTGATTTTTGTTAAGTCTATCTAGAAACAAGGAGAAGCAGAGGATTCCTCCCAAACATCTGAACTCAGATATATACATAAAATATCTTTGGGCTGGGAGAAA
>NW_020173682.1:5947033-6084058 GCF_003031525.2 Neophocaena asiaeorientalis asiaeorientalis | reverse complement strand
CTGAGGGAGGGGGGCGGGGGTGGTTATGGGGGTCACCAGGAAGGAGTGAAGAAGGAATTCTAAGAACAAAGTTTTAAAACAACTTAGGAAGAGGAGTTTGAGTGAAAGTTCCAGTTCAAAATACTAAACATAAGAAAAACTTAATCTAGATAAAACAGAAGAAAACATACCTGGTTGTGTTTTTCCCTCTAAACCCTCAACTGTTCACCACAATTGAATCCAGGATCAGATGATGGCATGGTGTCTGCTTGAAGCTGAGGTTTTGTTTCTTTTTCTTCAGTTGCCAAGCAACGTGTTTGCTTAGATGTTCTTTCCCATTACGTTTATGTTCATATGCTGGATGTTTATTTGCTCTGATACAAACCATGTACAGACTTACAGAGGTTAAAATATTTTGTGCAATTCTAATATTGATATTTTCCCCCTATGGACCTCTATTTCTCTCAACCTTTTTCTATTTATGAACATACATGTTTTGTCCAAATAGCTAGGGAATATTTTAAGTGAAAGAGAAAGTGGGATTATGGTTCAAGACAGATGGAACACATGCATTTTCTTTTGCTCCTTTCCAAAATCTATCTATGAGATGAAATGTATCTCAAAATTATATTATTTACGGTTGTGGAGCAAACTTGGGGGCTTAAAGCAACAAACTTTTTTGGTGTCCCATAGTCTGGTGGGGATTAGGGAGCATTTTACCTGGGAGTTTCCAGCCGAGGGTCTCTCACGAGGCTGTAATCAAGATGTTGGGTGGGCCGGGGGTTGGGCTGCAGCCATCTGAAGGCGGTACGGACCTGGGGTTTGTGGCCGAGCTCCCTCCCGTGGCTGTTGGCAGAAGGCCTCAGCTTCTTACCATGGGGCCTCTGCACAGCGCTGCTTGAGTGATCTCCTGACGTGGCACCTGGCTTCCTCAGCTCGAGTGACCCCAGAGATGGAGGGCAAGGCGGAAGCCAGCGTGTCTTTCCTGACCTAGCCTCAGAAGTCCAGCTTCTATTAGTCACACAGACTAACTTTTTTTTTAAAGTGGGGCGTAGTTGTTTTACAATGTTGTGTTCGTTTCTACTGTACAGCAAAGTGAAGCAGAGTTCCCTGTGCTCTGCAGCAGGTTCTCACCAGTTAATCTACTTTATACATATTAGTGTGTATACACGTCAATCCCAGTCTCCCAGTTCATCCCACCACCACCACTCCCCACGCCCCTGCTTTCCCCACCTGGTGTCCATACGTTTGTTCTCTACATCCGTGTCTCTGTTTCTGTCTTGCAAACCGGTTCATTGGTACAATTTTTCTAGATTCCACATATATGCGTTAATATTTGTTTTTCTCTTTCTGACATACTTCACTCTGTCTGACAGTCTCTAGGTCCATCCATGTCTCTACAAATGACCCAAGTTCATTCCTTTTCATGGCTGAGTAATATTCCATTGTATATATGTGCCACATCTTCTTTATCCGTTCATCTGTCGATGGACACTTAGGTTGCTTCCATGTCCTGGCTATTGTAAATAGTGCTGCAGTGAACATTGGGGTGCATGTGTCTTTTTGAATTATGGTTTTCTCAGCGTATATGCCCAGTAGTGGGATTGCTGGGTCATAGTAGTTCTATTTTTACTTTTGAAGGTAGTTCTGTTTTTAGTTTCTTAAGGAGCCTCCATACTGTTCTCCACAGTGGCTGTATCAATTTACATTCCCACCAACAGTGCAGGAGTGTTCCCTTTTCTCCACCCCCTCTCCAGCACTTGCTGTTTGTAGATTTCCTGATGATGGCCATTCTGACTGGTGTGAGGTGATACCTCATTGTAGCTTTGATTTGCATTTCTCTAATCATTAGTGATGTTGAGCATCTTTCCATCACACAGACTAACTTTGATACAAAGTAGGGAGGAGTTGGAAGGGGTGTGAATACGAGGAGAAGGAGATCACTGGGGGCTTATCTCGGAGGCTGGGCACCACAGAAAGAAAAATCCAAATCAGCACAGTAGAAGGGACATGGTAGCCATCTGAAGACCAGAAAATAAGAGGACTTTTGGGAGGGTAGAAAGCAAATGGAACTATAGACTATTGATAGATAAATAAAAACAAGAATCCTGGATATAAAAACCTATGGATGTTGTCAAATGAGTAGTCAGAGGAAAATTTATAGCCTTAATTCGTTATTAGAAAATCCAGAATATGGAAAATATATTAACTAAACATTTAACTCAAATAATTATTGAAACTCATTAATTTCAGCTTTTGTTTGACGTAAGAGTTTTTTAAAGTACTTATGAACAATAAAACCAAAAGCTGTTTCTCTAAAAAGACCAAAAAGTAGCAAAGCTTTTTGAAAGTCTGATCAAGAACGAAAGAGGAAAGATATATATAAAAATTAAAACTCAAATAAAAACTAAAATGAACCAACCCACAAATCATGAGAAATAATAAATCACTTTTAAGCCACAAAGTGTGGTGGTGGCTTAATACACACCAGTGGATAACGGAGACACACAGCTCATGACCTCGTCCATCCAGGGGTTGCGGTTGGGTCAGTGACACTCTGGCCAATTCGAAGAAAGAGTGGCACACGTTTTCCATCGTGGGCGCCAGATGTAAGAATTTCAGCCTTTAGGGGCCAAATGATCTCTGTTCAAATACTCAGCTCTGCCACTGTAGCGCAAAAACTGCTATAGACAAAATATATTGAATTGTGTGGTGTTTTCCAACAAAACTTTATTTACAAAAACAATGCAGACTGGATTTGGCCCACGGGTTACCGTCGCCAAGCCCTCAGTTAGAGCAGCACGTTTCTTGGCCATGGGTTTTGGTTCAGGGAAGGGCACGTGGTGCAGTCAGATCCAGTGGGACTCAGAACTAGAACTCTGTGACTCTGCTAGGAGGAGAAAATCACTGTTTTCTCCTGTGGTTGTCAACTAGAAGAGGGAAATGTGGAGACGTTGCCGGCGCCTTGAGGCCATGAAGGGACCACAGTCTAACATGGAGGAATACATGGCCAATAGCTGGAGAGAGGAGGACCTATGACAGCATTTGAACTCCTGGATCCAGGTGAGCCTGAAGCTACATTTACCTGTGGACTTTTCAAGTACTTGAACCTGTATATTCTTTTATTTACTTAAGCATATTTCAGTTGAGTTATTTGTAATCAAAGGAGTCATTTATTTCCTTATTCCTTCCTTCATTCGACACACATGGATTGAGTCCTCCTGTATATTAGGCACTGTTCTAGGATCTGGGAATATATCAGGGCGTGAGGCAAACGAGTACCCTAATTTTATGGAGCTTATATTCCAATGGAAAAAGTCAGGCAATAAACATGTTAATAAATAAATACTGTAATTTCAGATACTGTTCAGTAGGGATGAGGAAATAAGCCAAGGGTGATGGACAGTAGTGATCTGGATCGGGCAGTTAGGAGAAACCTTTCTGAGGAGAGGCTAGAATGCTGAGAAGGGGCCAGACACATGACAACTCTGTAGGAAGAGGACTCCAGGCAAGTTTAAAGCCCGGACGCAGGAAAAAGCTCATTCTGTTTCAGGACACCTAGTGCAGAGAAAGCATGATGAGTAGGGCAGAGGGGATGAAGTATGAGACTGGAGGGACAGATGGGAGACTCAGCACGCCACCAGAGAGTCTGGAATTGTTTTTCCTAAGTATAATAGGATGCCACAGAAGATTGTTTCTTTTTTTTTTTTTGCACAAGGAATGACATGAAATATAGATATATTAAGTTGCTAAAGGAATAGATCTTGAAAGTTTCATCACAAGAAGAAAAAATTGTAGCTATGTGTGGTGATGGATGTTAATTAGACAGTGTGGTGATCACTTTGCGGTATACATAAATAGCAAAACATTAACTAATGGAACGCCTTATGTCAGTTACAGCCCCAATATATATTCACGCTGTGGTTGCCATGGACAGAGGAAGAAAGAAAGCAGAGACAACTCAGAGGCTACCGTAGCACCCAGAGAAGAAATGGGAGCGGGGTCTGGACTGAATGTGAAGGGATGCTGATGGTGAGCAGTGGCTGGGTTGGGGTGCATATTAAAAAGAAAAGAACGCAGTACTTACTGAAGGCTGTGTTGCGAAGTCTTAGGTTGTGGTATGAACAACTAATAATACCACTCATTGAGAAAGGAATGGTTACAATGGAGTGGATGAGGGGAGGGGGCTGAGGACTGAGTGTACGGTCTGGGCTTTGTTAAGGTCGAAATGCTGATGGAATATCCACACGGATATAAGAGTAAGTATTTGAATACTCTGGACAGGAGCTCACCGAAGATCTCAATGTGGTAAATCACCAGCAAACATTTTGCTCTCAAAGCCATGGAAATAGATGGAGAAGAGGGCCGAGGACTGAGCCCCGGGTCGAGGAAGATGAGTAAGTAAAGAAAACCAAAAAGTGGGTAATGAGGTGGGAATAAGACCAGAAGAGCGTGGTGCCCAGATGCCAAGAAGAGTCAGGGCTTCGAGGAGAGGTGGTCTATGGTACAACAATAATACTGCTGAGAGGAGGACAGAGCGTCGCCCTTGGAGTTGGCAAAGTGGGGCTCTGTGACTTTGGCAAGCGTGGTCTCAGTGGCGCAGGGTTTGGGGTGAAGACAAAAGCACGAACGCGGTGAGCAGAAGAGACACGGCAGGCTGGGAGGTAGAAACCATGAGCCTAAGCGAGTTTTTGGAGGAGCCATAAAGAGGTGTTGTGTTTAACGGTGGGGTTGTGCCGAATGCTGCAAGGGCTCTGGAATCCATATGGCCATAAAAATTTGGAAAGAAAATAGAGATTCGTAGAAATGGAAGAATTTCTTTCAAACAGGAAATTTTACTAAGAACAGGCTGCAGAAGTTTCCTATTAGTGTGTAGGAAAGTATTCAAATGAAATTCCAGAATCCTAACTAGTATCTACCAGAAACCAGAGTAAACATCATTCTCAATGAGAAAATAGAAATCTTGATATAAGGATCAAATCAACAATGCCAAGTAACACCTCTGTTATTCCACATTGTACCCTGCAGTAGGTGCAAAAAAATGAATGAGATGTAATTTTTGAAAGGAAGAGAGACGTTCATTATTTACGTTCTTTAACATCAGGAGTGTGGTGATATGTGTGAGAAGGTTCTCTGAGTGTCGTTCCTATAGATGTTTTTGTTTACATCAATGGGTAAGACAACTTGGGAGGGATAAATTGGGAGTCTGGGATTGACATACACACACTACTATATTTAAAATAGATGAGATAACCAACAAGGACCTACTGTATAGCACAGGGGATTCTGCCTAATATTCTGTAATAACCTAAATGGGAAAAGAAGTTGAAAAAGAATAGATGTATGTATATGTATAACTGAATCACTCTGCTGTATACCTGAAACTAACACGACATTATAAATCAACTATAGTCCAATATAAAATAAAAATTAAAAAAAAACAGTAAGACAGCTTGTCCTAACTACACTTGTTGGCCCACAATGTGAGCTTCTTGATGAAACTGAAAAATAGTTTTTAAATACTGCAAGAGTATTTCCCCAATTTTTTGGTACTATTCACAATGTAATGATAACAGATGTAACCCATTTTAAAATTTAATCTCCATTATTAACATTTTCTCCATGACTTTGTTAAGGCTGGACAATTAACAAAACGATTAGTGAAGAACTGATTTGTAGTGTTTGTTGATTTTCACGCTGTCAATACTCTCGTCGTGGTTCCTTTCAAGCTACCGATGTGAACTCACTGAACGTGAGGTTGGAAGAGGTCCGCAGTAGCACACACTTACAAAGAATTCCCATCGTACAGAAACATTAGAAAAAATTAGGAGGTTGGGAGTAACATTTAACACTACTATATATAAAACAGATAATCGACAAGGACCTACTGTAAAGCACAGGGAACTCTACTCAGTATTCTGTAATTACCTATAAGGGAAAAGAATCTGAAAAGGAATAGATGTATGTATAACTGAATCGCTTTGCTGAACACCCGAAACTAACACAACATTGTTAATCAACTATCCTCCAATATAAAATAAACATTTTTTAACTAAAAAAGTTTTTAAGATATTAAAAAAAAAAAACTTTCAGCACATAGATAAGAGGCGGGTGAGAGCTGCACCGAGGGACAAGTCGCTGGTGGCGCCCAACCGAGCAGAAGAGGGGAGAGCGCGGGGCTGGACGGAGGGATCGGCAGGGCAGCGCTCCAAGCCCTTGTGCCCTTGACCCCAGGCGGCTTGGAGGAGGTCATCTTTTCCTGGTGCTCCGGGTCCTGAGGACCTGCGCCCCTCGGGGCCATCGGAAGGGAACTTGGATATGGAAGCCTTCACTGAGATGATGCGGGCCAACGTGCCGGGCCTCGCCCACACCCCAAGGGGGACCCTAGGGGACGCAGTGCAGAAGCTTCAGGGCAGTTGAGCGGTGCCAGGAACAAAAAGAAGCTGCAGCCACAGGGCTCTGAGGTCCCAGTTCAGGTATCCATCTCTCCAGGGCCCCGGCAAAGCTCCCAGAAGAGACTAGGTCTTCTCCTGCTGCTGCCGGGGACCCCAGGGGCAGGCAGCCGGGCTGCTGAGGCGCGCCCCCGGGCGGGCGTTCCCCGGGTCTGTCCCCCAGCTGTTGGCTGGCGCAGGCCCAGGTGCGCTGGCCGAAGCCTGGGGGCTTCGGAAGACGCTGCGCGGACTCTGGGAACGGGAAAGGAGGAGGGCCCGCAGCCTGGGGTGGCCCCAGCCAGGAGACCCCCGAGGGACGAGCTGCTGCCTTCCGCCTGCAGGAGCAGCGGTGCTGGGGGCCAGAGGACCAGAGCACTCCCCGGCCCCCAAGGAGGCCCCCCGAGCAGCCGCTCCCACGCGCGGACGAGCCGGCTGTGAGCCCGAAGGGGAGCGGTTCACAGATGCGCGGGGCCCTGAGGCCGAGGAGACGAAGGCCAGAAAGCACGGCTTCCGCGGAGCACCGGCCAGAGCCGGCCGGCCTTCTGGGGTCGGGGCCCTAGGCCCCACGCGGTGGGTTAGGGCCCAGGCCCAACCCTGACTCCGCCCCCTTCTTCACCTGCTCCTCAACCCCGTGTCCACCTCGTCCCCGAGCTGCCAGGGCACAGGAAAGGGGGCGGGGGAAGAGCGTAGGGAAGCGAAGTAATTCGGCCATGATGAGTTTGCGCGTTTATTATCTTTGTTTTTAATATGATCTGCTTAACCGTAGACTTATATAATTTAATTTTTATTAATGACTGTATTTACCAATCACCCCACCAGATTCCTGAAAACTTAACAATTGACCCTCTTGAGCTAGTAGGATCAGCCAGCCCTAGTACTGTATATCAGATAATCGTGTATTTAGAAAAGCAAAGAGAATTAGGTGAAAAACTAACAGATCCAAAGAAGGTTAAGTTGTTGGATACAAAATCAACATAATTATGAAATGCAGAGAAAAAATAGCAACATTGATTCACGACGGCAACAGGAACAATAAAATAATTAACAAAAAGCCTGAAACATAATGAGCACGGCATGTATTAAGGAAGGTGTAAAACTCTACTGATGCACTTTTGTTTTTTTTGTTTGCGGTACGCGGGCCTCTCACTGTTGTGGCCCCTCCCGTTGCGGAGCACAGGCTGCGGACGCGCAGGCTCAGCGGCCATGGCTCACGGGCCCAGACGCTCCGCGGCAGGTGGGATCTTCCCGGACCGGGGCACGAACCCGTGTCCCCCGCATCGGCAGGCGGACTCTCAACCACTGCGCCAGCAGGGAAGCCCCCTGATGCACTTTTTGAAAGACATGAGTAAATGGAGAGATGTATCTTGTTCCTGCTTACGTGTATTTAACATTGTAAAGGTGTAAGTTCTCTCCTACAGTAATCTATACACGCAACACAATCTCAATCAAAATTCGAACAGGATTTTATGTGGACGTTGTCAAGCTGATTCTGAAGTTTGTTGGGAAAGAACATGCCCATGAATGAATTCTTGAAAAAGCTTAGTCTCCTAAATATAGAAACAATCTCTAAAACGTTGGTATTTAACATAGTGAGATTCTGGCGCAGGAATAATATATTGGTGAGATGGAAGAAAGTTCAAAATGTTTCACCTGTTACAGAAGTACTGAATTACACGGAAGGAAGCAATTCATTTACAGCAGTGAGGAAAGGAAGGGGTGCAATTCTCTATCCTATGATTTAATAGAAAGTTTTAAAACTTGCTATCTCACATCGAACCAAAAAAATTATTCCAGATGCCTGAAAGAGGCAACCATTAAAGAAAGAAATGACTTTACAGAAATACAGGAAGTTATTTTTGTAATCTGGACATGGTGAAATATTTCCTTAGCAAGACACAAAACCTGGAGGCGATAAAGGAAACAATGGACAGATTCTTAAAAACAATATTTGTATGGCACAAAACTCCATAATTCAAGTTAAAAATTAAGTTACAGACCGAGAAGAAATATTTGCTGCAAATACAGTGGTCAACGGATAGGTACTAACAATATATCAAGAGCTCCTATAAATCACTAAGAAAAAGATAATAACCCACCTAAACGAAAAATCTAAACCATCTCTGTACAGCAGGAATATCTTGTGAGCTACAAATGTAATCTAAAATGTTTCAGTAGCCATATGAAAATTATCGAAAGCAGCATGTGTATAATATTATTTTAACACGTTATCAATATAAAAATATTAATGCAGTATTTTATACCCTTGGACTAACTCTTTGAAATCTCTTGTGTATTTTGTGCCGATCGCGCATCTCTGTTCAGGCTAGCACATTTCAAGCGATCGATAGCCACACTTGACCCGTGGCTATCACGTTGGATGGCACGGATCTAAACAGTTCACAGAAGAAGCATAAATGGCCAACAGACTAAAATATGCTCCACCTCATTCATAGGAAGGAAATGCAAGTGAAAGAAACAAGGAGATCGCACATTTCACCCATCACACTGACAAACCTTGAAAGAAGGAAAACTGTTAGAAAAGAAACTTGGGTACAAAGAAGTTTATTATAGAATTGTTTGTAACAGCAAAAGGAAAAGAAGGAAAGGGAAAAAATGGGGAGGAGGGGAAAATAACAGCTCAGGGGGCAGACTGAGTTATGCACGTTAGATGCCTTCATGCAGTAGAAACTGTAGTGACTAAAGGGAATTAGATGAACTGCACGTGCTGGCATGGAAGCTTCTCTACAAAATAATAGAAAGAAACGAACTTGTGGGAAATTTTATGTGATAAGATTTATATAACATAAATTATTTTTTAGTTTGGTTTGTATGTACACATATGTTTCTGAATGCACTGAAAACTCTGAAAGGATACAAATGGAGTATTACCAACAATACTCTGGTGGGAAGTGTGGTGGAGGCTTATGCAGGTTGGGGAGGGAGAGTTCTCACTGAACAATGTGTAAATTTCTGCGCTAAGCACATGTTAGATTTGAAATTGGCAAAAGGTTTCTTTTTAAACACGGGGTCTCCCTAAGCCACCACTGAGAATTCGAAGTTCTCGAGGATCCAGATTCCACGGAGCTGGTTCTCTCACTATCGTAGTCCTTATAAATGCACAGAGGCCATCCCAGGGAGGGCCAGCTTAGGATATATATTTTTATAGTTGCTGCAAGTACTGGGGGTGGGGGGAGTCAGTAGTTATTTTTGACAATTCCAATCTAAAGAGCTCCACATTGAAGGTATTTCACTCCATGCAAATTTTCTATGTCATTCAACCATCTTTTTCTGAACATATCCTTGAGGGCAAGTCCTCACATTAGGCACTGAGAGAATACCAGGATAAGAAGATAGGAGTCTGACTTAGGAGGACACATCCCACTCTGAGGGTCATTTTATGGAACAGAGGAAACCAGTTTGGTTTTCCTAACAGCAGAGTGTGGTCCTGCAGCCCTCACTTTTCAACAATCCAAGTTGTTAATAAAAGGTAAGATTTTGTTGGCATGTGCTTTCTACCCTTTACCCTTCCCCATTTCTTTGAACCTGGAATAAAAATATGTTATCTCTGAATAGAGGACAGAAAGCACAAGCTAAGGAAGGTATTGAAATCCCCCAAATATCACCAGGCAACCTGTTAATAAAGCAACATTCAGTTGATTAGAACGCGTTGCAGGAGGGGAGCACGCCCCCTTGACAGTCTCAGCAGAGAGTTTTGATAAGAAAACTGTTGCTGAAAGTGACCTGTTTGCCCAAGTGAGCAGACTGTGGCCTCAGATACACTGACAGGCAGAAATTTCCTGAAGCAACAGGGGTATTACATATGGGTTAGTTACTTCCTTGGGCGAAGTTTTCTAGAACCAACAACTAAGCCATGCTTGGTTGAGCATTTCCACATCCAGTCTTTGTTCCCAAATTCTCGTTTTTTTTTAAGCCAGCAGTTGACACGGGGGTCCCCGTTCTAAGTCCCACTCACTCTACTGTAGGTGGTCGCAGTTTCTCAATGGCGAGTGGAAGCTAAGAAGAAACCTGAGTCCATTACAAACCGACAGCACAGTGAGCTCTGCCCACTTCTAGATTCCTTGCTATGTGAGAGAAAAAAAGACTGTTTAAGCCAATGCAAGTAGGTTTGTGTTTTCGGCCACAAAATTCAACTCCTAATCAATGTACCTTGAGGAGGAAGAATTATCTTGTGTTAAAGGAGCCCCAAGCTCTGAAGCGATTTTCTGTAAAGAGAAGTAAACGTGGGCCAAAGGTGAAAGTCTTTCTAAGCCATGCTACGGAGAGGGGTTTTATCTGTGGTGGGATGGCGAGCCTCTTCAAAACTAGGCAAGAAATGATGTTACCAGATTTGTGTTTTAGAAAACTCTGGGGGCATTTTGGAGACTAAATTAGAGGTGACATTGGAGCCAAGAAGACCTACAAGAAGGTTGCTGTGACAAACCAGAACAAAGGTTAAGGACCTGAGCCGTGATGGTGGTGTAAAGAGTCGTTCCTTTATTCCTCCATCCCACCTATATATGTTGAACGCTATTTGCCAGGCACTGTGCTAGGCATTGGAGAGTCAACGGTAAATAACCAAAACAGTCCCCGTGGGCTTACAGTCTAATCCATATCGAGGTCCTACTATGTGCTGGTTGCTTTATGTTCATGATCTCATCTGCTTTTCAAAAACACTGTGGGGTGTGTGTGTGTGTGTGTGTGATGGGATCATGGACACCACTACTATCTTTCATCACAGATGAAACCCTGAGGACACTTGGGAAGTGTGAGAAAGGACAGATATGAAGGAGGCTGAGCAACTTGATTCCTTCTAACACAGAGTGTTGCTGACCTAAGCTAGTGGACTTTGCTGCATGCAAGGGGTCTCAGATACTTGCACATTTTCAGCGAGTGCTTCCTACAGCCCTTGCCCTGCTGGGTGGTCAGCAAACATTGAGTAGCTTCATTTCCAAACCCACCCCTGCTCTCGTCCTCAAAGTAGCAGTTTTGTGTGAAGCAACTTAACGCTTGCTTTTCTCAGGATGGGTACTGATGGAGACATATTATTGTTTAATCTACCACAGTCTCTCTCTACCCCAGGTAATGCATCCCAGGAGAATCCCACTTCTACTCACCATGGTTCTTCGTCACATGTACTTTCCCCTCTTCACCCTGTTCCTGTTCATTCTCTCACTCCACTGAGGGAACTCTGCAATTCATTTTAGCTACTTAACTATGACATCTTCAGCAACCATTTCACATCTCAGTGATAAGAAGAGAGGCTCTGTCCTCGGCAGTCCCCTGGCATTGTGACAGCCTTCTGCCAAGAGTCTTCCTCTTTTCTTTTAGAGACTCCTTGAGTAATAGATTGGAATGATCAACTCCTGAAATTCTTCCCCTTTCATACTCGGCATTTGGGGCCTTGTGAAACTGCCTCTTGGAATCATCCCACAGATCTTATGATTAAGATTCTACAACCGACCTCTTGGGAGCCCATCACAAACAATGAACTGTCCTTTGAGTCTTCCCATGGTCTGTTCCCTTTCCCTCCCTCCTCCCTGCTTCCTCTTCTTCACATCTGTTGAATTCCTTTTATCCACTTGGAACAACAATGGAAGCAGCAGACAGCAGAGCCCGAGCTACTTCCTCCAACTTTCCCTGTTCCCTCTGCTCACGCAGCCGTCTGTGCATCACGTCCTCCGCGACGGCCTCATTCTCAGCACCGTCCCTCCCCAGCGCGAGGCTGTGCCTGCTCTCCCACACTCCATAGCCACTGCCCTGCCCAAGCTGCCTGATCTTTCTTCCCAGTGTCACCCCAGTTCCTCCACCATCCTCAGTCCTCTCAGAACAGATGTGAGCTCCTTCAGGTCACCCCTCTCTTCCCCAAATAGGCAGCACATTTCACTCTTATAAAAATAGAATACAAAAGAATACGGTCACGAGGATTATAACATGATGTCACATTACCTTTTAAACAAACAGTTTAAATCATTTTCTGCTATTATTCATAAGTCTACAGAATTGAACAGAGGAAAATACTCACACAGACATATGCCTTACATTATAATAAATTATACTGAATACCTGGACACTTATTTTTCAATGGTTACTTTCATTATTCTAATCTTTCAATCACCTTTAGAAGTCATGAAATGGAGTTATCGATTCCCACCCACCTACCTTGTTGGTAACTGGGAGATTCAAATTGTCAAAATGATTGTGAAAGTTCTTTAAAAACAGCCAAACTCTGTAGAAAGGTGATGCATTACTGCATAATTTCTCCCACCTGTCACGTGACAGACCTTGTAATCTCACAATATCTCTGTATTACCAGTGGAATCATTCCCATTTTATAGATGAGAAAACAGGCAGAGATTATGCACAAAGGTCAGACAAAGGGAGGGAGACGCAAGAGGGAAGAGATATGGGAACATACGAATATGTATAACTGATTCACTTTGTTATAAAGCAGAAACTAACACGCCATTGTAAAGCAATTATACCCCAATAAAGATGGTAAACAAACAAAAAAAAGTCAGACAGTTATGGGCTTCCCTGGTGGCGCAGTGGTTGAGAGTCCTCCTGCCGATGCAGGGGACACGGGTTCGTGCCGTGGTCCGGGAAGATCCCACATGCCGCGGAGCAGCTGGGCCCGTGAGCCACGGCCGCTGAGCCTGCGCGTCCGGAGCCTGTGCTCCGCAACGGGAGAGGCCACAACAGTGAGAGGCCCGCGTACCACAAAAAAAAAAACAAAAGAAAAGTCAGACAATTATATAAGTGGAAAAATACCTCCTACTTCTAGTCTTTCCTGTTTTATAAACTTCCTGTTTTGAAACGTGGAGCTGTAGCAAAATCACACATGGAAAATGCATGTGATCTAATTTGTTCAAATCAACTTCTTTCAGTGCAGTCTGTTACCATTTAAACTCTCGGCAGCTGGATAAAATATCTACACATATGCAAATTAAGTGATAGAAAGCACTAACCAAATATAAGGGCAATTTTGTCGTACATCCTATGATTATAGGTTGCCAGGACCCAAATCAACCCGCTTATTCTGAATAGCCAGGGATATGCCACTATAGGGCATCGACTCTCACAAAGTAGAAAAACACTATTTAAAATATTGATATCCATTAATATGATACATTGGAGCATTTATTTGGTAATTTGTGGAATGATGTGCTTCTATGAACACATTGAAATGTAAGGGAAATTAAGGAAATTTTAAATCTTTGAAGCCCCAGCTGAAATAGACTTTATTGATAAACTCAATCATTCATGTTTCAGTGAACCAATAAAAGAAAACCATTTCCTCTAGTTAAAAACAGCAGAGTCTCTATTCATACTATTTTTTTTTAACATCTCTACTGGAGTATAATTGCTTTACAATGGTGTGTTGCTGCCTGTTTTTTTGATATTAAGCTGCATGCGCTGCTTGTAAATTTTGGAGATTAATCCTTTGTCAGTTGCTTCATTTACAAATATTTTCTCCCATTCTGAGGGTTGTCTTTTGGTCTTGTTTACGGTTTCCTTTGCTGTGCAAAAGCTTTGAAGTTTAATTAGGTCCCATTTGTTTATTTTTGTTTTCATTTCCATTTCTCTAGGAGGTGGGTCAAAAAGGATCTTGCTGTGATTTATGTCATAGAGTGTTCTATGTTTTCCTCTAAGAGTTTGATAGTTTCTGGCCTTGCATTTAGGTCTTTAATCCATTTTGAGCTTATTTTTGTGTATGGTGTTAGGGAGTGTTCTAATTTCATTCTTTTACATGTAGCTGTCCAGGTTTCCCAGCACTACTTATTGAAGAGGCTGTCGTTTCTCCACTGTACATTCTTGCCTCCTTTATCAAAGATAAGGTGACCGTATGCTCCTGGGTTTATCTCTGGGCTTTCCATCCTGCTCCATTGATCTATATTCTGTTTTTGTGCCAATACTATTTGTTTTATGACCATATGTATGTGGGTTTATCTGTGGGCTTTCCATCCTGTTCCATTGATCTATATTCTGTTTTTGTGCCAATACTATTTGTTTTATGACCATATGTATGTGGGTTTATCTGTGGGCTTTCCATCCTGTTCCATTGATCTATATTCTGTTTTTGTGCCAATACTATTTGTTTTATGTAATATTTTTCTTTTCAGGATTGCAAAGGTTGCTTTACCTTCCCCCTCCAAAAAAGCCCCATTAATCCTTTTGAGACATTTGGTAGATAGATGATCAAATATTGATTAGATTATTTAAAAACAACCCCCAATAAAACCAAACATCAATCTCTATTAAAAATGTCTCCAATAATGATCGATTAATCTCCAATAATGGTTTGTCCAATAGTGTGAGTGATAATCTCTTTAAAAAGCCTTCTATTTTTAAAATTAATTAATTAGTTTATTTATTTATTTGGTTGTGTCAGGTCTTAGTTGTGGCATGCAAACTCTTAGTTTCAGCATGCATGTGGGATCCAGTTCCTGACCAGGGATCAAACCCCGGCCCCCTGCATTGGGAACACAGAGTCTTATCCACTGTGCCACCAGGGAAGTCCCCTATTTTTTTGTTGAACTACCAAACAAAACCCATTAAGTTCCAGAATAAAAGCAGAACGCAATCTGACAAATTATTAGAACTGAGTAGGAAGCCCACAGATGAAGCCAGACATCCAGGGTCAACTGATATTCAACAAATCACAATGGTAAATTAGTGCAAAAATGATTTTTTTTTCAATGAAAGGTGCAGGAATAATTGGATAATCATATGCCAAAAAAAAAAAAAAAAGAACTTTGACTCGCATCTCATGCCATTAAAAAATATTCCCTCAAACAGATCATCGGCCTAAACGTAAGACATAAGACTATAAAACTTCTAAAAGAAAACTTCCATGAGAAAATATTAGTGACTTTAGATTGGGCAAACATTTCTGAGATATGGTCATAAGAGAAAAAATGATAAGTTGGACTTGGTTACAATTAGGAACTTCTGCTCTTTGAAAGACATCATTACAAAAATTTTGAAAACGAACCACAAACTGGGAGAAAACATTTGTAAATCACATGTCTGATAAAGGTTTTGGATCCAGAAAACATAAAGAACTCTCAAAACTCAATAAGAAAACAAACAATTCAATTTTTTAAAATGGGCAAAAGAGGGCTTCCCTGGTGGCGCAGTGGTTGGGAGTCCGCCTGCCGATGCAGGGGACGCGGGTTCGTGCCCTGGTCCGGGAGGATCCCACGTGCCGCGGAGCGGCTGGGCCCGTGAGCCATGGCCGCTGAGCCTGCGCGTCCGGAGCCTGTGCTCCGCAGTGGGAGAGGCCGCAACAGTGAGGGACCCGCATAACGCAAAAAAAAAAAAAAAAAAAAATGGGCAAAAGAGTTGAACAGACATGTCATCAAAGATAAACGAATGCTAAACAAATATGTGAAAGACATTCAAATCATGAGTCACTGGCAAAATGGAAATTAAAACCACTATGTGGCCATGAGAATAGCTAAAATTAACAATACTGAGCACAGCAAGTGTTGGAGAGGACACGTATTAAATGCAACTCTCAATACTGAGCACAGCAAGCGTTGGAGAGGACGCGTATTAAACGCAACTCTCAATACTGAGCACAGCAAGTGTTGGAGAGGACGCGTATTAAACGCAACTCTCATACACTGCTAGTGAGGATGCAAAATGGTACCGTATGGCTCCACTTATATAAAATTCTAGGAAATGTAAATTATAGTGACTCAGAAGCAGATCAGTGGTTGCCTGGGGATGGGAAGTGAGGAGACAGGGTGGGAGGCAGGGATCATAAGAGGATGCGAGGGAACTTTTGAGGGTAATGGATATATTCATTATCTTAATTGTGGTGAAGGTTTTATGGATGGATACATAGGTCAGAAGTTATCAGATTTCCTAGAATTTTACATTACTGGAGCCATACAGTATATACTCTCAGTCAACATAATTATTTTGAGATTCATCCATGTTGCCGTGTGTATCAATAGTTCATTCCTTTGAAATGTACACTCTGAAATGTGTTGTTTATTGATTAAACCTCCATTAAACTGCAACTTTTATAAAGCCAGAGTACTTTTTAACATCATCCTATTTAATTCATCTAGAAAAGAGTGTCTGCTCTTTAACTGTAATTTGCAATTTGTTTAATAGTCTTTAGTGAAAGTTTGTATATTCCTGATTTATTTGACTTATTTTTGTTCATATGTAGTAAATGTCTTTAATCAATATAATTAATTGATGCTGAAATATCACTGATTTCCCTGTACTCTTCTGTATCTCTCTCTTTCTCTTGTATTCTTGAATAAAGTAAATCTTTATTCCATATATTCATTCATAATTTATGAAGAGCCTGTTATGTGCTGGATCCTAGCAATGCCTGAGAATACAAAGGTAAGTGGGTCCAACAATGATTCTTAGGATTTACTGCCAGCATTGTGTTATGCAAATATCTGCTAATTTCAAACTATTTTATTTAGGTATTTTCTTGGAAGATGACACCATATATTATTTTATTTTTATACTTTTCCTAGTCTAGAGACAATTCCTATGAAAATGAGGAATGTATTAGACTTTCCACTGCAGGTAAAAGGACAATTGTGCAAAGAGAATTTGGGGACTTCCCTGGTGGCGCGGTGGTTAAGAATCTGCCTACCAACGCAGGGGACACCGGTTGGATCCCTGGTCTGGGAAGATCCCACATGCCGCAGAGCAACTAAGCCTGTGAGCCACAACTACTGAGCCCGCGTGCCACAACTACTGAAGCCTGCGCACCTAGAGCCTGTGCTCCGCAACAAGAGAAGCCACCGCAATGAGAAGTCCGCGCACCGCAACGATGGGTAGCCCCCGCTCGCCGCAACTAGAGGAAGCCCGTGTGCAGCAACAAAGACCCGATGTAGCCAAAAATAAATAGAAAGAAAAAAAAGAGAGAGAATTAGGAATGTTTACCTGGACCAACAGAATGCTGAGGGCCTTCAGGATTCAGTTAGCCTGTGGTCTCACTGGATCCTGCACTGCTAGGGCCCAGTACAGACAGGCCCCGTGAGTAAATGAAGAAGAGTGGTGGTCCCATCTGTATCAGTCAGGGCTCTCCAGAGAACCAACAGGATAAGGTATGCATACAGTTATAGATTTAGATACAGATTCGATAGAGTATAATATATATTACATATCACATATATGTATAAGGAGCATTATTATAGGAACTGGCTCATGTAATCATGGAGGCCAAGAAGTCCCACCATCTGCTGTCTGCAACCCAGAGGACCAGGAAAGCTGCGTATAATTCAGTCTGAGTCCAAAGGCCTGAGAGCCCAGAGCACCCATGTCCAAGGGCAGGAGAAGATGATGTCCCAAGCCCAACAGAGAGAAAATTTGCCCTTCCTCCATCTTTCTGTTCCACTCAGGCCCTCAAGGGCTTGGCTGTCCACCCACATTGGGAAGGGCCATCTGTTTACTCACGAATTCAAAGGCTAATCTCTTCTGGAAACACCCGCACAGACACACCCAGAAGTCATGGTTTATCCACTCTCTGGGCATCCCTTAGCCCGGCCATGCTGACACATGAAATGAACCGTCACACCATCCAAGGCAGGGATATGGAGGATTGTAAACAAGACATGGGCAAGGGGCTACTCAGGCAGCCATAAAAAGATGGGGGAACATCGTACTCAGGACCAGCATTTCCTGTAGGCAAAGGAGCTGGCTGTCCCATAATTTGGGTGAGAGGGCACTGCCACAAGAGTACTAACATATTCCAAAAGAATAAAATAAAATGTGCTGTCATTCAACTACTAACATCATCAAATAATTTTTTAAAATTATGACTAATTAGCCAACTTAATGATTAGAATTAAGAATTTTTTTCTAATACAGAGGCTGATGTGATGGTCTATTATACCAATTATTTTGAAAAACTTAAAAAAAAAACTAATGATAACCTATAAGGGAAAAGAATCTGAAAAAGAATATGTATATATATGTATAACCAAATCACTCTGCTGTAATCTGCAACTAACACAATATTGTAAACCAACTATACTTCAGTTAGAAGAAAGAAACTAATGAAAAAAATTTTAAAGGTAGGGTAAAACCTAAGTCCACCCATAAGTGTGAAGCTACCATGCATATTTGTAATCTTAGCCTCGATTTTGAAATAATACTGAATATTTATAAGCCGAAAATTCTTAAATTACTTTTAATAACTGTTATGACAGTGTAATTTTTTAAAAAAATTCTAATGCAAGAGGATTACATGGAGACATTAAAATAGGTTTTATCCTATGCATTTCCTCGGGCCCCTGTAAATGTTTAGAAAGCCTCAGTTGTTGCTACCACATGAACCAAAGTGGCTTCGTATCTCTTTCCAGTCTCAGGTTGTATGACATGAAATCCAGAACTTTCTCTTACTATCTACAGCTGGGGGGTGGGAGTGGAGGGTGGAATTTTGGAAGAAAGGGAGTCTAAAGGAGAAAATAAGGAAAGAGAATAATAAGAAAGATACACAAGGAAGGAGATGGAGAAGGAAAAAAAACAGGATGAGGAAAATAGAAGAGAAAAAAAATTGGATGAAGGAGAAAGAGAGGGATGAAAACAATGTAAAAGGGAACTGAAAAATGAGCTGCTTATGCAGATAGACTGTTCACAACGTAATTTGCTTCTCTCTTTACAGATCAGGGCACGCGACCCAGTGGTTTTCAAGGTGTGCTTTTATTGTTACTGCTAAAAAGCTAGAAACTCTTATTTTCTTTTACTACCCAGCCTCTTCTCACCCATCCACAACGCTGATGTAGAAAAAGCGGAAAGAGAGAAAGAAGCAGATAGGCATCTAGTCACGAACGGCTTGTGGTTGTTACAGAGGACACTTGCTGGAGAACATCTGCCTGGAAAAAGAGAGCCTGATGGAAACCGCCCGTGATGGACGCAGCTGAGACCACTGCCCGCTTCTAAAGTGCGGGGCAAAGGGACAGAGATGTGGCCTCTTCTGTACTCGCTTTCTGGGCGGTTGTCACCTATCTGCTCCTGACAGATAGGGTTTCCTTTGGAGAGTCAAACCTCTTGCCAAGCCGTCTTTCAGCCAAAACTCCTGTTCCTCTAATTTACAGGAAAAAGAGGAAGGCAGAATCCCACCCATCCTTTTCTGAGCTGATTATTTTCCATTTGAAATTAACGAACTTTCCACAGTGAGGCCAAGTTGCTTTGCCCAGATAACGAAGTTGGACTTTTGCTTCACACGAAGCCGTTCAAACTGGCGTGGATCTCGGCCATTAAGGGACAGAGTCCTTCCCATGGCCGAAAGGAAGGAATGCAGCTGTTTGATGGAGATCAAAGTTAGACCCAAGTTTCTCTCGAAATGTATCTGCCCCTTGTTAACAGGCGAATTTACAGTGAAGAGGTTAATAGTCAGTCAGGGTTTTTCACGTGGGGATCTATAGTTTATGTGTCTTCCAGGGGTGGCCAAGTGTTTCCAAATATAAGCTGAAGACGGTAAAGAGTGGTGATCCTGGCCCGGGAATCCGACACCATCCCGTATCACACAGAACGCTAACCTCGCGGGAAGAGCCACATCCCTGTGGTGTGGCATCAAGGAGCCTGATCGTCAAAGACTCACAGCTTCTCACAAGGAGCAACTGACAGAAAAATATACAGCGAGAGTCTCCGTGGTATAAATTCTTCTATAGACCTCCCACCTCCTGGGCGTCCTTAAAGTCAGGAGACTTCAAAGGCGGGGCTACAAGTCACTCCTGTGCACGAACAGAAACTACCGAGTCAGAGGATGGGAAGATGCGGCGATCTGTCTACTCAGGCTCACATTTAATGTAAATACCCAAACCATAGGGACTAGAATGGCTTCAGCTTCTGAGAAAAGAAAGGAGATGGCGAGCGTCTGCTTCTGGCCCACCTGCAGGGCTCCCCAGACCTGGGCTGAAGGGCAGGGGTTTGTCAAGAAGGTTCAGAGAGACGGGAATAGGGCCAGTGGGGGAAAGATCGTGGCGGGTCAAGGTCAGGGGCGAGACTGGCTCTTTTCCACATATTGACTTGGGCTCTTGGAATGAAAACTTAAGAGATTAGTTTTCAGATGATTGAATTAATGCAAAATGCCAGCATTTTTCATTGCTAAGCATGAGTTTTAATCTGAAGAATTTGTTTTTTTGCGAGTGAAGATGAAAAAGGCAGGAAGTAGACATTTTTACATTGATGAATTTTACGCGAAAGGGGTTTATTTTAATAAATTTATTTTATTTATTTATTTTTGGCTGTGTTCTGTCTTCTTTGCTGCACCCGCGCTTTCTCTAGTCGCGGCGAATGGGGACTACTCTTTGGTGCGCGGGCTTCTCATTGCAGTGGCTTCTCTTGTTGCGGAGCACAGGCTCTAGGCGCACAGGCTTCAGTAGTTGTGGCTCGCGGGCTCCAGAGCACAGGCTCAGTAGTTGTGGCGCATGGGCTTAGTTGCTCCGTGGCATGTGGTATCTTCCCAGACCACGGCTCGAACCTGTGTCCCTTGCATTAGCAGGCAGATCCTTAACCACTGCGCCACCAGGGAATCCCAAAAGATTTCATTTTTTTGTATGCCTCACTATGCCCTGGTCATGTCCTTAACGATGGTGACACCAGGAAGAAGGGGACCAGGAGAAATTCTGAAGTGACACACTAGTCACCCTCACCTTCACCTCCATGCAGGCCAGGGAGTAAAATTACAAAAAAAAAACCCAAAACAAAAAGCCATGAAACACCTAAGCACCTTATTGTGGAAGGCATCTTTAACATGAAGAGAGAAGTTCACTCATTCAACAAATATTTATTGAACACCTACTATGTGCTTTAGGCAGTGGGTACCGAAGGTGCAGCAGCTAACGACACAATGTTCTTGTACTTCTAGGCCTTTGTTCTAGTCAGGGAGACAGAGAGCAAACAAATAAACAGTACGGTGTTGGTAAGAAGTAACAGGAATAAAATTAAGCAGAGTGGGTATGAAAGTATAAGCGTGATGGTCTTATATAGAATGGTCAGTGAAGGAAGCCCTCTCTGAATAAATGCCTTTCCAGCCAAGACCTACAAGAAAGGAGAAGATAGACATGTGCGGGTGAAGGAAACAGTGCGTGCAAAGGCCCTGAGGTGGCAGATATAGGCTTGAGGGGAGAAGCATATGCAGGATACAATATGCTCGTGCAGGGCTGGAGAGGAGCTGGTGAGGGTGAGTTCATTCATCTGAGGTCCCCCTTCTGTAGTGAAGGAATTGAATGGCAAAGCGCTTAATTCCCTAATTAATTGTCGTTTCTATCCAAAAGGATTACTGGTAACAAACCTGAAGAGTGAAGTGACTTATGTGAGTTCACCTCATTGGTTCTTGGCAGAATCAGGATCAGTCTTCTGGAACTGCTGCTGGTCTGTCTGGGACCTTTGGGCAAATTCGGAAAAGGTGTCTCTTCCTCTCGGAAATGCCACCCATGCCAGGGTGAGCTCCCGGGCAGGTCGGCCTGGCCAGGATCGCAGCTCTCACTCACCTCCTTGGGTGTTGTGTAACTGGGCCCAGTCTGAACAAGGACACACAGTGGTCCAGGACCAACAGTTTCTTCCTATCCCACAATACCTCCCCTACTAATGATCCTACAGGCTCCAGGTCATTGGTTTCGTGTTTGAACTCGTGTTAATTCTGATTACACAGCTCACTCTGCAGTAGCTGTGCGGCACGACGCTCCTTTGAGCCCCTGGGTCTGTGTTGGAAATGGTGGGCTGGCGGGAGAGACGGGGAAGCTTGGCCACAGACGGAGTGTAGATGGATATCAGTTTCCTGTTGCTGCTGTAACAGATTGCCACAAACCTGGTGGCTTAAGGCAACACAGACTCACTGTCCTCCAGTTCTGGAGGTCAGAGCCCTAAAATCGAGGTGTGGGCAGAGCCACACCCCTTCTGGAGGCTCTAGGGCAGAATCCACTTCCCTGGCCTCTCCAGCTTTCAGAGGCCGCCGGCATTCCTCGGCTTGCGGCTCCTTCCTACCCTCAAAGCAGTAGGATGGTGTCGTCAAATCCCTCTCTTTCTCTCCCCTCGCCTCTGCTTCCGTTGTCACCACTCCTCCTCTGACTCTGACCCTCTTCCAAGGGCCCTCGTGACTGCACTGGGTCTGCCTGAAAAATCCAGCATAATCTCCCCATCTCAGGATCCTACATTTAACCACATTTACAAGATTCCTTTTGCCGCGTTAAGTGACACGGCAGCTTCCTGGGATGTGGACGTGCTTGCAGGGGCGTCACTCCATCTAGCACCAGATGTAATAAGAAAGTGCACTCGTGGAAAAGGCCCTTGCTCAGCACTGTCCCTGGCCTTGAAATTTCTTTCAGAGGCTCATTCTTCACCCCTTGAAGACTTCCTGATTTTTCAAGAAGTCACTGATGAAATATAAATGCCTGCTGGGAGATAGGACATGTTAAACCTTACCTGCAGAGATTTTAGCAGGAGGAGAAAGACCCTGGGAAATAATTAGAGAACATGAGGAGGGGCGTTTGAGAAGTATAAGCTGGAAAACCCATATTTCCCAGTTTTTGCTAAGAGCTAAGTTACTCTTTAGAAAGAGCACATGACTAGGGATCTCAAATTCTAGTCCTTATTAGCTATAAACCACGGAAATTGTGTTTGTGTCTCATTTTCCTCATGATCTGGAGGAATCATAGCCGCCCTACCTAAACCACAGGGCAGTGTGGATGACATCAAGTGTAACAGACTAGATCAGCTAATATTCCTCCAGTGAGAAATCTCTGACACGCATCACCTCCTTTCATGCTCACAGCTGCTCTATGAGGAGGTGCTTTGATTACCCACAGTTAACACATGAGGAGACTGAGGCTTGGGTCAAATAAGGTGACCACGGTCCCATGGTGAGGCGGCAGCGGGGCTGGGAGGTGAACCCTGATCCCTGGAGTCCAGGGTCTCTGCCCTTCATCACTACAGACTACCCTGCCTGAAGAACATCCGTGGGAAAAGCGCACACCAGCCCAGGGTCAGTACCGGGCATAGCATCAGCGTGAGGGTCCAGAAAGGAGGCAGAGAAAATAAAGCCAGGCTGCCTTTAAAATTACGAAAGGCAGTAATTTTAAGGCAAGTGAGATCTGTGAAGGAAATGATCATGGTTTCGGGGTTGACATTAGGAGCCACTTTAAAATTCCGGCAACTGAGATGCAAATTAGCAAAGGCCGGCCCTTCATTCTGTCCCTCTGACCCTCCCTGGCCCTGAACCTCCAGCTGGGGGAGACCCAAACAAGGCTGGTTTCAGGAACCACACAGCTACTTTGTTCTTAAAGTATTAAACACTAACCTCAATACTTTAGAAGAAGAAGGAAAGAAAAACATAACATCCTAACGACATGAGAAGGAGAAAAGCAAGGTGGTTTAAGAATGAACAAGTTAGGGCTTCCCTGGTGGCGCAGTGGTTGAGAGTCCCCCTGCCGATGCAGGGGACGTGGGTTCGTGCCCCGGTCCGGGAAGATCCCACATGCTGCGGAGAGGCTGGGCCCGTGAGCCATGGTTGCTGAGCCTGCGCGTCCGGAGCCTGTGCTCCGCAACAGGAGAGGCCACAAAAATGAGAGGCCCGCGTACAGCAAAAAAAAAAAAAAAAAAAAAAAAAAAAAAAAATGAACAAGTTAGAAACGAGGGAGTAACTTAGGTTTATAACCCCATTCCAGTGGGGTTCCTTTCATAAGAAAACTGCCCACCAAAATAGATAAATCCTGAAATGTTCTTTGAGAAAAACACAAATGAAAGAAGAAAAGGAATAAGAAAAGCTACGGAATAGATGAAATAAATGAGACCGTTATAAACACTTGAATATATATTTTCACTTAGACAAATGTTCTTTCCCTAAAATTGACAACAGAAGTGCTGCAAAATGGGAACAGACCAAACAGGAATGCACTTCCTGGCCTGGGTCCCATTAAGTCCTCCCGTGAACACTGGAGAATGCTGTTTGCATCTCTGCACCCTGAACTCCTACCCTCTGCTTCCTCCTTCCTTTCATCTGCCCCGTCCCCCCGCCCAGACCCCTTCCTGGGTCACCACCCCTGTTCCATCCGCTCCTCCCCGGCCGCTCCTGTGCCTTGAGGAGTCAGGCTCAGTTCTGAACAAGCTTCCCTACAAGCTAATGTATTTCTCATTAGTTAGTTACTTATGCAATTATTGTGTTAATTGTGAACAAAACAGACCGAAATCTCTGTTCTCTGAGAACTTACATTTTTAGTGGAGGAAGGCTGACAGTCTGCAGAGGCAATAAGGGGAAAAAAGAAAAGTGAAGCAGGCCCTGAACTTCCCGGTACAGAATGTCTGCCTTGATCGCCGTCATCACTTGCAAGACGGGTTTTCTTCTGCCCCCGTCACGAGATTTTCCCAAGATTATCTGACGCACCTTGGTCCGATTATCTAGACCAAAAAGAGTTAACACATAGCCTCAGTCATGCATTTAATCCTCAGAGCAAGGCTACCAGGTAATACACAATATCATCATCACTTTTATTTTTTACAGATGCAGAAACTGAGATGCAGAGAGATCAGGGAACTATCTCCCAGCTCGGAAGGGGCTGAGCTGGTATCTGAACCAGAGCGTCTGTCCCCGGAGCTCGTGCCTTTATCACTACAGGTCTGTCTACACTTCAGACCAAAGTCGTCTCACAGGGACTCCTCCAGGATCCTTCTTGACGATTCCAAATTTCTATGTATTTGCAGTCTTCTCCATATTTGTTCAAAAGTTGTCCGTCCTCTTGCCAAGCCTCCCCACTGCGGCTGCCCCCTTCTTGCACCTTCAGAGACCTTTCACACCTCCAGTGGTACCCCCCTGCCCTGTGACCTTTGTAAAACAAGGAACAGAGCATGAGTGTGAATGAACGCGCCTCCTTTCTGTCCTGCTCAGGACACAGACCTTCTCAATGTTGTTCGGAGGCATCAGTGAACCAGGAAGGAGATTATGATTGTTATTGAAGGAATGGCAGCAGTTCCTAAAGGGGTGGCGTGATCATCTTATGACACACAAAATAGTAGCATTCTTCCTGATTCCTCCCCACCTCCATCACTGCCTTTAACCAGCGGGGTTCCACGCGGTCACCTCTTCAAGTTCTCCTGTTGTGTGGGGGCGGGGGGGCGACCCCAGTCGGAGGAGGCTTGGCAGGGCTCCAGGGAGGCAGAGTCAGAGAATGATATCACCATTCTTTGTGGATTTCCCTCGTTTCCATTTTGAAGGAAAATCCTCAAAACGTCTCGCACATGTTTGCAGTAACTTTGTTTAGTACCTAACACATGTAATGATTACTGTGTGCTGGATATTAAGGGCTTCCCATAAGCTAACTCATTTAATCCTCCCAACGACCCTATGAAATTGCTATTATTATCACTACATTTTATGGCTATGGACACTGAGGCAGAGAGGTTAAGGTCACACAGCTAGTATATAGCAGATGTTGGGATTTGAACCCAAGCAGCCAGCTCTGGAGTCTGTACTCTTAACCACTACCCTATATAAAACTTCTCACTAGACAGTAAGTGAAAAACTGATATAAAGCTGTCTGTATCACGTAATCACATGTCAAACGTGCGATGTCAAACAAACAAGCAAACAAACAATCTAAGTAACTAGGTAGAGAAAAAAGACTAGAAGGAAATACACCAAGAGATCACTAGTGATTATTCTGGGTGCAGAAAGGGCTGAGCAATTTTATTTTCTACCCTCTACTGTTTTGATTTTCCACATTTCCTCTTATAATGTTTATAATGAAAACTAATACGTTTCACGTTTCAGTTTTAAATGCCTGCAATCCATTGAAACATGGAAAATACAATCGCAGTGTACTTCCTTCGCCCCAGCAGAAAGATAATTTACACAGCTAAGTCTTCCATCCCATTTCCCCATCCTGGCCCCTATCTCCCACCTACATATTGACTTTTATTTGTATAACCATCCTACATGCCAGACCAATCTTCTTAAGGCAATATTTTCTTTATATCACTTCCCTATTAAGAGGATTCTGTCTTCCTGTTACTCGTGGAGTTCAATTAAACTCTTTAGCCTGGACTTAAATTTGTCCACGATCTGGCCCTAACCTTCTCTGGAGGCTTTTCTTCCATTTTTTCCCCCTGTGTGTTCCCTGTGACTCACGCAGTCCCATTTCGATCCTCTACCTGGCTCTTTCCTTGCTCCAGGCAGCTCCAAGGTGAGCCTGACAGAGCGGACCAGCAGCGTGAGCCCGGCTTCTGCACCGGTTTGGAATTAGCTCCTGCCTCCTATAGATGACGTCCCGGGCTGCTGAGCCTTGCCCTGCCCGGGCTCCTACAGCACCGGGAGCCAGGGAGCCCGAGGAGGTCTCAGCATGCCCAGCCCTCCCTCTAGATGAGCACTCAGCCTGGTGCGTGGGCCTCTTCTGCTCTGCATTTGCCGCTGTCCGCCGATGAGCCGGTGTCCTGCCCAACCCCGGCTGGATTTAAGCTGGACCGCACCCGGCCCTCTTGACTTCTTACTGGACTGACGGCTACTGCTCTGCTCGCTGAATTAGACCTCCTTGAATCACCTGACCTGAGTACCCTCGGTCCTGGAGGTGACCAACTCCTTGGCAGTCCACACTGACCCCAGACTCTCCTGCCTCACCCTCTCTCCCAGACCTGTTCCGTCATTAGCCTGTGGGCCTTGTGTTGCCAAATGTCACATGAGGTACCTGGGAGTGTTTGAGATTTGACAGTTTCTGCCCAAGAAAAATCTCCCTCAATCCTTTCTGCCCTTTAGCCTTTGGTTATACTGTTCCTTTTGCCCAGAGCCTCTGGTCAACACGAAGTTCTTTCCCCTCTTTTTTTTTTTTTTTTTTTTTTTTTTTTTTTTAGTGTGGTAAAATATTTATAACATAAAATTGACCATTTTAACCATTTTTTAAGTGTCCAATTCAGTGGCATTTAGTACATTCACAGTGTTGGACAACCATCACTTTATCCGTCTCCAGAGCTTTTCATCACCCCAAACTGGAAACTCTGTCCCCATTAAACAGGAACTCCCTGTCCCTCCTTCCTCCCAGCCCTGGAAACCAACAGTCTACTTTCTGACTATGAATTTGCCTTTTCTAGGCTCCCCATACAAGTGCAATTGATAGGGATAGAGTAGGATAATTAGTTCGTTTAGAAATCCCACTAGGCGGTTAAAAACAGAAGAGGAATTTTAAGGGAGTCTGGGAGACTGTTGTAAGCTCGTGACCACTCAGGAAAAGAATCCAGTAACCTAGCAACAATCTACTCTACCTTGAAGGAGGACCAGGTACATCCAAGTGCCAGGCACACTCAAGCCACAAGTCCTGAGAGTTAAAACACAAGACAATAGATACAGGGCCTGAATCTTGTTACATGAAGCCAGGGAGTTAATAGTCCTTGACAAGTAGCATATCTGCATGTAGCCAACAGCAATATAGGTGAAAGGGGACATTATACAGAAAGCTGAGACAAATTACCATATTTTAGTATATGTTACCACCCTTTTGCTAATATACATATGATTTAAATAGCACCATGACAGTCCCAGTTAAACCAAATAGGGTCAAAGGAGGAACCAATGCTGTAAGCTTTGATGTCTGCCCAAGAATGAGGAAGAAGGTGGTCTTCTCCCCTCTCCACTCTTTCTTTGGTTATAAAAATGTAGCCCCCTTTGTTCTCGGAGCTGCGCTCCCTTGCTGGCCCACTTGTATCTCTCACCAGCGTCCTATGCTAATAAACTCACTCTTTGCCTTTCGCTTTGCCTCACACTGAATTCTTTCTGTGACAAGAAAAAAGAAACTGAGCTTCAGTAAGTCCTGAGACCAGGCAAGCAGTTTCAATTAAAAGACATTGGATTTGAGTCTCGGCCCGAGGGTTCAAGTCCCATCCAAGCAGGAGTGCGCTTTCAGAATCATATCGTATTTGTCTTTTTGTGTCTTGCTTCTTTCACTTAGCAGAATGTTTTCAAGGTTCATCCATTTCATAGCAGACTCTCCTTCCTTTCTATGGCTGAATAATATTCCTTTTAGTGGATCTACCACATTTTATTTATCCATTTGTCTATTAATGGATTTCAAAGATCCATTTTTTAAATTGTTATTGAAGTATAGTTGATTTACAATATTTACAATATTGTGTTAGTTTCAGGTGTACTGAATAGTGATTCAGTATTTTGCAGATTATATTCCATTATAGGTTATTACAAGATAATGGGTATAATTCCCTGTGCTTGTTATATACTTGCTGCTTACCTATTTTATAGGTAAATTTAATGTGTTTGTGTCTCATTTCCTCTATTAATCACATACCCCTAATTTGTCCCTTCCCCCCTCTTTTCCCCCTTGGGCGACCACAAGTTTGTTTTCTATAAAGATCCATCCTAAATGCCACATCCTCCGGTGGACCCCACTACACAGGAAGCATCTGAGAAAGGACCATCTTTCTATCCCCAGGATACCCAGCACAGTGCCTTTCACCTGATAGATACCCAGCAGATACTTAACGTGTTGAATACAAGAATGAGAAGTTAATAAGGGAATATAGTAAACACAACTAAGAATCCTTCATTTTTTCTACCTTTCTGTTGAAAATAACTAGTGTTTACTTACCAGTTTCCACAATTTTATTATTTAAAGAAAAACTCTCTAAGGAAGCACACATACACTATCTATATATCATCTTACCAAAAATAATGATCCCTTGTAATCATCTAATTATCTAACTATTATGTAAATGTTCTATTAAGTTGAACTAAGCCAATGATTTTGACAGGAGAGAGAACTGACCCTGCCAGTATTTATTTCCAGAGTGTTACTTGACTGTGTGATCAGATATCTGATCTTTGATAAGGGGTGGCTTTAATTCTCAGACAGCCTCCTGAAAAGTCACACTCTCGGCAAAGTTATTTAATTATGGAAAAAGAAGCAGCCACGGGTTTACTGCATGGAATTCAAAACCCTGCCTAATGTGAATGCTGCTCTACAAAGTTTCAGATTTCACAGAGCAAGTGTTCCCCAGAAACACCCAACTACACACGTTAAACATTTTTTAAAAGCTTATCAGAGAGCAAATGGTGCGGAAGAAAGAGGAAAAAGACAGTGACTATTTCAGCTGGAAATAGACAACATTCCCTGTGCATTTGAACCCCATGATTCAAATTATGTCAACTGTCTTTTGAGCTGAAAAGGTAAATGTGAAAAAGAATCCCAAAAGCAGTTTAAAAGATCTTAAGAGAAAAAAAAATCTTAAGTGAAGACAGAGAAGAGAGAATTATGTTGGAATGTCCACCTCTGCCTTAACTGTAACGTCGCAATCCTGTAAGTATCTCAGGAACTCCAGGCAAAGACCAGGCACCGGCCACTGCCTGTCTCAGCAGACACAGGGGACTGATGTTTCCTGCACCTCTTCCCTGGGCAGAAACTGACTGTATAAGGTACTAGGCTGCCATCTGCTGGTTTCCCACCAATACTGATGGGAAAGAAAGGGTGACATTTGCAGAGGCCCCCTTCACTTTCTACCTCCTTCTCTTTGGTGGACCATCTCCCAGAAGAGACCACGGTAAACCTGAACACGGAAGTGCAGAGCCCTTTTCTCTCGGTACCCGGCAGTGGACTTCAGCCTCTGAATTCTAGAAGGAGCTCTTGAGTGAACAAACAGGACGCTTTAATTCTAGTGAGGGGCAACAAAAGTCCTCTGCGGCCTAGAGAATTCAGAAAACAAACCAATCCCGTGCTGGTTTCACAGCCCTGACAGTAGAGTTTCCAGGGAGGGGCCGTGGAGCATGGGGCACAGGAGGCAAAACAGACAATTGCTTCGCCCTTGAGTTCAGCAGTGCTTCACAGGCTGTTCTGGGAAATGGGACCACCAGCAGGACACGGACAGGCGTTCCCGGCTGGAATCGGGAATGTGCGCTGCCGAGCAGGAGCTGTGTGCCGTTCCATCCGGGTCATTCTCTGGGATTCAGGCCCAGCAGCTGGACCTGCACTGGGCAACGCAGTGGCCACCAGCCATGGATGGAGACTATGCACTGGAAATACGGTCCGTCTGAACTGACTTTTGCTGTAGGTATAAAATACTCACTGAATTTCAGAGACTTAGTATGAAAAAAGAATGTAAAATATCTTGCTAATTATCTACATTGATTACATATTGAAGTGATAACATTTTGGATATATTGAATTAAATATTAAAATGAATTTCACCTGTTTAATTTTTTCAATGTGGCTACTAGGAAAAATTTAAATTACACACGTGGCTCATGTTATTTTTCTCCTGGACAGTGCTGAGCTCGGCCAACAATTATGGCCAATGTTTTCTGAGAGCTTACTGGGTCCTACGCGTTACTTCACATGTGTATTATGCTAAGGGTTGTGTGGACTCTGGTTTTTCATCTATTCTTCATAATAGCAGTATTAGAAGTTTTACAGGTTAGGAAACTGAGACTCAGAGACAATTAGGAACAAGGCTACATAGTTGGTGTGACTGTCCCTGGACTTGAAGCTGGACGATTAAGAAGCCAAATGCAGACGGGTCTTACCCACAAGGCACAGACCCTGCAGCTGGGATCTCCTTGGTCTTGGCTCTGATGAAGGCCATTCCTTGCTCTCATTCCCTGATATGTCCTGTGGCCTTTGTCGTAAAGCTTCTTTTCCCCTCTGTCAGACCACCTTACTATAAATTCTGTAGTCAGGTAAAGAGAGGTTTCCCTCCTTAACAGGTTTTCCTAGCCCCATATTAAATAAAAAATTTAGAGGCGGAATGGTATATAAAGGTAACTTCTTTCCAACGACTCCTAATTTTTGACCATCTTGGCTTTCCATGTCTCGAGGTATAAAATTTCTCAGACATTATAAATCCTTGAGAAAGTGCTCTAAGAGGTTTGAGACACAAACAGATTTTCCAGATTTGCCTGGAATTCTAGCTTTTTGCAAAGAGAGAAAATTCTGTTTATGCCAAAGCACTAGGCAGAATTTCTATAAGCCTCAAATCCTTCCGTTACTTGTGTACATGGAGGCTACACACACACACACACACACACACACACACACACACACACATCTGCAGAAGGTCATTTATAATCTCTCCTGCACAGAAATTAGGCTTTGATTTTTTGTTTTTGTAAAGCAAATCTGAAATTTCTGAGATAAGTAAGAGCTATTATTTCTGGAGTAATTATTCAGGAATGGATAAATGTAACTTCTTCCCCTTGTCCAAATACTTCTTGCACTGTCTCTAATTGTTTTGCTTCTTTCTGATTGTGAAGTACCAAGAACTTTTTAGCAGTGTCCAGCAGAGAAAAATCCAATTAAATCCTACATGAAGTAAGATAGTTTTCAAGTGCAAGCAGTGAGAGCAAAGACCAGATTTTGTAAGACTTATCCATCCACCCCTCCATCCACCCATACACCCCTCCATCCATCCATCCACCCACCCATCCATTCATCAATCCATCCATCTGTCCATCCATCCATCCTTCCACCAATCCACCCACCCATCCATTCATCCATCCACTCACCCATCCGTCCATCCATCCACCAATCCACCCACCCATCTATCCACCAATCCACCCACCCATCCATTCATCCATCCACCCATCCATCCATCCACCAATCCACCCACCCATCCATTCATCCATCCACCCACCCATCCATTCATCCATCCATCCATCTGTTCATCCATCCATCCATCTATCCACCAATCCACCTACCCATCCATTCATCTGTCTACTCATCCATCCATCCATCCATCTACCCACCCATCCATTCATCCATCCATCCATCTGTTCATCCATCCATCCATCTATCCACCAATCCACCTACCCATCCATTCATCTGTCCACTCATCCATCCATCCACCCACCCATGCCAGGCACGGAGAATAGAGATTCAACAATAAACAAAACAGAACTCAACCCTGACCTCATGGAGCTTATACTCTTATGGGAAAGGCAGACCATAAACAAGTAAACAAGCTAATAAAAACTACAAACTGAGACAGGCCCTATGAAGGAAGCAAATAAGGAGCAGAGATAGAGGGCAGCTGGTCAAGGGAGGCCCCTGCTCTGTGGGAGCTGGTGGGGGAAACGGTGCAGCGTCCTGGCAGAAGGAACTCCAAGCGCTGTCAAGAGCGTGCAGTTTTAGGAAAGTGGTGTGAATGCTAACGATGCAGTGAGTGAAGGCCAGTGATAGGCGCTAAGGTAGCAGCAGCAGGTGTGGGAGAGCTCACCCAGGGAATTCAGAGCGAGTGAGGAGGTCGGGTTTTATTCAAAGCCCTGCGGGAAGCTACTGAGAGTTTTCAGGTATATGAGGGACACTATCAGACGTGCAGTTTGTAAAGAGTACTCTTTAAAATAGTGGCAGAAAGTAAACAGAAGAGGCAGGAAGGCGACTGTTCCTGACCTGGAGCATCCTTTTCCCTCCTGACATCACTCTTCCCGAGGTTTGCACTGGTAACAATTGTGTTCCACCAAATTCTCAAATTGCTCCACTTTTCTTTCCAGGTTAAAACCTTTTCATTTTCCTTCTTGCTGTTTTTGTTTGCTTTCTGTCTGCACATCTAGAATCTCTGAACTCCTAAAAGAATACTGTTTCTTTCCTGGGGCCCATTAAACATCTGGATGTGATGTAACGGAGAATGCAGCCCTCGTCCCAGGTGTGCCCAGGGTACCGAGGACCAGGCACTGGCCCAGCATCCGCTTGGAGCCTTGGAAACTCTCCCTGCAGCATTTCAGGGCTTCTTACCGCTAAGCACTCTAGCTTGTCAGCAAAGGTCTTTTCACGATGATGACGAAATAGCGCTGTGGTCCTGACAGAAGCTTTGGAGGACACCCCCTGCCTCCGGCACAGGTTCTGCTCCAGGGGGACCCGTCAAGACACAAGACCCATCAACTGTCCCAGTGTGCTCCCCACTCGTCATCCCCGGGATTGTCACGCTCCCGTCACCTCCTTAGGGTGCTGGTTCACAGGGTGGACGGCGGTGACACCTTTCTCAAGGACCGGAAATACCTCTCACCCTGGAGATCTTCCACTCACCCATCTCAGCCCTGCTCTGAGCCCCAGGGGCCGTCCTGCAGGCACCGCCCGGGGCTCCTCTGGCTTCCAGCTGGGTTTAGGCCATCGAGAAGCCCGGCAGGAGGGGAGAGGGAGGAGAATGGGGTCAGCGTTCTTCCTTGGCCACTTCCTCCCAGGAGGGGGCCCAGAGCAGACTGTTCCCCATCCTGCCCCCCACCCAGCCCGTGGCCCCTCCGTCTGAAGGACAGTCATGGCAGCCCTGCTGTTACGGGTCCTAGGACCCTCCACCTGCTCACTTTTGTCCCTTTATTAAAGGCTCCTAAAATTACCCCAGGTGGAGTGCGCTGCCTCTTTCCTGACAGATACGACGTTCTCCTTGAGGGTCCCTCTTGCCCTCCTACTGACAGGATGTAATGGCTCTGACCTCTGACCTTCAAGGGAGTGACCAACATCTCACACCACCCTCTCCCTCCTTTCAGCTGGACAGCCCTTCCCAGCAGGACCACACCCTACCCTCCCGGCCTGTGAGACCTCCAAAGTCATCCCCACTGAGCACCAGTGCCACAGAGAAACAAAGCAGCCCCACCAGAGACCACAGGCTACACGTGCTGTTCATTCTCCTTCACTCTTAGTGAAGACAGAAATTAGGGTGTGTACATTAACCCATAAAAGCACAGCAGTAATACACAAAGAGATGCAAATATGGTGAACACATCACCGTTCCAGGATAGTAATGACAGCTAATGAGCAGGTGCTGCTCTAAGTGCTTCACACAGATTAATGCCTGCAATCCGCACAGTGGCCTTAAGAGACGGGGACTACTGTCACCCTCGTTTTATAGGACAGAAAATCCAGACATGGAGCGGTTACACAGCTTACCCAAGGTTACACAGCCTGTAAGTGGCCGATGTGGAATTTGCACCAAGGCTGGTTGGCTACAGAGTTGATGCTCTTAGCCACAGTACTGTAAACAATGAAAGTCGGCTGTGAAATCTGAGCAGGGAACCCTACATCCCATCGCTTTATCCCTTGTGATTAAAATATTGGTAAAGAGAAAATAAAATAGGGACTTCCCTGGTGGTCCAGTGGTGAAGAATCTGCCTTGCCATGCAGGGCACGCAGTTTCAATCCCTGGTCAGGGAACTAAGATCCCACATGCCATGGCACAGGCAACTAAGCCCGCGTGCTGCGACTACTGAGCCCTTGAGCTCTGGAGCCCGCCTGCCACCACTAGAGAGAAGCCCGAGCGCTGCCATGAAAGATCGCACGTGCGGTAACTAAGACCTGACATAGCCAAAAATAAATAAATAAATTTTAAAAAAGAAAAGAAATACAAGTAGCCTATATAAGAAGAAAAGGTAGAAGATAGACTGCTTAGAGTGTTGAAAACAAAGTAAGAGATTTTAAAATACTGTCAAATAATCTGACATTAGAACACAGGGTTAAGGCAAAAGGCATACTTTACGTTCCTTTAATTGTTCACTTTGATAGAACAAATTTAGATTTAAAATAGGTTGCTGAGGAAGGTAATTAGACCCCCTCAGATGCTTGCTTTTTATAAAAGGGGGTGTATTCATTTATAGTAACGGTTCAACTATAGTGTAACCACAGCGGTGTCGGGGGGGGGGGGCTGTCAGACATGAAGACCCTTGGGGCCCACATCAAACTTCTGAAGAGGAATCCCCGAGGCATCCTCGTAGGCAGGATGATGGCCTTCCAAAGGCACCCACATTCGAATCCCCTGAAACCCGTGAATACGCTTCCTTACATAACAAAGGGGACTTTGCAGATGTCATTGAACTAAGGTTCTTGAGATCAGTAGATGATCCTGGATTGTCTGAGGGGCCCAACCTGCTTGCAAGTGTCCTTATAAGTGAAAGAGGGAGGCCAAGAAAGAGCTGTGACAACAGAAGCAGAGGACTGAAAGAAGGGATGCCAGTGGCCTCTAGAAGTTGGAAAAGGCAAGGAGACATCTTCTCCCCTAGAACGTCTGCAAGTCACACGCCTGCCTGACCCCTCCTTCACTCCTGACCTTCAGACCTGGAAGATGATACATTTGTGTCCCGTTAAGTCTCGAGGCGTGTGGTCATTTGTGACAGCAGCAACAGGAAACTCATGCAGGTGGTTCCTGACTCATCATGGTTCCACTTACGAATCGACTTATGATGGTGTGAGAGCAATACATATTCAGCAGACACCGTGGTACTTCCAATTTTGAATTCTGCTCTTCTCCCAGGTGAGTGGTATGTGGTAGGATATGCCCTCAGGATCGGAGCTCCCAGTCAGCCACGTGAGAAGGCGAACCACCCCTACATTTACAGCCGTTCTGCTTTTCACCCTTAGTACAGCGGTCAGTAAGTTACACGCGACGTTCAACACTTGACTGTAAAGCAGGCTTTGTTAGATGATTCTACCCAACTGTAGGCTAACATAAATGTTCTGAGCACGTTTACGGTAGGCAAGGCAAAGCCACAGTGTAGGTTAGGTGTTTAAAGGCGTTTCCAACTTAATGGCATTTTCAAATTATGATGGGTTTATCGGGATGTAAACCCATTGTAAGTCAAGGAAAAGCCGTACAAGGGTTAGCTCAGGAACCTGCATTTGTAACAAGTTCTGGGTGATTCTATTGTAGATGTTTTTTGAGGAACACTGCCTTATAGGAAGAGCCTAGGTACAGGTCTCTGGCAACAGGAGAGATCAATAGTTATCCAGCTTTTATTTTTTAAAAGGAGCACTCCCCCCACCTTTTAACATTTAAAATAATATTCTGGTCTTTTATTTTAAAAATATAGGTCGTTGGTTTACCGCGTGTATTAGTAACTGATCATGATATAGTCACGAAAGGGAGCGCGGTTACAGCAGAAAGAGGACGGCCCTTAGAGCTGGCCGCACCCGGGGCTTCTGAGCGGCTCAGTGGCGTGCAGGCCCCTTCGCCTCCCTGAGCCCCTGTGGTAAACTCTACGGCATAACATTACACGGCACAGACACAAGTCACACACAGACAAAACCAACCTCTCTCTCCTCCTCATTTTTTTTTTTTGCAGTACGCGGGCCTCTCACTGCTGTGGCCTCACCCATTGCAGAGCACAGGCTCCGGACACGCAGGCCCAGCGGCCATGGCTCACGGGCCCAGCCGCTCCGCGGCATGTGGGATCCTCCCGGACCGGGGCATGAAGCCGCGTCCCCTGCATGGGCAGGCGGACTCTCAACCACTGCGCCACCAGGGAAGCCCTCTCTTCTCCTTTTTCTCCCCCTCCTCCTCCCTTTCCTTCTCCCTCTCTGTCCCCAATCCCCCAATTCAAACTGTTGACATGAGAGACCCTGGCAGGCCCATTTGAGTTAAGGACCCACCCAGTCCAATAATCACCAGGATGCCATAAGTTCCCCTGCTGAATTGTGAGGGGATAGGCAGGTGGGAGCGTTTAATTTGGGAAAGGGCAGACATTCTAGAAGCTGTCTGCTGTAAGAGCAGAGTGACCTGGTTCTCTCGCTGTTCAATATTTTTTTATTGAGTTGGACCAAGAAGAGAGCTTTCACGAGTTTAATAATTCTTGCAATGATCTATTTTTGGAGTAAATGTCTTTTTGGACAGCTCTGTAATAGGAGTACCAATAACCAACATTCAGTGCGATTTAATCAGGTCATCATTTCGCCAGTCGTCATCCCAAGTTGTAAGGAAACACTAATACAGTGGTAAGTGAAAGTCCGCGTGTTTCCTTAAGAAAAATATTCAGAATTCTGGACGAACTAAAGTAAATTTCTTAGTCCTTGGGGCAAAAAAAACAAAGGCTTCGGAGTTTGTTAGGAAACTTGCAAGATTCTTGGCATTCAAATCACTTTTACAAAGCAATACTGGGATGAGTCAAGTGTAATTGAATCAGGAACATATGGATTAAATTCTCCCGTAAATACACATGGGTATAAATGCGAAGGGGAAGAGAATTTGCCAGATGGGTTACCAAAACAAAACACTTTCAAAATAACTCAAGATCGTCAACAGACCCCAAACACAGCTGTGTTCTCTTATGTCTAAAAAATGCATTTTCCCTTGGATGTCTTGATAGGTTAATTTAATTTTTGCTGAGTACCTACAGCACATTGGATACCCTAGAAAGCTCACCACGTCTGCAGGAAGGGCTTCCTATTTGGAAACACGGATTCTTCATGAAATGATCAGCGTAATTCTCTTCCTGCTTTTCCACATCTGAATAATTGTTTACGTCTGTGCAGTAATGGACATCACTGACAGTGCCGTCTCTGCAATGGATTATTATGGCTTCGACCCACTTAACAGGAGTAAACTTCTTGGAGAGCGTGAACTTTGATTTGGTTTTTACTAGGGAAGTGCTGGATGGCAAGGGGCTGTGCCCTCAGGGCCAGAGGAAGGGCCAACACCAGTTCTTACAGACACCAAGTTTGCTGCGCTGTTTACTGCTGTGGCACAGTGATCAGAGCTCAGTTTATAAGTGTTGACTGTACTTTTTCTAAGACTAGAGTTTTCTCAGTGAGTCAGCAATTTTCTGAGGTTCAGAATTTTCCCATCATTTCCACGTTTGTCTTTCAACACAGTGAATTATAATTTGGGTCGTATCACACACAAGAACTCTCCAGCTCTCCTGAATTCTACACTGGGGACGTGCAGCCCGCCAGGCAGAGATTAGCCTGCTAAAGCAGGCTTCCAGAAGGCGTTGCTTACTTCACTCACCAGATTCCTGTGGCAACCAGTCATCAGGGTCCATCCAGAGGCCAGAGAAGTTTCAGTAACAGTATCTCAGGGTGTTCATTACTCCAGGACTTACAAAGGCAACGAAAGATAGGTTGGTCACAACTGATGCTATTCCATTGTCGTAAAAACTGATACAGTTTTTACTATGCAAGAATGGCAAGCTCACATATCTAACCAGACCTTGCCGGCAGTGAGACTACGATGTGAATTCCCAGCTCCACCTCACCAGGAATCCTCTGGAAACCCGGTCAGTATGGCTAAGAGAACTGTCTCTCCTCTAGGCCAAAATCCTTGGCCTGCTTTCTCCAGGTTCTGCTCACGTTCGTCTGTGTGTTCCTGAGTGAGTCTGCACAGGACGTTATACTCCCTGGTATCAGAGCCCTTACTACTCTTGGCACAAAACATCGCCCTCTGCCTGTACAGTTCCTCAAAACCTGCAGTTGACATAGACTTCAATCAGCAACGTTCCAGTGCTGACCTGAGAAGTCTGCTTTCTAGAAAGTGATCTACCGAAATCATTTAGGTGACCACATTCCTCCAGGACAGTCTCTCTCCATTGGCGAGGTCCTCCCCCGCCCCCTGGCTGTGTGTGATCTATCTGCTCTATTCCGCACGACTTGTCCTGCTCTGTTGGGCTCCTCCATCCTCGTGCTGCTGGCCAAACGGTGCAGCAGAGACGAGTTTACCCATGAGGCAGCCCCGCAAGAAGAAGGGAGGACAAATCTCAAATCCACCTCCCCTGAGGGCAGGGGCTCAGCGTATTTATGGGATGAAGCTGAGGCATGGAGAGCGTGGGGAAAGGTGACTGGAAATAAGAAAAAGGTGAGGTCATCGTCGTTCCACACAGATGCACCTAAGCGGCGGCTTCTTCACGGGTCGCGTGCTCAGAAAATGGTGGCGTTAGCAGGTTTCGAGGGTGGAGTTTGGGACCCTCTGACGTCAAATGTCACCGAGCGAACACTAGCCATGCCCAGTTAGAGGATCAGGGGTCCGAACCAGTCTTAACCGGCTGGAGCTTGAACTGGACACAGCTGACTGCAAGTTCCTGAAAAACAACTGGGCAAACGTCTTACTGTTTAGGCTACGTGCCACTGGAGTTCACGAAGTTTTCTGCAGCAACAACTAAAGGCGCCCCATCAGTGAAGGCAGGTTACAGGTGTGACAGATCTAAGGGATGCTTACGCTTGGTGTCACGAGAGCGATGAAAACTGTGTGAGCATAGGAAGAGTAACTTCTCCAGCTGAAAGTAGACTGTTCTCCCCATCACTCGCCTTGCTTTGCTTTTCACCCTGTGGGGAAGTTCAACTCAGTAAAGATTTATGGGGTGTCTGTTACGTCCCAGGCACTAGGCTGGGTGCCAGGGTTATAGCGAGGAACAGGACATGGTCTCTGCTTTCTGAGAGCACGTGACCCAGTGGGGACTTTAGAAATGGGGGGCGCGGTGCAGGGAAGAGTGCTCAGCCCTGGCGGGGCCGGTGAGAGCTGTGCTGGTTCTCTGTGGGCGCTGTAACAAATAACCACAAGCTTGGTAGCTGAAAGTGCCACGCATTTGTCCTCCTACAGTTCCGAGGTCAGAAGTCTGAGACGGGTCCCGTTGGGTGGAAACCCAGGCATGGAGAAGGCTGGCCTCCGGGGCTCTCCTTGCTTCGCCAGCTTCTAGGCCTATCCCCTTGCGTTCCTTCGCTCGTGGACCCTTCCTCTATCCCCAAGGACAGCATCGTAGCATCTTCAAGTCTCTGTCTGCCCCATCTTCACCTCACCTCCTCGTCTGTGTAGTAAAATCTTCTACTCCCTTCTTACGCAACTGTATTTAGGGACCACCCAGCTAACTCAGGATAATCTCTCTATCTCAAGACCCATAACTTAGTCACATCTGCAAAGTCTTAGAACCTGGATATCTTTGGGGGCCACCCTGCAGCCAGCCTCAGGAGGCAACCTCAGGAAGCTGGGAAAAGTATTCTGACAGCAGGAATGGCCTAAGAGGGCACATGGCCTGGCTCAGCTCGGAGCCGTGGGAGCCGTTCACAGTGTGCTGTTATTGGAGCCTCAGATGTAAGGTAGGAGGGAGGCGCCAGCTTGCGGAGAATGACAGGTGCCGTGCAAAGTCACTGAGTTTTATTTCGTAGGTTCTAGGAAGTCTTTGAAGGTTTTCAAGTAGGGCGATGATGTGGTCAGATTAGCAATTTAGAGAGATCATTCAGGCAGGCAGATACAGTGAGAGGTCATGAGAGTCTGAAACAACATGGGGATTAGGATGGGAAGATCTACTGAAAAGGAGAGTTTTCCAGGTATAACATCAAGAGGAACAGTCACTAACTGAAAGGTGGGCTGAGGGAGACAGAGAAATCCGGGAAAAGCCCCAGGTTCTTTGCCCAGGTAGACAGTGGCACCATTAAATATGATAAGTAAGTACACAAGGAAAAAATATGTCCAAGGAAGGAAAAATTGGCATTTATCAATAGTTTGACAGTGTATAATTTGAAAATAATCCGTGAGCGGGACCAGTTTCAGGGGCTTGTGACCTGTGTGGTCACTCAGGGTCCCACACGTAGAGAAGCCTCATGCTTGGTTTAATGCCCGGCTGTTGCCATTTTGAAAGTCTTAAACACTTTAAAACAAAGGGCACCATATTTTTATTTTACACTGGGTCCCACATATTATTTAGTGAGTTCTTTTTTTTTTTTTGCCACACCACACACGGCTTGCGGGATCTTAGTTTCCCGACCAGGGATTGAACCCAGGCCCCCATAGTGAAAGCGGCAAGCCCTGACCACCGGACCGCCAGGGAATGCCCTAGCCAGTTCTTCTTGTGTGCTAAGAGCCCAGTGTTAGAGCCACTGTCTGCAGGGAAAGATGTGAACAAGGGCAGAAACGTGTATTCCCTGTGTCTCCCGGGAGCACGGTCAGACTTTCTCATTCCCAGTTAACCACTTCAAGCCCAACAGTGTTGCTCCCCGAGAGAAAGCCAAGTACGCCAAAGTGAAGGGCTCTTGAGTCAAAACCCAGTGAATAAAACCGGCCCTCATTTGGGCTCTCTCTTCTCCAGCAGCCTCAGCCCAGAGGCTCAGGGAAGTTAAGTGTGGGAGGTTTTATGCGAGTAAAGCTGCTGAGCAGGAGAAAGAACTCTCATGGAGCTTGTTAAGCCCTCTCCACCGAGTAAGCGCTTACGACACCCTCCTCGGCGACGGCAGGGCAGAAATGAACATGCAGGGGAGAAGAGGCCTAGGTGAATTCTGGCGTCGCTGGAAAGCTCCAGAATCCGGGGAAGGGGTGCTGCCCCCCACCCCCAGCTCTGCCCCCTCAGCCCTCCTTCCGCCCCGACTGGTGGGGCCCAGCTCACCTGCCCCTGCAGAGTCGGGCTTCCCCACAGTCTCAGAGTCAGTTCCAGCGTGGGAGAAACCTTTGCGTTAGAAGGCAGCTGCCTAAATGTCTTTGCTTTCCCTAGGCAGTAAGATCACGTCAGCCTCTTTTTTCCGGCTTTCAGATCTCGGGCTCCTGGCTTTAGTTCTGATCCTGCCTTAATTGATTTTCTGGGCTTAATCCTTTGCCTCCTGAAGGGCTCGGGCCTGCCCCACTCTGAGCTTCACTTTGCTTTTTTTTTTCTAATTCCATATCTTTGTTTATTTATTTCCAGCAATGCCTTTTTTCAACTTTTTATTTTATACTGGAGTATAGTTGATTAACAATGTTGTGTTAGCTTCAGGTGTGCAGCAAAGTGATTCAGTTACACATACACGTGTCTGTTCTTTTTCAAATTCTTTTCCCATTTAGGTTGTTACATAATATTGAGAAGAGTCAGTTTGCATTTTGAGTAGGTGACACCGAAAGGTCGACAGAGACCCATGGGACAGAAAAACAGTCACCTGGTCACCGTGTTTCAGGTCCCACTGGCTTCCAGGTCCAGAAACTCTATTTTGAGAGGAAACTCCATCTCAAAATTTACAGATGCGTGAACCAGAAAGAGAACTTATTTAAACAGTAGTGGCGAGAGAGAGAAGTAACCAATTCCTTTCTAGTGATAGGAGTGCTGGCAGCGTCTGACTCCTTTTGGATATCAGGGTAGGTAGGACATTAAATTATTTATTAGAAAGTTGTTTAGAGCAATGGGAGATAGATTTTCCTGAGGGATATTTTATCCTCCGGGACATGGTGAAGCTAAGATCCAACCTCGAACCATAAGCGAGTAAAAGACGGGCATCTGCCAGATTCAGTATCTTTCTTCCCTGGACAGTTGGCAGACACGGTGCTGTGGGGTTCCCTAAACCAGCTAAGCCTCCTTGTGGAAGATTCTGCAGAGACCCTGGGCTGGAACCACTTTTGGGAAGCCTGGATCCCTCAGTGACCACATGGGGAACCACCCCCACTCCCAACAGACTCCCAGTGGGACAGGGAAATCAAGCTTTATTGTGTTCAGTCACTATTGCAAGACTGTTGGTTACAGTTAACCTCTCTTGACTAAGACAGAAAACATCCAATAAGCTCAACGAAACATTTACTTTTAGGGGATCCACTATGAAGATTGTGCCAGCAATTTCCATCTTATGAATATGTTCTTTTTCCAGACAAAGCAAAAAGCAACTGAATCATTTTATACTTTAGCCAATTTCCCATTTATTTACTACTAATAAAATTAATTGATGACTCCCTCTTGTGAGAGCACTGGAATCACAACTAACTGCTGAACAAGCATCGAGAGGAAGACACTGGAACTCACCAAAAAAGATACCCTCATCCGAAGACAAAGGAGAAGCCGCCATGAGACGGTAGGAGGGGCGCAATCACAGTAAAATCAAATCCCAGAACTGCTGGGTGGGTGACTCACAGCCTGGAGAACGCTTACACCACAGGAGTCCACCCACTGGAGGGAAGGTTCTGAGCCCCACGTCAGGCTTCCCAACCTGGGGGTCCGACAACGGGAGGAGGAATTCCCAGAGAATCAGACTTTGAAGGCTAGCGGGACTTGATTGCAGGACTTTGACAGGACTCGGGGAAACAGAGACTCCACTCGTGGAGGGACCACACAAAGTAGTGTGCTCATAGGCACCCAGGGGAAGGAGCAGCGTGGGACAGGATGGAGACCGAACCAGACCTACCTGTTAGTGTTGGAGGGTCTCCTGCAGAGGCAGGGGGTGGCTGTGTCTCACCATGGGGACAAGGACACTGGCAGCAGAAGTTCTGGGAAGTATTCCTTGGTGTGAGCCCTCCCAGAGTCCGCCATTAGCCCCACCAAAGAGCCTGTGGGCTCCAGTGCTGGGTCACCTCAGGCCAAACAACCAACAGTGAGGGAACCCAGCCCCATCCATCAGCAGACAAGTGGATTAAAGTTTTACTGAGCTCTGCCCACCATAGCAACACCCAGCTCTACCCACCACCAGTCCCCCCCATCAGGAAACTTGCACAAGCCTCTTAGATAGCCTCATCCACCAGAGGGCAGACAGCAGAAGCAAGAAGAACTACAGTCCTGCAGCCTGTGGAACAGAAACCACATTCACAGAAAGATAGACAAAATGAAAAGGCAGAGGGCTATGTACCAGATGAAGGAACAAGATAAAACCCCAGAAAAAACAACTAAATGAAGTGGAGATAGGCAGCCTTCCAGAAAAAGAATTCAGGATAATGATACTGAAGATGATCTAGGACCTCGGGAAAAAAATGGAGGCAAACATCAAGAAGATGCAAGAAATGTTTAACAAAGACCTAGAAGAATTCAAAAACAAATTACTTCCTTAACATGGGAAAGGAAATAGCCACCCAAGTCCAGGAAGTGCAGAGAGTTCCATGCAGGATAAACCTAAGGAGAAACACGCCGAGACACATAGTAATCAAATTGGCAAAAATTAAACACAAAGAAAAATTAAAAGCAACAAGGGAAATAACATACAAGGGAACACAAATAACATATACACATACAAATAACATACACATAACATACACATAACATACAAGTAACATATACACATACAAGGGAAAACAAATAACATACAAGGGAACTCCCATAAGGTTAACAGCTGATTTGTCAGCAGAAACTCTACAAGCCAGAAGGGAGTGGCATGATATACTTAAAGTGATGAAAGGGAAGAATCTACAGCCAAGATGACTCTACCAGCAAGGATCTCATTCAGATTCTATGGAGAAATCAAAGCTTTACAGACAAGCAAAAGCTAAGAGAATTCAGCACCACCAAACCAGCTCTACAACAAATGCTAAAGGAACTTCTCTAAGTGGGAAACACAAGAGAATAAAGGGACCTACAATAACAAACCCAAAACAATTAAGAAAATGGTCATAGGAACATACATATCAATAATTACCTTAAACATGAATGGATTAAATGCTCCAACCAAAAGACACAGGCTCGCTGAATGGATACAAAAACAAGACCCATATATATGCTGTCTATAAGAAACCCACTTCAGACCTAGGGACACATACAGACCCAAAGTGAGGAGATGGAAAAAGATATTCCATGCAAACGGAAATCAAAAAAAGCTGGAGTAGCAATACTCATATCAGATAAAATAGCCTTTAAAATAAAGAATGTTACAAGAGACAAATAAGGAGATTACATAGTGATCAAGGGATAAATCCAAGAAGAAGATATAACAATTATAAATATAAATGGACCCAACATAGAAGCACCTCAATACATAAGGCAAATGCTAACAGCTATAAAAGAGGAAATCAACAGTAACAAAATAATAGTGGGAGACTTTAACACCTCACCTACACCAATGGACAGATCATCCAGACAGAAAATTAATAAGGAAACACAAGCTTTAAATGACACAATAGACCAGATAGGTTTAATTGATGTTTATAGGACATCCCATCTGAAAACAGCAGAATACACTTTCTTCTCAAGTGCACATGGAACATTCTCCAGAACAGATCACATCTTGGGTCACAAATCAAGCTGGTAAATTTAAGGAAATTGAAATCATATCAAGCATCCTTTCTGACCGCAACACCGTAAGATTAGAAATAAATTACAGGGGAAAAAATGTAAAAACCACAAACACATGGAGGCTAAACAATACATTACTAAATAACCAAGAGATCACTGAAGAAATCAAAGAGGACATCAAAAAATACCTACAGACAAATGACAATGAAAACACTGTGATCCAAAACCTATGGGATGCAGCAAAAGAAATTCTAAGAGGGAAGTTTATAGCAACACAATCCTACCTCAAGAAACAACAAAAAATATCTCAAATAAACAATATAACCTTACACCTAAAGGAACTAGAGAAAGAAGAACAAAAATACCCAAAGTTAGTAGAGGGAAATAAATCACAGAGATCAAAGCAGAAATAAGTGAAAGAGAAGCAAAGAAAACAATAGCAAAGATCAATAAAACTAAAAGCTGGTTCTTTGAGAAGATAAACAAAATGGATAAACCTTTAGCCAGACTCATCAAGAAAAAGAGGGAGAAGACTGAAATCAATAAAATCAGAAACAAAAAAGGAGAAGTTACAACGGACACCACAGAAATACAAAAAGCCTCCTAAGAGACTACTACAAGCAAGTCTACACCAATAAAATGCACAACCTGGAAGAAATAGACAGATTCTTAGAATGGGCGGGGGGACACAAAAAAAAAAAAAAAAAAAAAAAAAAAAAAAAACTCCCAACAAATGAAAGGCCAGGACCAGATGGCTTCACAGATGAATTTTATCAAACATTTGCAGAAGAGCTAACACCCATTCTTCTCAGACTCTTCCAAAAAATTGCAGAGGAAGGAACACTCCCAAACTCGTTCTACAGGGTAGCTACATGTCAAAGAATGAAATTAGAACACTCCCTAACACCATACACAAAAACAAACTCAAAAAGGATTAGAGACCTAAATGTAAGACCAGACACTATAAAACTCTTAGAGGAAAACATAGGAAGAACATGCTTTGAAATAAATCACGGCAAGATCTTTTTTGACCCAGCTCCTAGAGTAACAGAAATAAAAACAAAAACAAACGGGACCTAACGAAACTTAAAAGCATTTGCAGAGCAATGGAAACTATAAACATGACGAAAAGACAACCCTCAGAGTGGGAGAAAATATTTGCAAACAAATCAATGGACAAAGGACTAACCTCCAAAATATATAAACAGCTCATGCAGCTCAATATTAAAAAAACAAACAACACAATCAAAAAATGGGCAGAAGACCTACATAGACATTTCTCCAAAGAGGACATACAGATGGCCAAGAGGCACATGAAAAGTTGCTCAGCATCACTAATTATTAGAGAAATGCAAATCAAAACTGCAATGAGGTATCACCTCACATGGGTCAGAATGGTCATCATCAAAAAATCTACAAACAAGAAGTGCTGGAGAGGGTGTGGAGAAAAGGGAACCCTCTTGCACTGTTGGTGGGAATGTAAATTGACACAGCCATTATGGAGAACAGTATGGAGGTTCCTTAAAAAACTAAAAATAAAATTACCATATGACCCAGCAATCCCACTACTGGGCATATACCCAGGGAAAACTGTAATTCAAAATGAGTCATGTACCACAATGTTCATTGCAGCTCTATTTACAATAGCCAGGACATGGAAGCAAACTAAATGTCCATCGACAGATGAATGGATAAAGAAGATGTGGTACATATATACAATGGAATATTACTCAGTCATAAAAAGGAATGAAATTGGGTCATTTGTAGGGACATGGATGGACCTAGAGACTGTCATACAGAGTGAAGTAAGTCAGAAGGAGAAAAACAAATATTGCATATTAACGCATATATGCAGAATCTAGAAAAATAGTACAGATGAACCGGTTTGCAAGGCATAAATAGAGACACAGATGTAGAGGAAAGCAGGGTGGTGGTGGTGTGATGAATTGGGAGATTGGGATTGCCATATATACACTAATATGTATAAAATAGATACCTAATAAGAACCTGCTGTATTAACAAAAGTAATAATAAAATTCAAAACAAAAATTGATTGAGCTGAGGCTTTGTGCTTATTGGTACAGCCCCCTAGTCACCCACTGGGAATCTTGGCTCTGGAATTAGCTCAGCTCTCTGGTCTCTGGGGTTTCAAGGTTTTTTTTTTCCAAAATTAAAAAAAAATAACTTCTTTTTGAAATTAAATAACTTTTTAAGGAATAGAATATATAAAAACATGAAGAAAATGAAAGTCATTCATAAATCCATAACCCAATATTTTAGTGAATGTTTTCTTTCTCCTTCATATACATACATGCATACCAATGTATATGTGAATACATACACATATCTACATACATATATTTACGTATATACGTACACACAAATATGGTGACTATGTATTGTGTGTATGTGTGTGTAGTTTTATTTTTTAAATAAAGTGGGCTCTTACTACTGCTTTATAACCTGCTCTGCCACTACTGCTGCCCTCAACATTGCCCTGTGGATATGCATGTGGGTATCTTTCTTCGTAGTGAACACGCCTCTATACCATACTTTTCCAAGGGTGAATAATATTTCATTTTATGTGCCTGTCATTTATTTAACATTTAAACTATTTTTGTTTGTTTATTTGTTTTCATTTTGCTATTGCAAACAATACTACACTGAATACCCTTACACTTCATCTTTGCATAACTGTGGGGTTATCTTCTAGTGATAAATTTTTGAAAGTGGGAATGATGTATCAGAGGTATGCATGTTTTATATTCTGATAGATATTGCCAAGCTGCCCTATAAAAATGGAACAGTTTGTAGTACCATCAATATTCTATGGTACTGTACACTTTACCACATATTTGCCAACAATGGGTTTTATCAAAAGTATCATGACAAATCTGATAGGGAAATGCTATCCTGACTTCATTTTCATTTCTTTGATCTTCAGGGAGTTTGAACATTTTTCATATTTTTGTTGGTAAATTTCCTATTCATATCCTTTGCCTATATTGCTCTTGTTCTGTCTTATTAATTTGAACGAGCTCTTTGTATGGAAGAGAGAGTAACCCTTTGTCTCACATATCTGTTGCAGGTATTTTTTCCCATTTTGTTATTTTTTAACTTTGTGGGTTTTTTCCATATTAAAGATGGAACAAATGTATTAAACATGCAAACAAATGTATCACTTTTCTTGGGCTTCTGGATATCATGTGATGCTTTCAACCTCAACTCTGTGCTTTTTTCTTAATTCTTTTATTTTCATGTTTTACATATGATTTAATCTCTTTGAAATTTTTTCTGGTATAAAGTAAGACAACTAGGTTGGTTTTTCCCACAAGTCATCATTAATTAATGTTATTACCATTTGTTGGGCATTTACTCTGAGCCCAGCACTGTTCTAAGTGCTTTGAATGAAACAGATTATTCAATCCTCATAAACAATACTGTGAGAGAGGCTTTACTATTATCTCCATTTTAGATGTGAGGAAACTGAGTCAAAATAAAGTCAGTAACAAGGTCACTTCTAGTGACAGTAGGGCCATGATTCAAATCTAACTGCCTTTAGGGCCTCATGGTCTTAACCCACCTCCCCATTCCACATCTCTAGTGCCAAATCCTGTTTAAAGAAAAAATATATATATACATATATATATATAAAATACTTTTTCTAGTTTGTCCATTTGCTTATTAATTTTTGTATTGGGGTAATTGACAGGGAAGTTTAATTTTTTTAATTAAAAAATAGATTGATAGCCAACTCTATAATCTATTTCCTTTACAATTTCTTCTTTCTATTTCGGATGGAAAACAAACAAACACAAACAAAAAACCTCAGATAAAGGGAATGATTAATAGAGTGAACATTTCTTTACAAAAAAAAAATCCAAAAATCAACTTGAAGAATTCTATCAGAATTCTGATCAAGACACAAAGAGAGAGAAATTATCAGAGAATTACCATGGAAAAGAAAAGAGGACATGGGACTTCCCTGGCAGTCCAGTGGTTACGACTCCGCGCTTCCACTGCAGGGGACACAAGTTTGATCCTTGGCTGGGGAACTAAGATCCCCCGCGCCAAAAGGCAAGGTCAAAAAAAAAAGAGAGAGAGAGAAGAGGATATATGCTTAGTGAGAGGAGAGGTTGTCGGGGGTTGGCGAAGACCCGGGCTGAGCCCCCAGAAGCCCACACCTCTCTACAGCGGCCACGGTCAGGGTCAGGGCACGTCCGAGTGGCCGGGGGCTAGCTGAGGGCAGGTGGTCCCAGTGGGTGACGGCCCTCCATGGTTACACGGCCTGTCCTCCACCCTTGCTGGGACCAGCTCGGCAAAGCCTAAACTTCTATCTCCAGGAGAAGGACAGTTTTTCTGGGATAGAGTTGTGAAAGGTTTTTTCCTGGCTACGTGGATTGAGCTACATCAGTGGGGAACTAGGAGAGAGAAACTAAAGTATTAACACCTTTTCAGAATTCTTTATCAATTTTTGACCCTCCCTGAAAATTCTGGAGGTATCTTTCTGTCCTCTCCATTTAAAATATTTATCGAAATCGCACAGTACAGACATACAGACCCATAATTACTACTGATACTTTAGAAACATCCATGTTTGCTGACTATACTTCCCAAGTCTTGCTCGACATCATCTACTTTATTCCTCCAATGCCTTTCACTTTGAGGAGAGGAAAAAAATATAAAAATAAAGAATACAAGGGAAATATAAAGGAAAGTCATCAGAAGTCAGGGCCAGAAGAAGACGAGCCTCCTGCATACGCCCCCTGCCCCCTCCGATGCTCCAGCCCTCCAGATAAGCTGGGTGTGTCTTTGTGATACTGAACAGGTACAAAGAGAGCGCAAAGGGCAGGGTTCAGGGTTCAGTGTGAGCGCGGTCTGTGCCTGATCCCACATCAATGTTCTTTAGGAAAGAACACTGTAGGAGCAAATTATGATGTGGGGAAAGCTGGCTCTGTCTCTGTGTCTGTCTCTTATCTCTCACCTCCCAACCTGTCCCCTTCCTGCAGCAACTTGTTCTCAGCTAGCTGCTAGGAAACAACGCCCAAGAATTCCTCTGGTAACAGCTTGAGCATGTATTCTCTCTCTGGAGGTACTTTCAGAATTAAAAATACACATCAGGACCGACTGGTGAGAGACTGAGCAGTGCAGCCTGCTCTGTGCCTGTAACATCACTCACTTTGAGAGCCACTTTCTCCAAGGGGAAAGAATAGCTAGAAAAATCACTGTATAAAGTTTTACGTCCAGCATGATTGGTGCACGAGAATTAATCTTTACTAAAAGAATCATGCCCAGAAACTGGGGCTTGGATATTTCTCGTTTTCTGAATATGACATCTCAGTAGTGGTAACGAAGGTTTCCTGGTTATGTCGATGGGGAGAGGGAAATGAATTTGGGCAAAAGCTAGGAGTCTGCGGGGGCAGGGGTACTGTGGATTCTAAAAAGCAGAAAGTGGAACATAACAGAGTTATGAAGATACCAGGAGGTGCATTGATGGAAATTATGGGGTCTGTTTTGCAGAGGTAAAAACAGAAAGAGCAAAAAAGATAATGGAGAAATTTTTCTGTGCGATTTCAAGTGGCTGGCTGGGGTATATTTAACTGAAGCTAAAGGTTGGGTCTTGGATTAAAAGAGAGGAGGAAAGGGTGACCCACCCAGAGAGGTCAGGATCAGAGCAGGGCCCAAGGCAGGGGATGGGGGAGGGGGGAGGGATGGACTGGGTGTTTGGGATGAGCCGTTGCAAACTAGTATATATAGGATGGATAAACAACAAGGTCCTACTGTGTAGCACAGGGAATTATATTCAATGTCTGTGATAAACCATAATGGAAAAGAATATGAAAAAGTATATATGTATAACAGTCACTTTGCTGTACAGCAGAAATTAACACAGCATTGTAAATCAACTAGACTTCAATAAAAATTAAAAAAAAAAAAAAAAAAAGATCCAAGCAGGGCCGAGGCTCCCAGGCCTAAAAGTCTGCACTTACAGGACAAGCCTACACTGCTTAACACAGCTGGCAGGGGCCATCATAATTTGGTCCCTGGTTGATTTCCACCCCACTCACCGTATTTCAGCTGCATCTACCTTTTCAAAGATTTCTAAACACAGCACGTGGCTATGCCTCATTGTCTGCATAACCCATTCTCCTGCCTCAGCAGGTCTAAGCACCCTTCAGGACGTAACCGAAACATCTCCACCACTGAGGCTCCTCCGTGACTGCACCTTCCTGCAGGGATTCACCCTGGGCCGTGCTTATGAAATACTGGGTGTGTGGGTTGATTAATATTTACCACTTTTTATTACACTCGTTTGATATGAACCCCTCAAGGGCAGGGAGCACACCTGCTGTATCTGAGTGCCCAGCCCTGCTACAATGCCTGGAAAGCAGTAGGTGTCAATACAGTCAAGATAAACGAGGGGGCTTGGGAACAGGAAGATTCCGGAAGAGGAAGGGGAATATCCCGTGACATGCTTTGATGAAACTTGTGATACATACCTTTGACTTAATTTTCTTTTTCTCTTCTTCGAGGTGGTGACAGTGAGAAGCGACTTAATGGAAGGATTGGCCAGTGGGTGAGCTGGTTTTGGCGGGGGGACACGCGCACGCTGGCACCTGGGGCGGGCGTGGCACCGAGAGCGTGGCCTGGCTTCCCGGGACCTTCCCTCCCTCCGCGCGCGCAGGCAGGGCGCCCGGGAGCAGGGCCTCCAGCACCGTCCTGAGAAGCGCCCGGCTTGTGGGCATGAAGTCTAGCTCGAAATCAATCGGTGGTTCTGACCCAGAGGAGATCTTGCTCCCTTCCCCCAAGAGATACTTGAAAATGTCTGGAGATGCTGTCGGTTGAAATAACTAGTTTGGGCGGTGTTCCCGGCGCCCAGTGGGTGGAGGCCAGGAGGGATGCTGTTAAACGTCACAGCGCACAGGCCACTGCCCAGCACGGGAGTTCTCTGACCCCAGGTGTTAGTGATACTGAGCCGGAGAAGCCTGCTTTCCTGATGATGTCATGGGAGAGCTCTGTCATCCTCGGAAACACCAGGCCTGCCTCTCGGCTCGAGGGCACCCCGCCGGGTGACTCGGGCTCCCCACGCCCTGAGACACACAGCAGCCTCTTCGGCAGGTGCCGCTCAGGCGAAGAGGCGCAGTGGCCGCACCGCGCGCTGTCGCTCACTCTCAGGGGGCCTGACGCCCCGTCACCGGCCACCCAGCCCAGTCCCTCTGGGCTTTCTTCCCCCTCCCTCCACCTGCAGCAGCACCTGCTCTGGCCCGGCCGCCCTCCGTCTCCGCGGCTGAGGTCCCCGCCTGGACCTGCAGCCCAGCCCCTCCAGACTCCATCAAGATCTTCCCCCACGTCCCAGCCCCCTTATGCCCAACCTCTTCAGAATTTCTGGCTCCTTCCCCAAGTCCATAAATATATGTAAGATTCTGCATCCTTTAAAAAAAATTAAAGAAAGTTTTCTTAATCCAAACTCTCTCAAGTTTTTACCTTATGTTCCTCCATCCTTTTACCACCTGTTATTTCATTTACCTGAATACATACTCTCATTGTAAAAAATTACCAAAAATTTGAATAAAACTCATCTGCCGGGCTTCCCTGGTGGCGCAGTGGTTGGGAGTCCGCCTGCCGATGCAGGGGACGCGGGTTCGTGCCCCGGTCCGGGAAGATCCCACGTGCCGCGTAGTGGCTGGGCCCGTGAGCCATGGCCGCTGAGCCTGTGCGTCCTGAGTCTGTGCTCCGCAACGGGAGAGGCCGCAACGGTGAGAGGCCCGCATACCGCAAAAAAAACAAAAACAAAACCTCATCTGCCTGTGATTCAACCCATACCAGCCCGCCACAAAGTAAGTTTGGTGCTTCCCTCTAGACTCTATTTCTTCAACTTTATAATTAGATTTATTTTGTGAAGATTTTATTCTCCCCTAAATGGCATTATTTTGTGCATATTGTTCCACGACTGCTTTTTGTTGGTTACGAACACGCGTCCCCTGCACCGGCAGGCGGGCTCTCAACCACTGCGCCACCAGGGAAGCCCCTGGTTTTTTTGGCTTTTCTGTAGATTGACTGTTATCTCAGTTCCTTCCTATGCTCTTCCGGCATTGCAGGGGCTGGAAACCGGCAAAGTGTGCTTCCCAGGCTCCCTTGCCCCATGTTTCCAGTTTAGCTTCCATTAATTTCCTGCCCTTGCTTGAGATTTGGAAGGTGGAAGAGAAGCAGAGGCCATTACTGCTTTAGAAACAAGGCTGGACTAGTGGGCCTCTGTGGATGCAAGCACAGATTCTGGACATGATGTGGTTCCTCCTGGGAATCACCTGTCTGGACACTGCAGGCAGCTGGGATCATCACGGCCATTTTCCTGTGATTCCTGAACTTCCTGATTCCCCAAGTGCTAGCACTGCCTCTCCTGACTTTTGCTCCTGTAGTCCTGTCACCAGTTGTGTGAGCCCCCAATCCTCTGAGTTAAGTGTTTTCTGGTTGAAATCACCTGAATGATGTGTTTTCCTGACTGAACCCTGGCTGGTAGAGTGTTTTGTCCAGAAATGGTATCAGGAAAGAGATCCACAAGGATGGGGCTCCAGGATTAGGTTTGATCTGGTAGATTCAAAGGCTGTGGAAAATGGAATACTATAGTCCATGGCTTGGAGTAGCAAGTGCATTTTAAAACTATCACCTGAAGTTGTTCGGAATGAAGAGCATCTTGAAAGGGAGGCTGCTGCGATACAGTAATGATAGAAGAGACAACTAAGGCATTGAAAGTGGGCTGGTCCCTTGGACTGCCCTGCAGAGGAAAAGAAAGGAAAAGGCAGGCTCAGGGCTTGGAACTGTCAACTAACATCTGGTCAGAGGACCAGGGAGCTTCTGTGATGGACCTAAGGGGTCTCTGATCTCTCATAACCGTGAAGCCAGGGTGTGTGAAAAACAGACTCAATGTCTGAGACTAGAGATTGCAAAATTACAACCTCCGCTGAATTCACAGCTTCTCTGGGTCTTTTTTATGCTAAAATTATGGACCTGGTTTGGAAAGAGTGGGATCCTAATGATTACAGAGAATCTGAACAGAGTTGACACCCCTCGTCAAGGAAGCAGCTCCTTCCTGTCTGAAGAGAAACCTCCTCTTGCTTGAAGACCTGGCAGAGCCCTCATCTGAGACAGTTTTCTTACAAAGAGATGCCACATTATCCTTGAAACTCACTCTTCCACCTCTTATGACCTCTAGACCCAAACTAGAATCAGATCCCCACAAATCTTGGAGGGCAAGTGCAGACAGTAAGCATGGAAAAGGCAAGCAACGCTCCGGAGGAATCAGACTTTGGCAACAAATATCCAGGGAAGCTGGGGGTAAGGGTGCGGGCATGGATTCTAACAGCCTTTGGGCACAGACTGTTCACCAAGTTCATTGCTCGGTCTCCTTCCTCACAACTAGACTACATTCCCAGCTACCCTTGCAACTAGATGAGGCTGTGTGACTGAATTCTGGCCAATGAAATGTGGGCAGAAGTGATGGGTGTCAATCTAGGACTGATACCATAAAAAGTCCCTCCAAGGATTTCTTCTGTTTTCCTCCAACTGTTGGCTGGACAAATGCCCAGGGAGACCTGAGAAACTCTGGGTGAAGGTTGAGACAGTCTGTCAGCCTGAAGCCCTGAATGACTGCATGGGGCAGACCCACCCTCTGCTCTGCTGTTCACTGTAGTTTGTATGAGGAAAGAAAACAACTTCCATTGTTAAACCACTGAGATTTTGGAATTTACCTCTAAGAGAATTTAGCACTTCTTGAACTAATACATTCACCTGAGAATATATCTTGGAGATATTTCCTAGCCAGTACAAACAGATTTACCTCATTTTTTTAAACTACTACCTAATATTCCACAATACAGGCATACCATCATATACATTATTATTTTTCTATTTTCAATCTTTTTGCTATTAAAATGTTGCAATGAACACCTTGTGTATGCCTCTTTGAACACACGTGTTTCTTCATATCGTGAACGGATACAAAGAAACGGAATTGCTTAGACAAAGAGTAGACTCGTGGTTGGTATTTTTTGTTGTTTTTCTTTGGTCAGTGCTGCCAATGTAATCTGCCCATATAATCTATCCCACCATCAGCAGTGCATGAGAGTAACTGCTCCCCTGGCTTCTTGCGAACTTCAGTAATAGGGATAATATTTTGAAAATATCAAGCAAATGTTTTTCGTCAAATTTCTTCCTTAAATCATATTCCCTTGCAGACTTCCACCTCTAAGGCTGATGCATGGGGCTTAATGCCCTAGGAAAGGAAGGCAGGTGTGCTGGACAGAAGGTTTTAATCAAGTCCGAATCTCATATCTGACTTTCTGATTCAGAATCAAGTCCCAAAGCCAGTCTTTGGCAAGAGAGTTCCTTAAATCCTATTAATAGATTAGGAGCAAAGCCTAGACAGCTGCGTTGTCAGTTAGCTTTCACTGCTCCAGCACTTACTGGTTTCAAACAACAAGCATTCATTTGCTCTTGGTTCTAAAGGCTGGGGATCTGAGTGGGCCTCAGCTGGGACGGCCTGCCTCTGCTCCATGTCACGTCAGTGGGGCTCACTCATGCATTTGGACCTTGGCTGACGGCGGTGGGCTGCTGGCGGTTCTTTCCATGTGCTCTCATCCTCCAAGATACTGGGCCAAGCTTTTCCCATAAGTGGCAGAAGAGTTCCCAGAAGCAAGAGAGGGCGAGCCCCAATGCCCTGGCATGTTCGAAGCCTATACTTGCATCCTTTTGCTGTTGTTCTATTGGCCAAAGTCACATGGCCTAACCCAGATTTAAGAGTTGGAGAGACAGACCCACGTCTTGATGGCGGGAACTGCAAGGACACATAGGAAAGGCCATTACACTTGCCCTGGATGTCCTTTCCCACGCCTCCAGCCCATGCTTCCTTGTCTCCCACCTATCAGTCCTTTTCTTTCAGGCTCTCGATCAGCCAGTCGGGCGGTTCACCGCTGCCTATGAGCTCATGTAAATTCTCACCTTGGACTGCTTTCTTTCTACATAAAGTGGATGAAAAGGTGATGACTCAAAGTTCTACCCATTGGAAAGATTTTTCCCTCAACACTCTCTTTTAACGTTACCCCTGAGTGAGTGTAATGCATCTGCTATCCATTTTAAGCTTGCACCCACATAACAAGACAATCCAATTCAATCCATCCATAAACCAAATTCAAGCTTTCCCCCTCTTTCAGCATCTCTTACTTTGCCCTGTATGTTCAAATGTGCCATATAGGAAATATGCTTTTATAACTCCGATGGGGAGAAGGGGAGTCTGGGCTTAAGAGTGCATCTTTTTTTTTAAATTAAAAAAAAAAAAATTTATTTAGCTGTGCTGGGTCTCAGTTGCAGCACGCGGGATCTTTTTTTTGTGTGTGTGTGGTACGCAGGCTTCTCACTGTTGTGGCCTCTCCCTTTGCGGAGCACAGGCTGCGGACGCGCAGTCTCAGCAGCCATGGCTCACGGGCCCAGCCGCTCCGCAGCATGTGGGATCTTCCCGGACCAGGGCACGAACCCGTGTCCCCTGCATTGGCAGGCGGACTCTCGACCACTGCGCCACCAGGGAAGCCCAGCATGCAGGATCTTCATTGAGGCATGCAGGATCTTTTAGTTGCGGCACGCGAACACTTAGTTGTCGCATGTGGAATCAAGTTCCCTGACCAGGGATCGAACCTGGGCCCCCTGCCTTGGAAGCATGGAGTCTTAGCCACTGGACCACCAGGGAAGTCCCAATAGTACATCTTAATAGTACTTGTCAAACTCAATCACTGAGATGATACAGCACTCCCACCTTATTATGGATGGTTGCTGGGACTCCCAGACTTAATGATTGGTAGATTCAAGAGAACCCAGCCCACAATGAGCAGTTTCAGACATATGGGTCTCTCAATGCTCCGTGGTAAAGCATTCTGCCTCTACCGGGGTCCTGTGACACACCAGGAATTATTTCTAGAAAGATAAAAGAGCTATTCCTCTTGAACTTGCCTTAAACTCGTTATAGCGTCTTTTCTCCCCACCCATCCTTCCAACATTGCAGCGTCTGCCATATTGAATGGCCAAATGCCAGGACTCCTGTGGTGCAGCCCGGACCTGCTACCGAGCCCTTTCCTGCTGCAGAGTTGACTCAAGGCTGCCAGAATTTCAGACCACTCAGTACATGACTGGGAGCTGTGTGCCTAGGCATGGAATGGGAAGAGCCCTGAGAGAGGCAGTATTTTCTTCTTTGTGGGAGGAGACGCAAGATGAAACAATTTGTCTTTTAACCCTCAAGGGATGTCCCGGTTTGCCTCAACCCCGAGACACTCAATTTTTTTACCAAAGTGGCAGGTTTGTGAATCTTCATAGCAATTATCTCCTGTTCCACGGAGCGCATGGGTCTTGCCAAGTTCTCTGCTGCCAGCATCTCTTGTTCACCCTATCCAATGAGCAGATATCATCAGTGTAATAGGTCAGTTTGTAATAGGTCAGTATGTTCCACAGGATGTCCAGGTGATCCAGATATCTTCTGATTGTATTATGACAGTCAGCGGGTAAGTTAAGTTAGCCCCAGGGAAAAACTGTAAATGTATCGCTATATGGTTGATTCCACATAATTGCAAACTGTTTCAGATCCTCTGACTGGGACGGAAAAGACATCTGCCAAACCGACGGCTGCTTAACATGAGCCATGTTAATCTTCTCTAACCAAGATGTGAGAGGAGCCCCCCAGCTATACGCTTAAGGTCCTTAAAGGGGCACTAATGTATCTTAGCTAATATAGTGATTGTATCAATAGTATGCTGATGTGCATGTAAGAGAATGCAATGACTCATGTGATATGACATCTATATAGTGTTAATAATAGTGTACAGATGGATTATTTAATGATGATTATGTATAACAGTGTGATTATATTAATTAACTGTATTAATATTTACAAAAATATCACTTGATACTTTATTAATATAATTTTTATTTTATTTAATATAACTAATAATAACCTATTAATGTGTTATTTTAAGTAGAATTATATTGATATATTATTAATGTCATGAATATTTATTGATTTTCTGTTGTATATGTTGCTGAACTTTTTTTAATAAATTTTAATTAATTTATTACTTTATTTATTTTTGGCTGCGTTGGGTCTTCATTACTGCACAGGGGCTTTCTCTAGTTGCGGTGAGCGGGGGTTACTTTTTGTTGCGGTGTGCAGGTTTCTCACTGCGGTGGCTTTTCTTGCTGCAGAGCACGGGCTCTAGGTGTGCAGGCTCCAGTAGCTGCAGCGTGAGGGCTCTCAAGAGCGCAGGCTCAGTAGTTGTGGCACATGAGCTCAGCTGCTCCACGGCATGTGGGATCTTCCCGGACCAGGGCTCGAACCCGTGTTCCCTGCGTTGGCAGGTGGATTGCTAACCACTGCGCCACCAGGGAAGTCCCTAAACTTCTTTCAATAGAAGTGAATGTTGAATTACAATGTTGTACACCTGAAACTTATATAAAAAAATGAAGTCAATGTTCATTGCTTTCATTACCTAACTTCTCAATATTTCAACAAACCTCTTATGATCTGGCTTCTAACTCTAATACCCTACAGAAATTCCTTTCGCTAAAGTCTTAAGTGATCTTCAGTTAAATCCAAAGCTTCATTTTCAGTCTTGATCTGACTTACGTGCAGCATCTTGCTCGTCCTGAAACACTCCTTTCTCAGTGTCTAGCGCCTGCTCTCCGGGTTCTGCTCCCAAGTCTCCAGCAATCACGCATCAGTCTCTTAGACTCCGCCCCCTCTGACTTCCCCTAAGTGTCTGCATTCTTCTCGTGTCTTTGTTTCTGTCCCTGTGGTTGTCCCTCACAGTCTTCCTTGGTAGTCTTGTCTAGCCTCAGGTTTCAATAACCACTGAAAGATGGTTGCAAACCAAACATATTTTTTGCATTCAAGACATGTCCCTCCCGCTACCCCTTTTTGTATCTGATTCTTCTGGAAATCTCCACTTCAACACCATACAGGCATACCCAGTTCAATCCGTCCAAAATGGAAATCTCACCCCTTCTCAGCCAATCTTCTCGAATTGCCTACTTTCACAGTTAAAGTTGTGATGAATGTAACAGTTTATCGTTGTGACAAGTGTGATAAAGGCAACGCTAACTGGCACCAGGAGACCATGTATTGGTGAGCCCTAACCTGGCTGAGAGAGTGGCAGTGGCTTTCCTGAAGAAAGGGACTTTCCTGAAGAAAGTGGGCTCTGAAGAATGAGTAGAAATTTTCTACACAGTGACAGAGTGGAGAGTATTTCAAGCACAGGAAAGAGCACGTGTGAAAGCTACAAAGCAGCAGAGAACTTAGTGGGATAAATGGACTGAAAGGAGTTGAGTGAGCAAAGAGAGAAGGTATGAGAAGAGGATGGAGCAGTGGGCAGGTGGTGAGGGATCATACATAGCACGGAAGGACTAAAACACTGGTCTTCCCAAAGCCAAAGTCAATCCTTCCCAAAGTTAATTCTCATCATTTGCAGATCCTGTTTTTGCAAATTCGCCTACTTGCTGAAATGTATTTGTGACCATGATACTGATACTGACGGCACTTTTGCCATCATTTGAGGGCACGTACAGTCATCCTGTGCACACATTTCCAGCTGAGACTGAACGAGGCAACACTGCCTTCTTGTTTGAGCTCACACTGAACAAGTGTCCTTTCTGCAGCCTTTTTAGTGCCATGTCTTTCACATTTCTGTGCTTCTGCTTGGTGATTGTTCTGTTTGAAATGGCCCCCAAGCAGAGTGCTGTCTGGTGTTCCGAGCGCAAGAAGGTCGTGATGTGCTTTTTGAAGAAAATGCATGTGTTTAATAAGCTTTGTTCAGGCATTAGTTACAATGCTGTGTCTGTAGGTTTAAAGTTAAGGAATCAGTCACATGGGACATCCAGGAAAAGGAAGAAGAAATTCTCTGATCTGTGCATTGGGCCACTCCAGGAAGTGCTCACATAGCATCTGTAATGTGTGATGAACCTATGGAAGAGATGGAAAAGGGGCTAACCTTGCGAATTTGTAGCAGAGGAAGAACAGAACTACCACCATGTTGGAAGTGCCTCCCTCGTACTTCAGCCTATGTGCTCTATTACTCTAGCTCTGCACATGAAGAGTTAAATACTAGAGAAATGTTGCTCGTGCTCAAACAGCTCATTAAGGTCCCTGAAGAAAGTTCCCGTAACACGGGCCAGGCTTAGTTATGGCTGCTACATGTAGGTAAGTTTGCTTTCAGCCCAGAAGCCTTGCTAATAAGCAGAGATAAGAGTGTACAGTAAAACTAAGTGCTGACAACTTGAAGTTTTTGTGGGAGCCTTGTGATCCAGCCTATATGAGCAAGTGGAAGAACAGAGAAATGTTATGCTTCCCTTGAAGGCCAGGTGTCTCCAGGAAGTCTGCAATCTGCTTTTACCCTTTAATCTTGAACCCTCCTGCTTCCCCTTTTCCCTTAGCATAAAAGAAGCCTGGATGCTATTCAGCGCTAGGATGGTTCTTTAGGACATTAGTCCACCATCTTCTCAGCTTGCTGGCTTTCCAAATAAAGTCGCTATTCCTTGCCCCAACAGCTTGTCTCTTGAGTTACTGCCCTGTTGTGGGGCAAGCAGTACGAGCTTAGATTTGATAACAGATTCAAAAATGAGGACTGATTTAAAAAAAAATAAAAAGCATAGTGCACACCATTGCTGTGAGGCTGAAAGCTGAAGAAATTTACAATCACACTACCCAGGGTCAGGAGAACGTTAATTAAACTCTTCTGGGCCAGTGCTGGCTCACACATTTCAAAAGCCAGTACAGCATGAAAAATGTGAAACTTGCCAGCAAGGCAGGTTCTGCAGGTCAGAAGGCTGTGGTAGTTGTTTTTAAATGCCTGCTAAGTGTTCTGTGGATGAGAAGGTTTTCAGGACTGATGAGATGGGCTCGGTTTACAAGGATGTTGGGAAATATAGAATAAGCGTGGTATACTGATGACAACACTGAGGCCAGAAGCTTGTAGGAACCTGACCCTGTTTTCCTCCCTGGAGCAGCAACTCAGTATTAGTGGATTCCGTGTTAGTGGTGACTTTATAGAACATTGTTACACTGGAGAATGAAGCATGTGTAGATGAGAAAAGTGAGATTAGCATCTCCATTTTTATACCTAAGAATCCCCTCAATATTTTTGCTACAATCTTCATGATTCTAGGTACTGATGGTTTAGGAGTCAAACACCCAAGGAATGAATTTTTCTGCCCGGAGATACAATGACGGTCTCTCAATTTTTTTTTAAATACTTTATCAGTCACTGCTACGGGTACTGTGGTGAGTGTGTGTGTGTGTGTGTGTGTGTGTGCAGTGAGGGTAACGAGTCTCCCATGAACTCACAAGGTCATCTACGCTGCTGGTCACTGCCATTCCCCCTTAACCTCTGAACTAGTGTTCACACCTCTTACTCCACTGAAAATGCTTGTCAGCTTCACCAACGCGCTCCTTATTGCCAAACCCAATGTGTCTCTGACCTCAAATTTCTCCAACTCTCAGTAGCTTCTGACTTAGTTGCCCACTATCCTCTTTCGAAACTCTTCTTTCCAATTCATTCTATGATACCTTATTCTCACTCTGCTCTACCAGTCTCTCCTTTTAGGTCTCATTTGTTAAGTTCTCCTTCTCTACTCAATCATTAAAATTTGAACCTCCTCAAAACTTGGTCCTGGACCTTCTTCTCTTCACTGTCTTCTATACCTAATATTCTCATCCACTACAATATCTTCCCTTACATTATACACGTCATGACTCCTAAATGGATACCTTCAGCTAAATCTCTCTCCCCAGCTCCAAAGTCACACATCCAACTGCACATGTAGCATCTCCACTGGGTGTCCCACAGATGCCTCCAGGCCCATGGACTCCTGTCACGCCACAGCTCTGGTTTCTTCCCCAATCCCCCTCCTGGTTCTCCCCCTATATTAACAAATGCTAACACGTTCATCCAGGAACCAAAATCAGAAATCGAGAAGTTATTCTTGGCTATCCTCTTGCTCATCTCTTACCTCCAGCTCAATCTTTCAGAGATTCTGCTTCCAAATATATTTCAGCTCCATCTCTCTCCCTCCACATTTACTCTCCTGGGTGTCCACCATGACACGGGTGGCAGAGAAACGATCGTGGAGAGGGTCAGGTTCTTAATCCCTAGAGGAAGGAGAGAGCTTCTCTCTCCCAGAATTTACACATAAAATCCCAGGGAAGTGGCCAGGTTTGGGTCCTCTGCCCATCATTTTGACCAGGGAGGTGTGATATGGTGATTTTTCAGGCCTTGCTTCTGTGTCCAACCCTGTGGCCAGGGACCCAAGGTACGTGATTAGAACCCCCTGGAATCACATGGAGGCGGAAGGGCAGTTTCCCAAAGGGATAGTGGTGCTGTTATCAGAAGAAGACAAAGAAGACGATGTCTGTGAAGAGTGGAGGCCAGTGGTGGAGACCGTCACCTCCCTTGTTAGTGCTTTGCTGTCCTGTCTACGTTTCCCAGGTGCGCCAGAACACTGGAAGTACTTGACTCTTAAATGAACGGGTATCACTGTAATGCTTACGAGCCTGAGGATTTCCTGGAACGGTGTTGTGTAGAGCTTACAAGTCAAACGGGAGCTTTGGGACTCTGAAAGCACTCTACAACGCTTTGAGTGAATGGGTCTGGTAAGAAGTGGAAGCTGTCTACTTCTGTGTTCTTTTTCAGTCTCTCGGGATGCTTACAGCTCTGGGTTCCCCAGATTGGCAGAAGACATTCATGTCCATTCTACTCCTTGCATTTGTGATGTAACTACAGATATACATGTGAGAAAATCCATAGCTGAAGAGCCAAACAGTAAAACATATATAAAAACAGGTCAAGCTGCTTTTCTTCCACCCGCAAGCCTTATATCCAAACACCCTCAGTAATTCAAATTGACCTAACCCACTAAAACGCACATTTTCTTTTAACATTTTTAGAATTAGGGAGTGCAACTGGAATTTTGATTTCCCAAGACAGAAACAAGTTAAGAGAAATCTCGCAGGGTCAGAGTAGTTCTCATCATTCATGTTCTTCTTCCAAACAACCAGCAGAGGGCGAACAAGATGACAAATAAAACGAGAAATGGACAAAGCTGAGGAGGGCTTTTTGTGAGTTTATTCAGTTCACACAGAACCCAAATGCAAACAGGATCCCTAACTCAAGAGCTGGGAAAAGAGTAAACACAGTCTTGAACAGTAATCTGACTTAACCCTGGCATTTTCAAGTTGTTTCTAGAAGATTTATCTGTGGTAAAGACTAAATCCTTTGCAGCCGGGACCCACTCAGATCACAGTCTCCTGGAGACCAGTCTGGGGAAGATGTATCGTGTGGAGAATACCAACATATTTCTATTCTAATGACAGGACTTTGCATGCTTGTAGCAACTAGAACCTAACCTCCCCAGAACGCTCGAGTAATCACAGTGTCCTCAGATTTGAAAAGGAAAGAAATTGATTTTCATATACCCTAGGCTCCAAATGAAGGCACACAGAAGCATTATGGAAAGAAAAGAAAAGAATTTCATAAATCTTGATGTTAGATAAAGGTGAAAACATTCTATTAAAAAAATTAAGTGTATAATGTATGGCGTCTGCTCAGTTTGGTTGCCTTGTGGGTTTTTTGGGTAAAGTATTCATTATACTGTAATCCAGTGTGTTAAAGATCAGTTATATTCACCTATTAGAAGAAAATTTTTTTATTATAAAGTTCAGTTTGGGGACTTCCCTGGTGGCACAGTGGTTAAAAATCCACCTGCCAATGCAGGGGACATGAGTTCAAGCCCTGTCCCCGAAGATACCACACGCCGCAGAGCAACTAAGCCCGTGCACCACAACTACTGAGCCTGCGCTCTAGAGCCCGCGAGCCACAACTACTGAGCCCGCGTGCCACAACTACTGAAGCCCGCGCGCCTAGAGCCGGTGCTCCTCAACAAGAGATGCCACCGCGATGAGAAGCCCGCGCACCGCAACGAAGAGTAGCCCCTGCTCACCGCAACTAGAGAAAAGCCCGCACGCAGCAACGAAGACCCAACACAGCCAAAAAAGTAAATAAAAAAAAAGAAAATCCCGTTTGGGCAAAAGTCTGGAGAAATGAGTCGTCCTATATACACTGTTGGCTGGAGTGTAAAATTGGTACAACTTTTCAAGAGCGGTTAGGCAAACATAACTCTGTGTGGACTTCCTACATAATCCCTCATTCTCACTTCTGTAAAAACACTAGTGAGTGTTCAAAAATACGTGTGCAAGAATGTTGATCATAGCACTCCCTGTACTAGTCACACTTCAGGAAGAGCTGACAGCACTCCACTGAGGAAATGATGGAGGAGGTGATAGATACAGTGTACTTGCTGGCGGGTCTTCTTGTCTCACCTGCATTAATTCATTTAATCCCCACTGAAAGCATTTTATTACAACACACTTCACATTTGTTCACGCTCTTACTCCCCGCACTCTACTGCTCCTCTCACTGTGCTGTTGTAAAAATAATGAGGAAAACGTGTATTTACTGATGTGAAAACGTATCCACAATACACTGTTAAGATTTCTTAAAAATCAGCTGTTGACTGATTGGAGCCAAAGCTCATTTCCATGGAAGTGCAGCGGGTCAACTGAAAGTTTTACTCAATTACTCTTCAGATCTGGATCTGAATTAGCAACACAGAGTGACTAATTGACCTGACACTCCCTTGAATCAACTAATTTTATATCAAATGCTGATTTGAAATCAGATAGTTGGGAAGGGATGTATCCACATGTAATCGCTAAGAAGTGAAAACAGCATAATCCTGATCTGATCGAGTACATTATGCGACCCATGAGGCTTGTTTTCTAAATGGCATTGGAATTCCTTAATATAAACGTGAAAGAAATATTGTACATTCATAATTGACCTTTTCTTTTTTCCTTTTCCCATTCATGTGGCCACTGTGATGATGACAACTGCCGTTTGAAAAACTGTCTTTGAAAGACAAATGCCATATGATATCACTTATATGTGGCATCTGAAATATGACACAAATGAACCTAACTGTGAAACAGAAACAGAATCATGGACACAGAGAATGGATACACAACAAGGTCCTACTGCAGAACACAGAGAACTATATTCAATATCCTGTGATAAACCAGAATGGAAAAGAATATTTCAAAAAGAAAACAATGTGTATATACATGTATAACTGAATCACTCTGCTGCACGACAGTAACTAACACAACACTGTAAATCAACTATACTGCAATTCTCTTAAATCGATGGGAAAAGATCGCTAAAAAAAGAACAAGAAAAGAAAAATTCTCTTTGCTGCAGCATGAAAAATGGCAGCTAACCGACTAGTTACGGTTCATCCTCGGCCCTCGAAAGGGGTCATTCTCAGGGGAAGTTCTGGTCGGCCCTCCTGTTGGCAGCCCTCACAATACATCTTCCTTCTGCTTCTGCGGGATGCTGTGAAGTAAAAGTCTTTCTCTTTCTACATATTCACCTCCTGCTTTGCAGCTAACAAGCCATGGAAGTGGGGCATGTGCTGTGTGCCAGGTACTGGGTGAGGTGCTTGTCATACATTTGTCACCTCGTTCTAACGACACTTCAAGACAGGTCCTAGGACCCTCCTTCTCCCAGTGAAAGAACAGATTCAGAGAAGCTGAAAGCGGGCCTCGGGTCACGCCACCTGTGAGTGTGTTTGGCCCTGGGTCTGCTGGCCTCCAAAGTCTACACCTTTTCCAATAACCCATACTTCAGCCAAAAATGTATTTTCTGTTTATATCACTCACTGTCTGAATCCTTCCATAGCAAATGCTTAGAATTTACAGAGCAATGAAGTCCTGTGGGCAAATGTTAATCTAACCCCACTGCCTTTGACTCCACTTCTGTCCAAACAGAAAGCTGAAAAGTTTCCTGAACTGGAGGACTCTCCAATACGAAGACCACAGGTTTATCCTGTTCCAGTAAAAGAACACCCGTGCCACAGGATGAATTCTAAAGCAGAGACATTTGGGGACTTCCCCGGTGGCCCGCTGGTTAAGACTCCACGCTTCCAATGCAGGGCAAGTGGGTTCCATCCCTGGTCCGGGAACTAAGATCCCGCATGCCCCAGGGCACTGCCAAAAATAAATAAGTAAATAAAGCAGGAACGTTGAAGGCTGTGGTGGCTGAAGGCAGAGGGGGAGGGGCACTGACTTCTCAGCCCCAACCTGGTAGCTAACCTTCCAGAAACTCTCGCTTTGGTCCTTCCACTTCCTTGGAATGCGAATGATTTCCAACCTGAGGCTGGAATTCTGTCTCAGGAAGGGAAGAGCCACCCACACATTCTTAACCAGGACGCGATAATATAAACAGAAGGACAGCGGTGTTTTGATGCCGCTGACACTGCCGATACGTACACTACTAGATTTGCCCGAGTTTAGCACTGAAGTCCAAGAAAGGAGCAGTGTATTTCCCAAGTTTAACAGGAGCGTACAGGCATGCTTAAATGGAAAGCAAGTACAGCTCTTGAAAATACCAACTCTCAGTAAAATCACCGTGTTTTTCAAGGTCTGGATTAAACCGTCACGACTTCATTCAACCACAAATACAAGACCGTTGTTTGCAGCTCTGCTTTTATTGATGAATTCAAGGATCCCCAGTTTTCTGCTGGGATATAACCTTGACCGAGAACTCACAGTAATGATGAGTGAAGAGACTAGATTGTTTTATTCCAAGACATTTTTTCTTTGTCTTTTCCTTAAAAATAACTTCTACTGCCTTCGTTGTTGTTAATCTGGAGATGGTGCATATCCATTGAGAAGAGTTTGAAAAATATCAAAGAGAATAAAGACAAACACAAAAATCGCACTCACTAGTACCCACAAGTGACTGCTCAGCATTCTGGTGTCATCTTCCTAGGTCAATGTGTGTATAAATATACACATGGCTTGCTTTTTAAAATCTGGATTATGCTGAGAATGCTATTTTGTTAGTAGCCCTTTCCACCTAACTTGTTTTGAAAGGTTTCTTATGTTATTAAGTACTCTCTCCCATACTAAGATCAATGAAAAAATGGAGAAATAAAACAAAATGTTTTATTTTTATGATGTAAACATCACTCATACAGAAATGAACCTTCTTCTGAAGCAGCATCTCAGGTCCATCCATCCTGAGTGCTATAATTTGACCACAAGCCACAAGGTAACTGAGCTGTGTCCCGTATCAGCAGCCTCGGGTCCAAGAGGAGAGCAAATCTCTCTCAGTGGTCTAATCAAATTTCTCTGAAAACCCATCTCACCAGTTGAAGAATTTTTTCTTCTCTTCAGGGGTCTTCTCTCCCATGATAACACAAAGAACCCCAAGAATGCTTTAGGCAGGCGATCAGTCTGCTGCCTCAAGTAATGAAAAGCGGAAAGCTCGGCATTAGCCAGGGATTGGCACCTGCTGTAATAAACCCACCAGCTCAGCGGCTGAACCCAATACAAGGTTATTTCTCATTCACTTAGGAGTTCAAATGTGTCTTCCTTGTTCGGGGGTCAGGTGATGGAGAGCAGCTCTGTCTTCGGTCACCTCCCAAGGTGACCTTGACATCCAGCCAGCAGAAGGGCAAATGCTCTCAAGGGAGACCCTCAGTCAGAAGTCGTGACATGGTCACAACTCGCCATGAGGCAGGCTGGGAAATGTGGTCTGATCGTGTGCCCGGAGAGAAGAGAACAGGGCTTTGTTGAGCGCTACCGGTCTCTGCCACCTGCTCCTCTTGGCACCAAATAATCACTTGTAGCCCCCTTCCTACCCCATAGAGCACAGCCTCCCATCCGTCCCCCCAAAGCTGTTAGTGGAAAGCGCCACCCAGCTCCGCATGCAGCCCACGCTCCAGAACCTCTCTCTGATGCAGTTTCCTCCCTCAGATTCGGATGCGGCTGTCTGTGGTCTGGTGAGCCATGAACTAATACAAAATTATCCCACCCCGTCCCTCCCATATACACACTGGACATACAGCGCTAGAGCAGGGGCATGTCAGCCACCACAAAAGCTCCCACTTGGGAGTGGGCAGGATGGCAGACAACCGTGAGTCACTGATTCACAGCGATGATGACGTGCGTTGGGCAAGACCCCTGTGTTGGCGGTGGAGGAAGCTCCCTGCTTCGGCCCGGGGCTGCCAGTGGGGAGGAGCTGCCTCGCCCCTCGTTCTGCACCTAAGGGGCACAGGGGTGCGCATCTCCTTCAGAGGCTGTAGCAATGACGGCCCTTCCACTTCAGGGCAGCCAAGGGTCGTTTTAAAGCGCAAGGCTCTGTTTCGGTGAGGCTCTTGGTGTGCCTGAATCTGTAATTTCCTCGGAAAATGTAGCAAACCTCTGGTCTATTTCTTTCTCAAGACTTAATCCTCGGGACTCTTACTGACTTCCTTCCTTGTGTCCATGTCTTCTGCAGCCCTGCCCGCACCTAACAGGGGCTACCTTGAAAATATGAAATAATAACCGGATCTTCACAGCAGGGTTGAGTCCCTCTGTTCAATTAGGAAGTCTCAGGGCCTTTGTCTCTCGAAATCTTTTTCTGTCTTATTTCCTCCTGTTGGTGTCCAGAGACAGGTGGCTTTTCAATCGACATCTTCCTTTTGCTGTCATCAAAGCTCTCCTTCACGCTCAACGTTCAAACTCCCTCGACTACGGTGTCTTCTTCGTTCTTGTCTCACACAGGCAAGTGCACTGGGATGGGGCATCTTCCTGTAATCACGTTTTCATTTATTTGGCCAAAATACTTGAAGCAACCGCTCTGCGCCAGGCACTGGACACGAAGACAAACACGATACAGGGCCTGACTGAGAGGCCCGAGAACACACCGTTCTCCTAAACGCATGTGCAGGGCTGAATGGGAGCCCGGGGAAGGAAACACAGGGCTCTGGGAAGGTCAGAGAAGGTTTTCTGGAGGAAATGATGTTGAAGTTAAGTTGAAGACTGAGTCAAGGTTTTCCAGAGGTTCACAGATGCAAAGGACTTTCCAGTCTAAATAAACAGTGCGTACAAGGTAGTACCAGCTAATCACACACAGCTTTTCTCTCTCTCTTGGTAACTGCTCAAAGCTCAGATTTTAGGTACTGAGGGTCTATAAATTATCCTTCGACAGGGAGGCTACCTCAGTTCAGCATGGTCGTGTCTAATACCTTAGAAGCTTTCCCCACTCACACCCTTTCGTGCAGGCACCGCTAGAGTATACTTGAAGGTCCTGGCAGGGGCACAGACACCGATGCACGTCGGCGGAGAAGCGTCTGCCTGTCTGGGAAGGTCCGCCCGCTCCTTCAAGCAGCCATGTGGGGAAGGAGGCATGTGCCCTGGGGGCATGCAGAGGGTGCCCACCCCGATGCGCAGCAGCCGCCCCGGCCATGAGCGGAGAGACGGACGTTGAGGTCGCATCACCCTCCCACCAGCAGCCTGCTCTGGCTCTAGCTGTTCCCACTCTTAATGGCACAAAAGTTGAGGAGGCCTGTCTTCTAGAATATTCTGCAAAATGCCTGTTGCCTGGTAGGTTAGCTATCGCTGCCCTCAGTGGAAGACCTTTCGCGCCCGTCTCTGCCCCTATCCTGGTACCGCAGTGAGAACGGTGCTGTACGGCTCTTTTGAAAGAGATACGATCCTGCAGATGGGGGACTCTCCCCATTTTTGCCCCTCCTGCTGGTGTCGGCTGAGGTTTTGACTCCTAAGCTTTCACTTGTGAATGTTGCCCGTGCACATCACCCCATGAATTTCTGCTTATTCTTTAATTGACAGATGGGAAAACTAGAGGGTTAATGTTCACCTAGCATTACCAAAGTATTTTATTCATTTTTCAATGGATCTGGACAAATTCTTAGAAGGAAGTAAATTATTGAGCTAAGTGAGGATCACTTGGGTACAAAGAACAGAGACTAAGTCACCTCAGGAATAGGGGGGCTTAATGACGGGCCCCAGATTGCAGGGGCCTGGGGACAGTCTCAAGGGCGGGAACGAGGGGTCCCCTTATCTCCCCAAATCAACGTCCGTTTCCCCGTTCCAAGTTCCCAGGAGAGGAACTAGGTCAGCTCAATTCACTTTTCCCACCAGGTCACAGGCCTGCCCTGCCAGGTCTCCTCCCCTGGACAATTAGCTGCGGCCAGGGGCATGGGAGCCAAAGGCCGACCCCCCCCACACACAAGGGGAGCTGGGGGAGCCACCCCCAGACACATCTGATGCACCACAGGACTGAGGGCGGCCGTTAGGAGCTGTATACTGGACCCAGAGGGCCTGGTTTGAGGTTGGCTCCACCTCTTACCAGCTGTGTGACCTTGAACAAGTTACTTAATCTCTCTGTTCCTCAGTTTCCTTATCCTTAAAAGAGGGCATATAAATGGTATGTCCTCATGGGATTGTGGTAAAGAACTAAGTGAGACAAAGCAAAAACAGCATTCGAATCTGTAAACGGCACACAGGGAAAATTCAATGAGTATCGCTAGGATCATGTTTTCCCCCAAACAAACGCCCCTTCCTCAGTTTTCTGTTAACGGCATCATCATTTTCCCACACATCAAGACGACAGTCACATGTCCACCTCCATGTCCTGTGTCCTCTTCCTATGGTAAGCTCTTTATTTTATTTGCTGATTCATTTATTTATCCAATTTTTAGGTTTTGAGCATCTGTTTGCTACATAAAAATAATTTTTTCCGTCCCAGTCTAGCTGGCATCTCTCCATCTTAAGCCCTCAACACCTCTCACATGGACCGTTACAGTTAGTGTTCCAACTGGTCCTGCATCCCACAGCCAGATTCACTTTGCTAACCTGCATTCTGATCCCGTTATTTCCCCTCTCGACACTTTCCCTCTTGTGGGACACAGTTCACATTTGAAAACTCAACATTCAAAACACTCTACAGTTTGCTGGTTGCCAAGGGGGAGGGGACGTGGGGGAGGAGCAGATGCAAACTATTACATACAGGATGGATAAACAACAAGGTCCTACTGCAGAGCACAGGGAACTGTATTCAATATCCTGAGATAAACCATCGTGGAAAAGAGGATGAAAAAGAATATATGTGTGTGTAACTGAGTCACTTTGCTGTACAGCAGAAATTAACACAACACTGTAAGTCAACTATGCTTCAATTTAAAAAAGAAAACACTCTACGGTTTGGATCTGACCTGCCTTGTAGCTTTACTTCACATAGCTTCCCAAATACAATCACACTCTGGTTAACTGGGCCGTTCTTACTTCTGGGAAAGTGTTATACTCTTTCCCGTCTCGGAGCCTCACCCGTGTGGCTCCATCCACCTGCAAAGCCTAACCCCTTGCTCCATGGACCAGAGCTTCAGCATCACCTGCCAGCTTGTTAGAAATGTCACACCCAAAACCTACTGAATCAGAATCTATATTTTAACAGGAGCCCCAGATGGTTCATACACCTGTATTTTTCTTATATTTTACAAGACAAACTATCTTATTAATTTACTAATATCTTGTAAGTTATAGGTTGATCCATTCCATCTCTCTTCTTATTAAAATGGTACCCTTGTCTCAAAGCCTGGCTCAAATAATGTTGCCTCATCCAGACATTTCTAACTGCTAGAGCTGAAAATCATCTCTTTCTTCTCTGAATTCCCATTGCTGCTTTCTGAATTCTCTGAATTTCCCACAACTGAATTTTTTATACCTGCTTATGGGAATCAGCACATACTTTTTTTTGAGTATGGATTAATGATTCTGTAACGTCCTTTTTAAGTTGAGATACAACTGACAGGTAAGTTTCAGGTGTACAGCATAACGATTTCACATTTGGATGTACTGTGAAATGATCACCACAATAATTCTAGTTAACATCCACACACAAACATTTTTCTTGTGATGAGAACTTTTTTTTTTTACATCTTTATTGGAGTGTAACTGCTCTACAAGGGTTAGTTTCTGCTGTATAACAAAGTGAATCAGCTACACGTATACATCTATCCCCGTATCTCCTCCCTCTTGTGTCTCCCTCCCACCCTCCCTATCCTACCCCTCTAGGTGGTCACAAAGCACAGAGCTGATCTCCCTGTGCCATGCGGCTGCTTCCCACTAGCTATCTATTTTACGTTTGGTAGTGTATATATGTCCATTCCATTCTCTCACTTCGTCCCAGCTTCCCCTTCCCCTTCCCCGATGAGAACTTTTAAGGTCTACTCTCTTAGTAACTTTCAATCATACAGCTCTATCTTAGTACATCCCTAGAACTTACTCATTTCAGAATGGAAATTTGTACCTTGGACCTCTTTGCCCATTTTACTCACCCTCCACCCCCTGACTCTGGCAGCTGCCTATCTGTTCTCTGTATCAAGGAGTTTTTTTTTTTTTTTATTTTTGTAGATTCCACATGTGTATGTGCATATGTACATATATATGTATATGTGTATGTGTATACATATTCCTGTATGTACGATCTCACATGAGATCATACAGTATGCCCTCAAAGTCCATCCATGTTGTCACAATTGGCAAGATTTCATTTTTATGGCTGAACAATATTCCATTGATATATATATATACCACAACTTCCTTATCCATTCCTCCATGGATGGACACTTGGATTGCTTCCATGTCTTGGCTATTGTAAATAATGCTGCAGTGAACATGGGGGTACGTTTATCTTTGAGTTAGTGTTTTTGTTTCCATCAGATACATACTCAGAGGTGGAATTGCTGGATCATATGATAGTTCTATTTTTAATTTTATGAGGAACCTTCATACTGTTTTCCATAATGGCTGCACCAATTTACATTCCACCAACAGTGCAGGAGGGTTCTCTTTTCTCCACATCCTCACAAACACTTGTTATTTCTTGTTTTTTTGATAATAGCCATTCTAACAGGTGTGAGGTGATATTGTGGTTTTGATTTGCATTTCCTGATGATTAGTGATGTTGAGTACCTTTTAATGTACATGTTGGCCATCTGTATGTCTTCTTTGGAAAAATGTCTATTCAGATCCTTTGTCCATTTTAAAATCAGAGCGTTTTTTTGATATTGAGTTGTGTGAGTTCTTTGTATATTTTGGATATTAACTCCTTATCAGATAAATGATTTGCAAATATTTTCTCCCATTTTTTTTGTTGCCTTTTCATATAGTTGATGGTTTTCTTTGCTGTGCAGAAGCTTTTTAGTTTGAGGTAGTCCCATTTGTTTATTTTCACTTTTGTTGCCTTTGTTTTTGGTGTCAGATCCAAAAAACCATCGCCAAGACCTGTATCAAGGAGCTTGTGATTTCAGGTTTCAGGTCTTACATCAAGTCTTTAATCCATTTTGAGCTAATTTTCATGTATGATATTAGATAGGGGTCCAGTTTTCCCAACACCATTTATTGAAGAGACTGTCCCTTTCCCTATTGTATATTCTTGGAGCCTTTAATTGACCATATGTGCGTGGATTTATTTCTGGGCTCTCTATGCTGTTCCACTGATCTATGTACCTGCTTTTATGACAATGCCATACTGGGGGGTTTTTTAGTGTTAGTTTCAGGTGTACAGCAAATTGACTCAGTTATACATATACATATACTCATTCTTTTTCAGATTGTTTCCCCATATAGGTTATCACAGAATATTGAGTTGAATTCCCTGTGCTATACAGTAGGTCCTTGTTGATTACCTACTTTATATATAGTAGTGTGTGTATGTTAATCTCAAACTCCTAATTTATCCCTCCCACATTTCCCCTTTGGTAACCATAAGTTTGTTTTCTATGTCTGTGAGTCTGTTTCTATTTTGTAAATAAGTTCATTTGTATCATCTTTTTAGATTCCACATATAAGTGATATCATATGATATTTGTCTTTCTCTGTCTGACTTGTTTCACTTAGTATGATAATCTCTAGGTCCATCCATGTTGCTGCAAATGGCATTATTTCATTCTTTATTATGGCTGAATAATATTCCATTGTATACATGTACCACATCTTCTTTATTTATTCATCTGTCGATAGACATTTAGGTTGCTTCCATGTCTCAGCTATTATAAATAGTGCTGCAATGAACATTGGGGTGCATGTACCTTTCTGAATTATGGTTTTGTCCGGATATATGCCCAGGACTGGGATTGCTGGATCATATGGTAGCTCTATTTTTAGTTTTTTAAGGAACCTCTATACTGTTCTCCATAGTGCCTGTACCAATTTACATTCCCACCAACAGTGTAGGAAGGTTCCTTTTTCTCCACAATAATGCCATACTGTTTTGATTACTCTAGCTTTGTAATACAGTTTGAAATCAGGGAGCATGGTGCCTCCAGCTTTATTCTTATTTTTCAAGATTGCTTTGGCTCTTTAGGGTTTTTTGGGTGTATGTGTGGTTTCATACACATTTTAAAATTGTTTGTTCTATTTCTGTCAAAAAATGTCATTGGAATTTTGATAGGGTTTGCAATGAATTTGTAGATTGATTTGGTAGTATGGACATTTTAACAATATTAATTCTTCTTTTCTTGACTAACTGCTTTGACTTGGAGTCCCAATACTATGTCCAATAAAAGTGGTGAGAGTGGGCATCCTTGTCTTGCTCCTGATCTCAGAGGAAAAGCTTTCAGCTTTTCACTGTTGAGTATGATGTCAGCATTGAGCTTGTCATGTATGGCCTGTATTATGTTCAGGTACATTTCCTCTACACTTACTTTGTTGAGAGTGTTTATCATAAATGGATGTTGAATGTTGTCAAATGCTTTTTCTGCATCTGTTGAGATGATCATATGATTTTTATTCATTTGTTGATGTGGTGTATAATGGTTGACTGATTAACAGATGATGAATCATTCTTGCATTCCTGGAATGAATCCTGCTTGATCATGATTTATGATCCTTTTTTACATAGTGTTGAATTTGGCTTACTGATATTTGAGGATTTTTGCATCTATGTTTTATCAGGAACATTGGCTGGTACTTTTCTTGTGGCGTCCTTGTCTGGTTTGGGTGTTAGAATGCTGGCTTCATAAGATGAGTTTGGAGGTGTTCTCTCCTTTTGCTGGGGAAGATATTGAGAAGTACTGTTTTAATTCTTCTCTGAATGTCTGGTAGAACTCACCAGTGAAGCCATCAGGTCCTGGACTTCTGTTTCCTGGCAGGTGTTTGATTCTAATTCAATCTCCTTTCTAGTAATTGCTCTGTTCAGATTTTCTATTTCTTCATCAACCAGTCTTGTTAGGTTGAATGCTTCTAAGAATTTACCCATTTCTTCTAGCTTACCCAATTTGTTAGTGTATAACTGTTCACAGTAGTCGTTTATGATTCTTTGTATTGCTGTGTTATCAGTTGTAATGTCTCCTCTTTCATTTCTAATTTTGTGTCTTGTCTTGGTGAGTCTAGTTAAAAGTTTAGTCAATTTTGTTCATCTTTTCAAAAAAACATATCTCAATTTGATTTTTTTCTATTGTCTTTTTAGTATCTATTTATTTCTGCTGTGGTCTTTGTTATTTCCTTCCTTCCACTAACTTTGGGCTCCACTTGTTCTTTACTAGTTCCTTGTGCTGTAAAGTTAGGTTGTTTGAGATTTGTCACGTTTCTTGAATTGGGGATTTATCTCTATGAGCTGCTTTCTTACATCTGCATTTGCTACATTCCATATGGTTTGGTATGTTGCATTTCCATTTTCTTTTTTATCTCAAGGTATTTTTAAAAAATTTCTTCTTTGACCCATTGGTTGCTCAGTAACATGCTGTTTTATCCACAAATTTGTGAATTTTCCAGTTTTCTTGTAATTGGTTTCTAGTTTCATACCACTGCAGTCAGAAAAAAACGCCTGATACGATTTCAATCCTCTTAAATTTATCAAGACCTGTTTTGTGGCTTAACGTACAATCTATCCTGGAGGATGCTCCTTGTGCACTTCAAAACGTATAGCTTGTTGCTTGGGGATGGATTGTTCTGTATATATATGTTAAGTTAATCTGATCTAATGTGTCATTTAAAGCTGATGTTTCCTTGTTGATTTTTGATTCCTGACACGTTACAACATGGACGAACCTTGAGGACATTAGGCTAAGTGAAATAAGCCAGTCACACACAAAAAGTGGAGTATATGATTCCACTTATATGGGGCATGCAATCAATTTCATTGAGAAGGAATGGTGGTTTCCAGGGACTGGGGGGAGGGGAAATGGGATGCTGTTTCATGGGTATAGAGTTTCAATTTTGCAAGATCAGAGTCTGGAGATTGGCTGCACAAAGATGTAAATGTACTTAACACTACTGAAATGCACACTTAAAATTTTACTATTTTAACCATTTTTACGTTACGCATATTTTATCACAATTAAAAAAAAATTTTAATCACTGTGTGGAGAACAGTTTGTAGACCAGAAAAATTAGAAGCAAGCTGGCCAGCTGGGATGCTATTGCAGTGGTCCAGGTGAGACAATAATGGCCTGGATTAGAGTGACAGAGGCAGAGGTGGATGAGAAGAAATCAGATTTGGGGGCCATTTTAAAAGTAGAAACAGTAGTACCTGCTGGCAGATTGGATGTTGAGTGTGAAGGAAAATGACGGAGAACTCTGAGGATTTTAACCTGATCGACTGAGTGACCAGCGGTGCCGTTTAGTGCAGTGAGGAACTCTGGGGCAGGGGCCAGCTGCCAGGTGGCAGGCTGATTGCATTGGGCACTTTCCATTAGGGAAAGGGTGACTGTTCCCTTTGGAACAGGCACCTGTTCCCGATTTGGGTTTGGTTCCCTGCCTGTCATCATGCTGCTGCCAGCACTCTCTCTACGGACTTGCTGAATGGCTTATACTCTGTCATATTCTCCCACACGACATCACTTCTGACCATGGAACTCATTTTACAGAGAAAAAGCAGGCCATAGGCTAATGCCCATGAGACTCCCTAACCTTATTAGGCATCCCAACACCAGAAGCAGACAGCTCAGTAGTACAGAGGGATGGTCTGTTGGCAGCCAGTCCCCACACCAGCTGGAGAAACACCGTACAGGGATGCAGCATATGCTCTCCCCAGTGTTGCTGTTTCTCCCTTTAGGGACACTCCCAGAATACATTTGGCCAGGGACCCAGGGAGTGGAAGTGGTGACGGTTAAAATTATACCTACTGACTTACCCAAAACCATTTGCCTCCTTTACCCAAAGATTCTCTCTGGCAGATTTTGGTACCTGGAGTAGAAATGCTTTTGCCTGGTGACAGTCTTCCAAAAATGACTGACTGGGACATCCTGTCGGCCAAGCTAATGAACTCTGAGCCAGATTTGATTTTATGTAGAAAAGTAAAGAAAAGGATTTTCTTATACCTAAGTATCATGGAGCTCTTCACACTCATCATATGTAACCTGCATTTCCAGGTTCCACGTCTACCCAGAGTCCTTGAAACGTGACCCTCCACGGCACCCACGGCCGAGTCTGCCTGCTGATGTGCCCCTCCTTCCCAGCCCCTCGCTCCTGTCTGATATCTACTGCCCACCAGGCTGCCCAGAGGAGCCCATCTGCTGCCCTTGCGCGAGGTCACCAGTATCCCTGCTGGCTGCCCTTTAACACAACACCCCAAGGGACCGGGGAGGGGCTGGGACCCACCCTTGCACTGTCGCCTGAGCCACTGCAGCACTGCACGTCCCTACCGCTCTCCCAGAGTCTCTCTCAAAGCAGACACTTCTGTATTTTATTTTGTTTCTTGCCTGCAAACAGCAATCAAAACGCTAATAAAAACACTTTTCCACAGGAACTTGCACCAACTTCATTCCCACAGAGCCAAGCCTCTCTACCCTCACACTCTAAATCAAGACAAACACCACTCACCCAAATGCACCAAACATCACTAAACCAGAGCACTTTTCATCACCTTCCAGGGAATGGTGACGTCCCTGTTTCTTCAAGAGTAACAGGGCTCCTTTCGTAGTAGGAAAGGGTCTGTTCTAGTACACTTCCTAAAACAGAGTGGGTACCAGTTACTCAGGCCTTAAAGTCAGGTGTACAGGAAACGTAAAATCTTATAGCAATGATGTTTTTGTCTCCAACAGTCGCCACTGACCACCACTCCTCGTTCTGTAGGGTGGTAGAAATAAGGTCTTAGTCAATTCAGATCATGATTTCTCAACAGTTCATATACGCCCGCCCCTCCTGGGGCTGCATCTCAATTCTGGGAATTGGGGATGGGTGGGACTTGCAATCCGCGGTAGGAGAAGCCTGATCCCCCCGGAGCCTCATCCGAGGCATCCCCAGTCCTCCAGGCTGGGCCGCAGCACCCTCTCGCTGGCCTCTGGCCCTCCCGGCTGCAGGCACACTGCCCTCAGCCACACAGGGAAAGGCTCAGCTGCTCCAGCATCCTTTGGGACCCTCTCCCTTTCACCGCTCCCGAGCCACGCTGCGTGGAGGCTCCCAAGGCTGCCGCCCCACGCCACCCCCAGATCCACAGCCTCCCGGCCAGGTCTCCTCACTTACCTGGGAGTTACTACTGGCGAGTTTGGAGTGTGGAGCTGCGAATAACTGCCTTTCCTTAAGGGGAGCACTGATGCAGGTGGATTCCTCAGCCTGATGCCCAGCAGTGCCTTCTCCCCTCCCCCTCCTTCTGGGCCTTGGCTGTGGCAGGACAGGGAGAGGGGGCTGAGCCTGGACCCCTGCAGTCTTCGGGGTTCCTTCCAGTTTGCAGAAGTCCCCACACCCACCTTCGTTTCTGTATGACAGTCCACCGCCCGATGTTCCGTTTGCCACTGACAAAATCAAGAGAAGCAGAGAAGGCATTTGTTCTTCTGGAAACGTTTAGAGGTTGTCTCAAAACAAAAAGAAAAACCTCATCCCCTTTAGGATGGGGAATGCTTTTCCCTTCTGGTGTTGGAAACTGGGATCATCCTTCAAAGCGCAGCTTGTCTGCAGTGGCTTCATGGCAGGTTAAAGGGGGCCAGTGTGCCTGCAGTCTGGGGTCCTCTACCTGGGTGGTCGGAGCTGGGGTCCTGGAGGTGGAACTATGAGCTACAAGGTACAAAACTCATCCCTTTCTGGGACAAAGTTCAGTTCACTCAGGAATTCACAGAATAGCCTTTATGTGCTCCTTTTCTCACCTCTAAATTTCTTTTTGCCGACCATACTGCATAGACTCAGAAACAACAGCACTTTGTTCAAAAGCATGCTCACCCCGGCCCACTAATACTCTAAGTCAACAAACTTCTGAGAAGTTCGCCTCATCTCCGCACACCCGTTTTCTCACGTGCCGGGGTGACCCGTCCCAAATTCCATTCCAGGGTTTGTCATCAGTCTGTAAGGCCAATGTGTCCCTTGACCTTGGACAATCCTTTAATCTCCTATGTGACTCAACTGTCTTCTGTAAAATGGGGTGAATCGTATCTATAACATCACATGTAAAGCCCTTAGGACAGAGCCTGGTACATAGTATGCCATCGATAAATGCTACTATTATTATGACTATGTCAATCCCACATGAATCCCGACATGCAGCGGGGTGAATCTCAGGTCACAGCTCGGATATGCAAAAAATGTAACTGGCTTTATTTTCCCCTAAGTCTACTTACTTTTTAATGTTTTGTGCCCATTGCACTAGGTAGCAGAAACTTCCCTCCAATTAATTCAGGGTGATCTCACTCAGTGTAGAGTCTCCCTCTTTCCAGGAGTGTCCAACTCCTGGGCCTTTGTGGGACGCTAATGATCTGGCATCTGGCCAGCTGCTGGCTGAAGTCATCCTAGACGGTCCTGGCCCAGTGCCCCACCCGGGTCCCTGCAGTGGAACTGACTCCCCAGGGAAGCCAGCTTCACACAGGTTACTTCCTGGGGAGGGGGTAGCAGAGAACAGCTCTGAGAGCAGTCAGCTTCCTCTAGGGGTTCGGGGGGAGTGACACAAGGGAGGGTGTCACAAGGGGACACAAGGGGAATGACGCAAGGGTGGGTATGTGTCTAGATTCCTATACCATGTGTTTCTCATTACCATAGTTTATTTTTACCCAATGCCCTTTACCAGTCAGAGTCCACTGTGAGGCGACCGTCAGACATCCCAGGGAAGGGTTAGTACATCAGAGAAGCAGAGGAAATGCTTTTTGGAGGTTCATACATCTTGGCTTTTCAGTATCAAGAGCCTGGCCTTGAAAGAGTCACGGCATCAGTTTTACACCAAAAACACTAGACTGGAAAGAATATGAGGTGATGGTGAAAGTCAGGGTTTCCAAGCTGAGATGAGACACACATTCTCTAGGCTGGAGGAGGGGAGAGAGGTGAGATAGAAAGGAAACAGGGAAATGAGATTCTGGGGTTGGGGGCGGGGACGGTGACCCTATAGATCAACAGCCAAACTGGGACACTTGGGAAAGTGAGAGAGAGTGCTACAGATAGTGATGCTGGGGCCGCAGGCACCAACCAGGACTGTCCCAGGGAAGCCGCACAGACGGACCTGTATTCACCCTACACAGGGTCCAGCTCCCCGCTCGGAGCCCAGGAGCAAGCCGAGAAACCACAGGCGTGCTGGGGGAGCCGGGGGGGCCCCTCCTCTTCCTTCGAAGAAAGCGCCCAGGTGCCCACTACGACTCTGCCTACGCTGCCAGGCAGAGGGGACCTGACAGAGAAGTGAAATGGTTGTGAAGACGGTGACGGATCTTGCACACCTTGAGACGGTGAGCTGAGGTGAGCACCCGCCTTACAGTGAATCAGAGGACCCGAGTCAGAGTTCCAGGTTCTTGCAACTCGTAACTAAAAGTCCCTCTTTTTGAAAAGACTGCCTTGTGGCTAGTCTTCCAGGGCGTCCATCATATATACATGTGTATCTACACGCAGGACAAGGGGGAGACACTTCCATGGTGTACATTAGAACAATACCCGCAAATGTGCTGAAGCTTCTCCAGGGTTTGAATTCGCAGCATCTGTCTTAGGAAACTAATGGTCCATGCACATTAAAAGGGGTGTATACAGATTTTTTAGTTATGTTGTTTCTAAGAGTGGAAAATTGGAAATACCCAGAATGTCAGTCAATAGGGGAGGGATTAAATAAATAGTTGCATCTCCACACTACAAAGTACTAGGCAGCAGGTTTTTTTAAATGTGTTACAGTTTATATTGCTCTGAAGCAGAAAAATCCTCATATATCAATTTTAAATAGCAAAATACAGAACAATATATACAGTATGGTATCACTTATGTAAACACACATATACTCACACACCCCAAATCTATGCATGAGAATCTGTATTTGTCCATATATTCTTATGCATAAGTAAATGCAAGAAATAAAAATCTGGAAAGATATTCACTGAATTGAAATCAACAGTTACCTCTGAGGAGAGGATTCCAATTAGGAGACTGAAAGTTAAGATAGATGTTTTCACTTCATGGGTATTGTTCAGTTTTTTTTTTTCTTACAGCACAAATATATTCAGGTATTACTTGTGTTACCCGTTTTTTAAAATTGCCCCCCTTGTAGCAGCCAGGAAACGGATGGTATGACCTAGGATGATTTGAGGAGGGTTTAATGAAGGGACAGTTATAAAGTTACGGGTTCAGGAAGACCACTTAGGACAGTGATGTTACCGCCCCAAACCCAAAGGGATGAGTGGGAGGGAGTCCTGGGGACCCAGATGGGGAGAGTCATGCAGAAAGGTTTCCCGGAGGAGCACTTGGGATGCAACAATGAATCTGGGGAGTTAGGAATCCACTTCCCTGACCTCATTCCCTCCCCCCTCCCGCCAGTCATCTGCTGGAGTCCCCACTGGCCAAATCCAACAGGAAGCCTGAGAGCAAGGGAACTTGATGTTGTTCATACAAGGGGGCTCCTGGGACAGAGACTTGAGAGCACAGTGGCAGAGGGTGGATTTGGAGGAGTAAAAGGAAGGTAACAGGCGTAAAACCATCCTCCCTGGACTCCTGTTGAAAAAAGGGGGGGACGTCTACAACAATATACACCACAAGGTCATCTCTGAGTTTGGGGGATAATGAATGTTTTCAACTTCTTCCTCTTGCTTATTTATATTTTCTAATTTTTCTATATTAAACACTTAACTGCTTTAAGTTTTTTAAAGTTATTTGGGACATTGCTAGTAGTCAGGTGATGGTGCAAACATGAAAGACAAACATGAAGGTGGAGGTACCTCTGATTAACTGAAGAATGTAGGAGCAGGTACAGTTAATTAGTATCTCAAATTTGAGGCTCCTCTTGGGTATTAGGAAAAGATCTTTGATAAAAGAAAGGTTGGGGGCTTCCCTGATAGCGCAGTGGTTGAGAATCCGCCTGCCAACGCAGGGGACACGGGTTCGAGCCCTGGTCCGGGAAGATCCCACATGCCGCGGAGCAACTAAGCCTGTGTGCCACAACTACTGCAGCCCGTGCTCTAGAGCCCGCGAGCCACAACTACTGAGCCCACGAGCCACAACTACTGAGCCCATGTGCCACAACTACTGCAGCCCGTGCACCTAGAGCCCGTGCTCCGCAACAAGAGAGGACACTGCGGTGAGAAGCCCACGCACCGCAACGAAGAGTAGCCCCGCTCGTCACAACTGGAGAAAGACCAAGCCAAGCAACAAAGACCCAACGCAGCCAAAAATAAATAAATTTATTAAAAAGAAAAAAAGGAAAGGTTGGTTTTTAAAATAAACAGTGCTGGCCTAATTGACTATTCATCTGGAAAAACTAAAAAACTGGACCCCCTACTTCAAACTATGTGCAAAAATAAGCTTCAGATATATTAAAGATCAAAATATAAACATTGAAATGCTAAAAGAAAATTTAGGAGAATGTGTAACTTTTGTGTGGGAGAGGCCAAAAAAGAAAAGGCCAACATATTTGACTACACAGCAATTAGACACTTATGTAAAGGGAGAAAAACCATTAACAAAGTCATGACAAATAATATACTCTGAGGTACATGAGATAGAATTATACCTAATAGAATTATACCTAATATACAAAGGGCTACCCTCACGGATAAAAAAGGACAACTCATTAAATGTAGAAATGTGTAAAATAAAGTTCACATTTTACAGCAAGAAAAATTTAAACATAAAACAATTTTTCTCTGCCCTTTGGCCTCCTCTCCCCCGCCACTGTGCATTTTGTATCTGCCTTATGCATCGAAAAAAACTCCCCCACTGGCAGGAATACCTGCTCGCACCAACAAGACAACTCCTTAAAGATAACATTCCTTCCTGATCTCGTCAGGGGGTCAGGATGACCCGATACTTTGTACTTAAGATCTGGATTGTGTGGACTGTCAATAATACGTCATCCAATGTCATCTCTGTCTCAAAATTTTTATGTAACTGTGTTTCGACTTCTAACAGACAGAACAGCTCTTGGAGGTTTCTGAGGGGCTGTTCCCCAGTTATAATCCTCCAATTTGTCTCAAATACAAGTTTCCTTTTCTTTCATAGATTGACTATTAAGTTTTCATTAACACATGTCTGAATAAATGTTATCTCACCCCCTTTCTGACTTGAATTCTGAGCAAACTGAGATACATGACAAAAAGTAAGGCAGAAGGGTGCCAAACACCACCTTCAGGCTGGACCAGCCGGTCTGGTGGCAGACGTGGTCTAGCGCGAGAGAAGAACGTCCTCCTAATACTGGATATGCGAATCCTACAACACGTGACCGGTCAGAGCAGTGCGGCCCCAGCGCAGACCCCTCCCCACGAGAGAAGGGGGAGAAGATGCGCAAGGACCAGCTGAAGTCTCTTCATTCCATCAGACAGGTCACGTGGGCAGAGAAGCCACGAGAAAGAGAGAAGGTTCACACCCCTCGCACAGGCTGAACCATCCATCGCGAGGGGGAGGACGTGTTCCCCCCTAACAACTCAGAGGAACAAAAAATGTACCTCTAATGAAAGGAAGCTGACAAAGGGAGGGAGGGAGGAGGAGACACCCTCTCACCGCGTGTGTTTCTGCGGCCGGAGACAACGCGGAAGCTTCCTCACGCCGAAAGCTTCACACCGGGCGAGCAAGAATGCTCCCTTTTTCCTCATCAATTTGTGCATCGTTTAATGTGTTCTGGAGAAAGTGGCTGTAATTTTTTAAAATCCCAAGAAGTGAAAACGCTGGAGTTCCTTTTCTAGAAAGATGGGGAGCGTTACCTTGGTCGAACGCCAGTGGCACTGAGCGCTCAGGATGGCAGGACAGCCTTGCCCGCCCCGCAGACCGTGGACCGGCGGTTCCAGCCTCAGCCTCGGCCTCGGCCTCAGCCTCAGCCGCAGCAAGGCGGCGGGCCCTCGTGGCCCCCAGCCCGGGGTCGCCGAGGCCAGGGACTCGGTAGGGAGGGAACGCGACGCTTTCCAGCAGCTGGCAACCGAAAGGGAAGCTGGCCTGGTATCCGGAGAGAAACAAGGCGTGTGCACAGGTTTTGCTTTACTTCGGAGGCGTGAGTCTATTCGCGTGCAGTTGACGAGGCGGTGGCCCAGGGAGAGAGCGGGGCCCGCAGACAAGGGCTCCCGTGACGCACACAGGCACGTCGCGGCCTCGGATTCGGTGGGAAGGAAACAGGTGTGCGCATGCGCAGGCGAGCGTGTGGGCGGGACGGGAAGACGGCTTCCGGTCAGGCGGAATGTGAGGGCGTCTCCTGCTCGAGAGGTGAGGAGCTTGACGGTCCCACTGAAGGTGGAGACTCCATTTCTCCGTTTCGGTGGTACCCAAGGTAAGGTTAACACCTAACAGCCTCCGTTCGGTGGTGTAAGATATGAGGAGAGTGGAATCTAATCTGGAGAGGAAAAAAAAAGCCTCTTCATATATAGAGTGCTTTATACTATTGTAACAAGTGCCTATTTTCCACCACCAGCCCCATTAAAGTGTAAAGAATCACTTGCATCCTTGGTCTCTGAGAGATACAGCATGTGGTAATGATTTCGTAAATAACTGTCCACGGAATAACTAAAGGAAAAAAAGAAGGGTTGACGGAATAGATCTCTCTCATAAGGTAAAGAAGAAAGCACAATGGGCTTCAATTTAATTAGATCCAACAAGTATGGGCATCTCTTCTATACCCTGGGCACTAGGCAAACCACAGTACATAGGCAGCTGCGGTCCTGACCCTCCAGAGCCTAGTCTGGATGAAGACACTGGGCATGGAGGCTCTGATCAGAGGTTGACGTATGAACTTTAAGATGTGGAGGTGAGGCTGCTGTAGGACAGCTCTGTCCAATTATCTCTTCATTAGTGATAACTGCCCCAGCCAGATGGGGAAAGGAAGAAAATTCCAGATTATGGCAGGGAGAAGAGTACGATGTACTCGGGGGCGGGGCGGGGGGAGGAATGCCAGCGGTGAAGGTGGGAAAAACAATGCAGCACATCATGGCTACAAGCATAAGCTTTGGTTCAGACTGGAATTCAAAATCAAACTTCTCCTCTACAATGAGACTTGGGTACGTTAACACCCAAGGCAGTGATGCTCAACTGAGGGTGACTTTGCCCCACAGGGAATACTTGGCCATGTCTGGAGACAGTTTTGGTTTTCCCAACTGGGTGGGAGGAGAGTGGGATGCTACTGACATCTAGTGGGTTGAGGCCAGGGATGCTACTCAACGTCCTACAAGGCACAGGACAGCCCACCACAAAGAATTATCCAGTCTCAAATATCAGTACTGCCTGTGAAACTCTGCTTCAAGACTTATCTGTAAATAGTTTTAATGATACCAACCTTACAGAGGTTTTAAGAGTGAAATGATTTAATGTCTATTAAATACCCGTGTCACCAAACCAGGTTCATTTGCCCGTGGTGCAGCACACCGGAATGCTGAGACCCCGAGGTTTGCAGCAAAGAGAGAGCTATTCATAAGGCAGACAAGTCTCACATCGCCCCTCCCCCGCCCCCCGAGGGCAAGGGGCTGGGATGCTTGTGGGAGGAAGAGTAAAGAAGCAGGGCAGGGCGGTCTGAGGCTTGGGGAGCGCAGGGAAAGGTGATTGGAAACAGCTGTGACAGCAGCCTTTCTGCACAGGCGTAGCTCCACTACTGGCCTCAGAAGGTGGCAGAGCAGATGCTCTCACGTGTGCAGGTGGAAGGTCAGTGGTCCCATCCGGTGTTAACCAGCCCAGCTCCCACTAGACACAGCTGACGCCAAGTCCCTAGACAACAACTCAGGCAAACCTCTTACTGTTCAGACGTGCTGCTTGGAGGACCCAAGTCTTTTGTAGCAACAATTAAAACAACTGTGATTATCTTACAGTTGAAATGGATTTAACTAGTGATTACGCACGGTTTCACCTGCCATAGAGAATGAGACTAAGGGAAAAAATGAGTAATACTAAAATGAAGAGAGGAAGATGCTAAAGACAATTTCTCATTGCAATTTTGGATCAGACATTTGTTTGCAGGGCATGGAAAGCCATCTCTTGCTTTAATTGCTGATCCTATGACCAGACACTGGATTTACTGTAGATCTGAAGCTGAACCCCCACAGGGCAAACTGATATCAGCTAAGACCCTAAAACCACCAGTGTTGGGAAGGCTCACCCCCATGAGAAGAGAGAGGAAACGTTTTCAGTGTCCAGTCGGAAGAGCTGTGAAGGTGGAGGGGAGCCAGCGATACCTGCGTCCAACAAGAGGGTGGAGTCTGCTTGTGTTTAATGCTGGGGCTGGGAGAAGAGGAGGCGCCTCCAGTTTTTTCCCCCCTTTCATTTTAGTAGTTGCAAAATATAAACTCAAATCTGAGAGGATATAAAACTAAGACCATTTGTTGGCCAAATTAAAGTGCTTCACTTTTTATTTAACATTTTATTTATCTTTTAAACCTTTACATAAAGGTTATGTAAACCTTTATATAAACCTTTACATAAACCTTTATGTAAGTCATTCCATGTTCATTGGTAGAAAAGAAAAACAGAAAACGAAGAAAGAAAAAAGGAAAGGATGGAAGGAAAGAAGGAAGGAACCTGACAAAAAGAAAAAAGTCACATATAATCCAACTACTCAAAAATAATTGCAATTTTTTCAGTATGCATTCCTTTAGATTTTTTCTATGCATATGTAACATTATGTATACCTCTAAAAATAAAATTGGATCATCTCAATCGAAAACTTTGTAACCTACTTTTAAAATTTACATCTTTAAATAATACATCTTAAAGAGTTTTCAGTATCTTTGTTTCCATATGTATTAACTTGTCAAAATATAAACAGCTTTTCCCCTAATTACAGAAAGAATAACCACTGAATGTAAAAGAAATGCAAGCAATATGGAAGCATATAGAAAAAAAAAAAAAGGAAAAAAAAAAAAGTATTTGAGTTAGGAAACCATGACTTCAGTTGGCATAAACACGTAAACAACAGAAAGCTCAGAGCTAGGATGAGCTCAAAGATGTCATCAAGATCCCAGGGTCTTTCTATCTGTCTCCTCTGCTGTTTACTGACCTCATCTACAAGGTCATTCTCCTCATGGTCACAAGATGGCTGCCAGTGGCAACCAAGTGCACAGTCCCCCTGCCGTGGAATGTAAGCAGGTTCTTTCAGCCTCATTGCCTCAACCTGTGTCACATGCCCTCCCCAATCCATAGCGATCAGCAGGGCAATCCTATTCACTGATGAACCTGGAGTGGGGGGTATGTGGAGGAGCCACATGCATGGCTGAATGCATGGCAGAGTCTTCAGCCACCGCATACACTGTAAGTCCTGTGTCTCCGCGAGGCGCGCAGTCTTTTCCGTTTTTTTTGTTTTGTTTTGTTTTTGCGGTACGCGGGCCTCTCACTGTTGTGGCCTCTCCCGCTGCGGAGCACAGGCTCCGGACGCGCAGGCTCAGCGGCCATGGCTCACGGGCCCAGCCGCTCGGCGGCATGTGGGATCCTCCCGGACCGGGGCACGAACCCACGTCCCCTAGCATCGGCAGGCGGACTCTCAACCACTGCGCCACCAGGGAAACCCCGTTATGTTATTTTGATCAAATATTTCTTTTTAACTTACTTAAGCATAGAAGCAATTTTCTGAAGTTTTCTTCCAATGTGAGCTTTTGCTTGTTCTTATGCATTTTGACCTCCTGAAACAGAGAAGAGCAAACCTGACTCCATACTGGATCTATTCCTTTAGCTCTAACCCTGTGCTGTTGCCTGTGCTTAGTCACGCTGGCTCTGTACCTTTTGTAAAAGAATGTTGCCTGTAGCCTGAAATATACATACAGGATAGCCCATTCTCAAGGCTCTGACCTTTAAAGGAATAACACTTTCCCATTCATACAGAGATAAAAAGCTGCAGAACAGAAAAAAACAATTGTCTTGTTGGTTTATAGGAACATCTTGACCAGACCTACATGGACAGCTGCAAAAACAAAGGATTCCAGCACTAAGAAGTTTGCAGCAGCCAGCCATACCCCCTTCCCTTTTCGTGTAAGAGAAGCCCGAATTCTAACTCAGGTAATGTGGCTCTTTGGGACACTAGTCCGCCATCTTCTTGGTCTTCTGGCTCTCCAAGTAAAGTCGCTATTCCTTGCGCCAGCAACTGGTCTCTTGACTTTCTGACTTGTGCGGTGAGAGCAGTATGAGTGTAACACACTCCTTTCCTCCTCTTCCTTTTTTTTTTTTTTTTAAGGGGATGAGGGGTAGAATTATTGCACAGACCCCAAGCTGGGTTTCTTCTTGTTTAGTCATTTTGAAATAGTGCCCATTCTACGTGGGCTGCTTTTCACCCCAAAACAGTATCTACGTGGTCTTTTCACTCCCTGTTTACCTGAGCACAGTCTGCATCTTCCCTGTAGAGGGTGAGTGAGCTGGGGCTTTGATCAGCATCCTTTGTATCTGTTGGTCCCAAGCTGCCTGGGAAGAGTGGGGAGGGGCGTGTTTCCACGAGCCCTCAAAGCTGGGAACTGTTTTCACATTCATCTTATTTTTGATTCTGTTGAAACCCTCGTCTGGAGGCCCGGCCCGGTGAATAGAGCCTGCCCTGCCCCGTGGATGGTGGTGGGTCTGGAGGTCTGGGTTTGTCTCCCCTCTCTGGCTGCTGGAAGCTGTGGTCAGAGCCCAGCCGAGTGGTGTGAACGCCTTGCCTGGTGTGGCCTCAGGCACTGCCCCCCCGCCCAGCTTGCTCTGTCCGGAGCTGCTGGCCCCTCAGAGAGAATTGCTGCTGGAAGCTCATTTCTGGCCTCTCTCCCACCACTGTGACCTTCGGCTGATGTTTGGCTTTCACTTAGGAAGAAGGGCCCCGGGTGGAACATTCCAGATCTTTTCTCTCGCCAACTCAAGCCCCCATTTCCTGTCCCTCCAAAGTGAGAAAACTTTTTAGCGGGCCTCTTCTCACCACATCGTGCAGCTCACTCCAAAAAGGGAGCTGTGGGTTGGTTCCCAGATTTTATATCCATTTGGGCTTGATTGTTTTGTATTTTGGATATATCAGATGTTTTGTATTTAGATTTGTGTTTCCTGAAGTCTGTGGTATGAGGTTGGGAAATTTGCCTAGATTTGTTGTTGGGTGGTGTTTTCTTTGGTGTATCTTGTTTTATTCATCCCAGTATTGGAAGGAGATTTTTGTAAGCCTGCTAATACAACCCAGTCTTTCCTGATTGCCCCAGAGCATTTTATTTTATTTATTTATTTATTTATATTTATTTACTTTTTGGCTGTGTTGGGTCTTCGTTGCTGTGCATGGGCTTTCTCTAGTTGTGGCAAGCAGGGGCTACTCTCTGTTGTGGTGCGCGGGCTTCTCGCTATGGTGGCTTCTCTTGTTGCGGAGTACAGGCTCTAGGCGTGCAGGCTTCAGTAGTTGTGGCACGCGGGCTCAGTAGTTGTGGCGCACGGGCTTAGTTGCTCCGCGGCATGTGGGATCTTCCCAGACCAGGGCTCGAACCCGTGTCCCCTGCATTGGCAGGCAGATTCTTAACCACTGCGCCACCAGGGAAGTCCCGCCCCAGAAGCATTTTAATGGTTACATAGCATCTCAACCCCATGGATAAAGCCAAATGTTCTTAACTAATTTCCAACTGGCAAACAGGTGATTTCCAATTTTTTATCATTATAAAAATGTTGCAAAAACTATGTGTGTAATATGTGTACACATCTCTGGTGATCTCTTTAGTGAGTGATCGCATTTTCAATAATGATGAGTTCAACTGTACTTTGCCCCTTCTTGGCGTTGTCTTCGTTCTGCAGTTTAGTGGTTCTAAATAAAACCATCATGAAAATCCTTTGCCATATTGTGGAACAGCCTCGGCACCTTCTCTTTCCGCCAGACCATATGTTGACCCAGATACACTAATCCCTCCATGGAGCGACGTGATTGGTCCACCAGGGATGCGCATTAACCTCATTTCCTCTCTTCCTTTACACCCCCTCATGGTCCATGCATCCTCCACAGCTTCTCACAATGCACTTTCTACTTATTCTCTTTCATTTTTGGCTGTTTTTTTCCCACACACTTCTGAAGTTTGGGGATCCATTTCTACCAAGGCTTTTGTCTCGTAGAGATCAAAGCTAAGTAATAGGCACCTGCTTCCTAGTGTGCTACTCCTCAAAATCTCTGTCTCTGTCTCTCTCTCTCTCTCTCTCATGCATGCTGAAACCCTGATGTATCAATGTCAGAAGGCAGAAACCAATCATCTTGTGTTCATCAAACTATGAAGACCACCTGCAGAAAAACACTCAGGGGTGCTTTTGTTAAAATCCAAATTCCTGGACTGCACCTCAGGTTTGCTGGATCACAAATCTCTAGGGATAGGGACGAAGAATCTCTGTTTTATTGAGCTGTCTAATGATTCTGGTACTTGTTAAGATGTATATCATTTTAAATGCTATATCAAAGCTCAACTCCATGTAAACTAACACAGTAACTCCCTTCCTATCATGCCTTTTAAATAAAGATTGTATTAATCGTGTTTCCAGATTGCTGGTAACACGGACACACTGCACAGATCCGAAAACCACAGCGTGGTAGAGATGACAAGAGCACCACTTGTGGCCCTCCTCTCCTTCCTAGTTGCTTACTGTTAGGTTGGGGCCAGGTGACCAGTTCTGGGCTGTGAGTAGGGTTTACTGAGTCCTCCACGGCGTGCCTTTGCTGTGGTGCCCTTGAAGCCATGTGCTGAGATGCAGCGTGACGAGCATGGAGCCAACGTCAGCTTGAGTCTCTGATGGTCTGTGGAGCAAAACTCCCGTCACCCTTCATTGGCTGTGCCACGTAGGCTAGGACTATAAGTCATGGAGATTTTAAGGTGACTCGTCACTGCAGCAAGACCTAGTGTCGTTCTGAATAATAAAACTAAAACCTCGATTTCTTGTTCATGCACCAATGTACCTGAGCGTCTTCTGTTCGTGTTAAGTTATAAAAAGAATTCTCCAGTTCTACAAATCTGAGCTTTATTAGAATATTGACTTCCTAAAATCGACTCCTGTCTTCGTAACTAATTTTACCACATTTTAATCCGTGCAAATGGGAGGAAAAAATTCTGTGCCTGAAAAAAGGAAACTAAATGCCCTGGGAAAAGTAAATGAGGTAAAATGAGTCAGTCAGTGGTTGACCTAGAGAAAGAACCCAGAACTTGCTCTGCTACCTGGCTGACAAATCTCTACCACTAAACCATGATGGGAAACCAAATTTCTCTTAAATCCAAAATGCACAAGTACTATAAACAGTATCTACAGTTGGCCCTCCATATCCGCGAGTTCGGTATCAATTCTACTCAGACGGGATCCGAGGTTGGTTAAAGCCGCTGACGCGGACCCGCGGATACAGAGGACAGACCGTGTACCACGCCATCTATACAAAGCACTTGAGCGTCCAGAGGACTGTGGTTTTCCACAGGAGTCACAGATACCGAGGGAGGACTGTATTTAACCTGCCACATCATTTCTTGTTGAGTCCGAATGTCTTTTTAACTTCTCATTATCTTACTCAACTCTAGTTATGGTTCAGTTCAGTCATATCTGCCATGTAAACTTAGGCCCAGCCTTCAAAGCAGTGCCAACCCTTCCTAACCTCCTACCCCTACCCCCAGCTGTAGAGGACAGAGGAATGCGGACTGTATACACATAAAGCTGTATTTGATTCTAGCCAGACTAAAATGGCAGGGGTATGTTATTATTCAGTCCCCCAAACCCAAAATTTCAAATAACATATAAAGTAACATGCTATTCTGTAAATATCAACACGTCACAGAACCTCTAGTGTATTCTGATATACGTCTTTACCAAGCTCAACTCCAAAGGAGAACTTTGAAGGGAAATGCGAATGCATGCGCTTTCTGTAAAAGAGTGATTTCTCATGGTTTTGAAGAGGTTCTGCCTTGTTCTTCCACTTATGTGTGTGAGTTTAACACAAGGGACTCCAGAGGGTCAGAGAGTGGTGGGTACTTTCCGTCACCCCTCCCCCATGACAGCACCGGGGGCGTCCTCAAGGGCCTTGCTGGGCGGGGACCAGAAGCCTGAGCGCCCCAGCCCAAGGGGAGGGCGTCCAGCACGGGGCTAACTGCACACAGCAGAGAAGGGAAGAGCACAGCAGGGGACGTGTCCTTCCAGAAAGAGCACCCCTTCCTCACCCTGGGCCATGTTTTCAGGTTTTCACAAAAGGACAGCAGATGGGACTTCGGTCCAGGAAAGGCGAAGAATTTGTGTGGCTGGAACTTGGGCGGGTGTGAGGATCCAGGCACAAGGCCGGGTGTGCCCTAGTCCAGCTGGAAAGCCAGTCCTGCCCTGCCCTGGGCGGGCGGCAGCCGAGGGTCACCGAGTCGCCACGGGAGACACCGGAAGGATGGAGAAGACGCGGGGGAGCGGGAGGGGAGCGCGGCTTCCTTCGCTGCCCTTCTCTCCCTGCCGCCCGTGCCAGAGCTCGCCTGGCAGCGGGGGACCAGCCCCGCGGCATGGCGGCCCCTGCGTGCAGCACAGAGAACACCTCAGGACGGGGCCAGGTGAGCCCACCTTCAGGCTCGTGGCGTGGCGCGCGCTTCTAGCCCCTGCGGGAGTGAAGACCTCTGTTCCCCGGCGGCCGGTGGGAAGCAGCCTCGTCCAAGGTGACACACCGTTCCCTGCGTGGCCCACATCCAGCGACAGGCTGACCAAGCCTCCCTGTGAGACGGGACAGCTCCGAGGGTACCCTGGCCTCAGGGCCCGACTTCCGCCCAGTCCTATTTCCTTCCCCGGGTGCGGTGCTGGGAGCACCCCGCACGAATGCACGCTCGTCTCCAGCTCAGAGTTGGCTTCCTGGGGACCCAGGTCTCAGCACTGGCGTTTGTTTCACCGTCCAGAAAACAATAGCACACACTTTCAGAATTTTGTACAAAACTCTCTCTTAGGTATGGTACAACTTCTGATTGTTGACGGTTCATATTGAGCTCATGTTAGAAGACAAACGATGAAACTGGAAATTATTGTTTAGTTTTGTTTCGAAAATGACAGCTTTTAAGAATTGAAGGCTTCATAATCTGGGGACAGGACCTTGGAGTCTGAGGGGTTCAGCTGACTAGGACAAGACACTTACATGCAGAGCAAGCTGTGATGTCGGGGAACAAACAACCCTGATCAAATGAGCCCCAGTTCATGGCCAGTAACTTTTAAAATTTTCAGTTGTTGCTTAGTTGAACCCCTGTCTTCTCCACTAGCTAGGGGGTGCAGAATACGCGTCAGCAAATCTCCCCCAAATGAAGCCCCCCAGCAAAGACAGAAGGAAGAGGCCTCCTGACCCAAGGCGCCTGCGCTTGTATAGAAATTGGGTAGTTACTGAGCAGCGGGGGGTGGCCTTTAGGGGCAGACTGTGGGTGAGCGCCAGAAATGGAAATAGCAGGATGGACTCCTTTACCTCCAGGAGAGAAAGGGAGGGAGGGAGAGGGAGGGGGGAGAAATGGGGAGAAAGGGAGGGGAGGGATTCGGAGAAAAAAAAAAAGGATCTGGGGAAAGGCCATAGCAGGAAGCCCCTGGCACATCAAAATCCCCGTTTTGGTTAAAAATGGCCATAATGTATGTGTAACTCTTTTGATAAAGATCTGTGCTCTCCTGAAGGAGCTGTAACCACGGGCATGTCAAGTGACAAATAATAAGAAGCGAGAGAGAGGGGCTGATTTTTTTTTTTTAAGTTTATTCTCTTCCTGATTTTTTTCCCCAGAAAGCAACTGTTTAAAATTAAGAAATAGCTGCAACCCTTCCGTAATACGCTCTGGGGAAAGAAAAGAGAAGAGGAAGGAAAGCAGCTACAATATCGCAAAAAAGCCTGTGCGGTGTCAGCTTAAGTTGGAAATGGTTTGGAAGCTCATCAGAAGGGAAAAAGAAACGTAGGAAGAAAAAGATGAATAATCAGAAACAAAAACAATAAAATTCTCATTATATACAGAAAAAATTAAGCTACTTGAGAGGACTTATTAAAAGCACATTTGTTAGCATATTCCTTTGGGAAGAAGTGGGAAATGCTGCCTTGTGAGTGTTCTCCATCTGATTTCTACCATGAGAAGAATTTTAAAGGCCTTAATACAGGAATCAGCAGAGGCATGTGTTTCTCTCCAGCCACGCCCCCTCCTGTGACCACCCCCCCCTTGACCTATGATCACCCCCATTCCATTCTGTGACTGAGAGGCCCAGGGTGATCATGGGGGAATCTATTAAGAAGCCTCTAGAATATGTTTTCATATACTCCTAACAATTCAACAAAATCGCAGATTGCAAACTTTGAATGTTGTCCTTGCAAATATTGTACCACTTCAAATGCAGTCCTTTAGGTAATTACATTTGATTTGAAATCATAAAAGGTAGAATTTTCTTTCTTTCTTTTTATTTTTAAAAGGTTGCTTTTTAAAAAAAATTTAATTGAAATATAGTTGACTTACAATGTTGTGTTAGTTTCAGGTGTACAGCAAAGTGATTCAGTTATATATATAAAGTTTTTATATACTGAATGAAGTCAGACAGAAAGAAAGATTGTATGATAGCATTTATATGCGGAATCTAAAAATAATGATACAAATGAACTCATTTACAAAACAGAAACAGACTCACAGACTTAAGAGAACAAACTTATGGTTACCAGGGTGGGGAGGGAGAGTTTGGAACTAACATGTACACACTACTATATATAAAATAGATAACCAACAAGGACCAACTGTATAGCACAGGGAACTCTACTCAATATTGTGTAATAACCTAATTGGAAAAAGAAATTGAAAAAGAATAGATACATGTTTACGTATAACTGAATCACTTCGTTGTACACCTGAAACTAACAACATTGTTAATCAACTATACTCCAGTATAAAATAAAAAGTTTAAAAAAAGTTCCTATGTATATAAATCTTTATGTAAAACTTTATATATATAAAGTTTATATAAATGTAAAATATATATATAGATTCTTTTCCATTACAGATTATTACAAGATACTGAGTATAGTTCCCTGTGTTAAAGGTTTCTTTTCTTAGTGTTAACATTATATCAGCCAGAATAGGCCTTTAGCCTGTTTGCCTGACACTCTCAGGAGGTAGGGGTGGCACGTAATAGAGAAGAAAATGATTTATAGAGTTTTCTTTCTGAAAGAATCTTAACTCACTGAGTTTGGATACTAATCTCCTAATCAGTATTTTATTCTCAGTTTAGATGTCAAGTCCCACATGTGTGAAGAGATAATCTAAGTACAGGCCAAGGATGAACACTCATTCTTGACTTCTAGACCAGTCTGTGCATGAAGCCCACCCCCTGAAGTAGTTTGTGATGCGTACTTTAAGGAGCTGGTGTGTCTTTCTGCTTTTCTACCAATTACGCCTGTTTGGGAATGGAAGCTTTTCCTAAGTGTGGGGTTTTAAATATACACCCACAAATCCTTTCTTTGTTGCTTCTCCCTCAGGAGGTGACACTTAATCCCTCTCTCCTTGAGTGTCGGCCAGATCTAGTCTTTCACTTCTAGCCAGGAGAATTTGGGAGAAATGATGAGATGTCATTCCTTTCTTCTTATTTATTTATTTATTTAAATTGTGGTAAAATATGCATAAAATTGACCATTTTAACCATTTTCAGTATACAGCTCAGTGTACAGTCCAGCCTTGTGAGAGGCCCTGACCAAGAACCGCCTAGCTAAGCTGTTCCCAGATTCCTGACCCAAAGGAGCTGTGAGTGGTTGTCTCCAGTGCAAGGTTCGGTCCAGTGATATTCACATTGTTGTACAACCATCACCACCGTCTACCTCCAGAACAGTTTCTTCATCCCAGACTGACACTCGGCACCCATTAAACAACTCCCTGTTCCCCCTGCCCCACCTTCTGGCAGCCACCATTCTTCTTTCTCTATTGAGTTTGGTTATCCTAGGTACTTCCTGTAAGAGGAATCATACAGTATTTGTCTTTTGTGACTGGCTCGTTTCACTTAGCATAATATCCTCAAGGTTCATCCATGTTGTAGTGTGTGTCCGAATTTCCTTCCTTTTTAAGGCTGAATAATATTCCATTGTGTGTATATACCATATCTTGTTTATCCACTCATCTGTGGATGAACACTTGGGCTGCTTCCACTTTTGGCTATTATGAATAATGCCGCTATGAACATGGGTGTACGAGTCCCACTTTCAGTTCTTTGGGGTTTATATACTTGTGAGTGGAATTGCTCAATCATATGGTAATGCAAAGCTTCATTTTTTGGATGAATTGTCAAACAGTCTTACATGGCAGCTGAACCATTTTACATTCCCACCAGCAGTGCACGAGGGTTCCAATTTCTCTACATCCTCGCCCATGCCTGTTGCTTACTGTTTGTTGATAATAGTCACCTTAATAGGTGTGAGATGAGATGTCATCTCTAAGACTAGGTTCTTCAAAGACTGTGGCTTTGGTCTCTGATATGTGTGGTTCTCCTTCTCTGTCTTTCCCCCCCTTCAATCACTCACACTGGGGAAAATCAGCTGCCCTCTTGCAGGGAAGATATGGGGGAGAATCAGGCTGCCTGGCTGTGAGTACACTCTGGCAGCTGGAGCCACCTGCCCAGTGAAGAATGAGGACTCCTGCCAACAGCCTGGGGGCCGGGGGGCTTGGCAGGAGACCCTCCTTCAGGCCTTGAGATGGCCGCAGCCTGTGGGAGACCCCAGCCCAGAAGCATCCAGCCACACCGATCCCAGAGTCCTGACCCATAGAAACTGCGAGGCAACAAATGTTTGTTGTTTTCTGCCATTAAATGTGGGGTAGGGCTTCCCTGGTGGTGCAGTGGTTGAGAGTCTGCCTGCCGATGCAGGGGATATGGGTCCGTGCCCCGGTCCAGGAAGATCCCACATGCTGTTGAGCAGCTGGGCCCGTGAGCCATGGCTGCTGAGCCTGCGTGTCCGGAGCCTGTGCTCTGCAACGGGAGAGGCCACAACAGTGAGACGCCTGTGTACCGCAAAAAAAAAAAAAAAAAAAAAAAAGTGGGGTAATTTGTTACGCAGCAACAGATAACTAATATGGGACCCGTAACTAATAAAGGGGAAATGTTACCAGTTTGTTCAACAGTTTCACAAATATTTCCTGGGCAGTTGTGCTGGGCTGTTCTGGGCAATGGGGAGACCACAGTGAGCAGAGAGGAAACATTAGGAGATAAATCCCACGGAGCTTATAGCCTCATGTACCACGTGACTTTTAGCGCTGAGCACGTGTCTGAGCCAGTTTCGGCCTTAAGTGGTAATGACTCCAGCACATTCAAGCAGAAAGGGATTCCACAGGGAATTGGGTCGACAAAAATCACTGCAAAGGCTGGATGAGAAGACCCTGGCGGAACTTTCAGAACTAACCCCAAGACCAACACCGCAGAACTGGCCCCCAGGGAGGAACTGCCTTCTCAGTTACTGTGTGAATCTGGAGAGCCCTGGGTGAGCTCTGAGAGCGCAGGGCTTCTGCTGTGACCCCACTGCGAGGCGGGCGCCTTCAGCCCAGCCCTCTGCTGTTCCTGCCTCGTCCTCTGTACCCCCCTTCCACAAATAGCATGTGCGCAGCTGCTGGGTGGAAGCAGGGTGGGTGCGTGTGGGACCCAGGCTGTACACACAGTGGGACACATGGTCTCCACCTGGCTGGTCTGTAGAGTGAAGCTCATTCAGAGAGGCAGAGTGGGCCAGGCTCCGGCACCTCCTCCAACATGACCCACGGGCTCAACAAATACTCTCGGATGAGAATCCTGCTACAAAAGTAGAACTAGGATGGATCCACTGTATCGATGACTGTCATTCGAAGAGACCTGAAAACAGGGAGCTCAGGTATATTGAGTAGCTGCTATGTGGCTGGGACTAGATTATGAATTTGTGTTGTTATTTTATTTACTAATCACAACAACCCTGCAGGATAGGTATTATTAGCCCTATTTTCAGGTGGAGAAAGCAAGGCTCAGCCAGATTGAATCACTTAGGCAAGGTTCCATGATAAATAGAGGTTAAAAACAGAAAAAAAGAAAATTGAACCAGGCATTTCCTTCAAAGCCCAGGGCACTGCATTCTTAGTGCCACACAACATAATGATAGTAGTGATGGGAGAAGTTTTCACATATTGAGGTGTGGGGAAGTCATTTTGGCCTATTAAACATGCATTGTATACCTACTTTAACCGTTAAAGGAAAGAATGCATTTGAGAATCAAAATGGAGTAACTGTGGTTCAGGCATTAGAAATGGAGCCGGTGGCCGCTGAGGGTGTGGTTTCAGACACCTTCCTGCATCCCTGGGAACTTGAATTTTCTGAACTGTATCAGACTCAAGGACACCACCAGCTGTTCTCAAACCAGTGTCTGCTGGCAGCGGCCAGCTGCAATCTTATGGTCTCAGGGTCTCCCCCGGTAACTACACAACCATTTCAGACCCCAACCAATCCTTGCTTAACAAGCACCCTTACTTCTTCCAGCTCCAGTCCTAATTCTTGACAAACAACTTACGTGATTTTGCAGTTTTTGCCTTTATAAGCCTCCCCCGTTTTGTAGTCCAGAGGAATACAATTCAAGCGCTTTTCGAATCTGGGTCTCTCCAGCTATTGTCCTAGGACAATGTGGGTGCCCCAATAATTGTGTTAGTACATTATAAGCCATTGGGAAAGTAGTAATCCACAAGTCCATAATAATAGTAATAATAATAACCAATAATAAGTGATAAGTATCTGGGGATGAGAGAAGACTCTTGATGAGGGCTCACTGACCAGTGTGAAGGGTGTGCTGGCGATGGACACTCACAGTAAAGCCTGGATCAGGCAAGAATCATCAAGATGCTCAATCCGGGTACTTTGATGAGGGGCTTGGTGTCTCCCCCGAGACTACTTATTGGTTGTAAGAGGGAAGAAAACAGCAAATTATATGATCTAAATCAACATCACCAGGGAGGAACAGAGGACTACCACGTGCCTCCAGAAGTGGTCCTGAGAAGGGTGCATTACCTGTGTAGTATTTTGGTCAAGAATGTATGCCTGCATCTCATCATGAGGAAACTAGGCAAAAGCAAAGGGAGGAATATTCTATTTTAAAAAGGGGGTGGGGAGCTGTATTTTTCAAACATTTCAAGGAAAGCTATAGAAATGTTCTAGATTAAAAGGAGACTGGGGGCTTCCCTGGAGGCACAGTGGTTGAGGGTCCGCCTGCCGATGCAGGGGACACGGGTTCGTGCCCCGGTCCGGGAAGATCCCACATGCCGCGGAGCGGCTGGGCCCGTGAGCCATGGCCGCTGAGCCTGCGCGTCCGGAGCCCGTGCTCCGCAACGGGAGAGGCCCCAACAGTGAGAGGCCAGTGTGTCGCAAAAAAAATAAATAAAAGAGACTGAAAGAGACATGACAACTAAATTAAACTGTGTACTGGAGGGAAAAAAATTTCTGTAAGGGACATTATTGATTTAAATGACAAAACTGGAATACTGTTACCAATGATAGATTAGATTAGGTAAAAGCATTGCATGGTGTTAAATTTACTGAAGTTAGTAACTGTGCACTTGTTAGGAAATAAACAGTGAAGTATATGGAGATAAAGAGCCTTAATGTATGTAACTTACTCTCATATAATTCAGAAATAATATTTGGAAGAGATAGAGCAAATGATAAAGTGAATGAGGTAAAGTGTTAATAATAGGGGAACAGCGTGGATGTTCTTAGTACTATATACACTTTTTCTTTTTTAATAGATCTTTATTGGAGTATAATTGCTTCACAACACTGTGTTACTTTCTGTTGTACAGCAACGTGCACCAGCCTTATGCACACACATGTCCCCGTATCCCCTCCCTCTTTAGCCTCCCTCCCAGCCTCCCTACCCCACCCTCTAGGTTTAACTGGATTGTTTGTGTTTTTGATATTGAGCTCCATGAGCTTTTATATATTTTGGAGATTAATCCTTTGTCTTTTGTTTCATTTGCAAATATTTTCTCCCATTCTGAGGGTTGTCTTTTTGTCTTGTTTATGGTTTCCTTTGCTGTGCAAAAGCTTTTAAGTTTAATTAAGTCCCATTTGTTTATTTTTGTTTTTATTTCCATTGCTCTAGGAGGTGGGTCAAAAAGATCTTGCTGTGGTGTATGTCATAGAATGTTCTGCCTGTGTTTTCCTCTAAGAGTTTTATAGTGTCTGGCCTTACATTTAGGTCTTTAATCCATTTTGAGTTTATTTTTGTGTATGGTGTTAGGGAGTGCTCTAATTTCATTCTTTTACATGTAGCTGTCCAGTTTTCCCAGCACCACTTATTGAAGAGGCTGTCTTTTCTCCATTGTACTTTCTTGCCTCCTTTATCAAAGATAAGGTGACCATATGTGTGTGGGTTTATCTCTGGGCTTTCTATCCTGTACCATTGATCTATATTTCTGTTTTTGTGCCAGTACCATACCATCTTGATTACTGTAGCTTTGTGGTATAGTTTGGAGCTGGGGAACCTGATTCCTCCAACTCCATTTTTCTTTCTCAAGATTGCTTTGGCTGTGCCACTAAGATCAGGAACAAGACAAGGATGTCCACTCTCACCACTCTTATTCAACACGGTTTTGGAAGTCCTATCCATGGCAATCAGAGAAGAGAAAGAAATAAAAGGAATACAAATTGGAAAAGAAGAAGTAAAACTGTCACTGTTTGAAGATGACATGATACTATACATAGAAAATCCTAAAGATGCCACCAGGAAACTACTAGACCTAATCAAAAAATTTGGTAAAGTAGCAGGATACAAAATTAATGCACAGAAATCTCTCGCACTCCTATACACTAACAACAAAAGATCAGAAAGTATTATTTCAACTTTTCTGTAAGTGTGAAATTATTTCCACATAAAAAAGGGAAAACATTTTTTCAGTCTATGAGATCACTTTTCACTTTTACCTAATTTTAATATGACAAATTTCAAACAAACAGAAAAATATAAAGCAAACTCTAACCAAATCCCATATACTTACTTTTTACAAAGAAACTTTAACAACAGATAAAGGTCAAGTAGATTCCTGGATACTGTCTGCAAACTCAGGCATTCAGAAGGTAGACACATGGATGGACACCTGTGTTCCTGGTATTGACCACATATTTCTCCTGCAAAGATGGGTTTATTTGAGATCAGCAGAGAATTGCAATTCGAGATCTGTAACCATGGGGAACCACATGCAAGGCCCTGCACAGCAAGGGGAGGAGACCACTTTTATAGAGGGGAAGGGAAGATTTACTGAAGTAAACAGAGTCCAGGGCTTGTTGGCTGAGTCCTCGCCAGGAAAGAGGGGGAGTTTGTCTTCTTCCTGCTGGCTTCTGCTGCCATCACAGTGCGTGAGAGTGCCCCCTGCTGGTCTCCTAACTCTGTTTAATTGAGGTTTCTGATTATTGATTTTTTTACACCAGCGAAAGGGAAATGGCAAAGTGATGAGTTGGAAAGGCCTGCCTCTATCATCCTTGAAGGCAAGCTCGTTGTGGAGCGGGTGCTGAGTGGACTTTGTTGTGTGGATGAGTGACTAGGTAATGAGGGACAGTGTGTCCCTCAGAGCCCTGTCCACTCCCAGCCAAGCCTTGAGGCAGTCTGTGCTTTCTCAGTTGTTACAGCACCTCCTCTACAAGTTCATTCCAGTGCACGTAGGACGGGGAGACTGCCTGGCCTCACCTCTTTCCTTGCGGCTCCTATGATAGCTCTTCAAGTCTAGGGCGCCTTGCTCTAGACATTTTAAGTTACTCAGAACTGAAATGCTTTCTACATGTTTAGGTCAACAGAGTTAATTGGTCAATATATGTAATTCACATTCTTTCATTACTAAGAATTCAGAAAGTATGTTTGGTTCCAAATTGCACATGCAAAATAAAATAGCTAAATAGTGATTTAGCTATTTAGGTCCTCTGAGAAGCAGATGCCAAGAAGGGATTAGATGTATTCACAAGAGGTGTACTGGCACAAACACCTGTGAGGGATGGTGGAGAGGCAGCAGAAGGGGGTGGGAGGAGCCAGCAGACTTGATGCAGGTCTGATACCCATGAAGGGGGGCGGGGAGGAGGGATGGAGGGGAAGCGGACGGCGTGGGAGGAAAGGATGGGGAGTAAAGGTGTGGAGGAGAGCTGTAGACTGCCGTGCAGTTCTAAGAAAATCCCGCAAGGTTGAAAGGGTCTTTGAGCCAGAGTCACCCATGGGAGGAGGCCCTGCCTCCCAGTTGTGGGCCCCCTTGGCATCCCTGCCGTGCCCGGGCACCGCCCGGAGCAGCCCGTGGGAAGCTTGGCCTGGCTGCCAGCATGCCAGGGGCCGGGGCTGGAGGCCGGTTATACCTCCTGCACTAGGCGGTCTGAGAGGCTCATTCTCATGGCCGCCACACACAATACTTCGCATTATTTGGGCAGGGCGACCCCCGATTTTACCTGAAACAGCGGCTCGACCCAAGGCAAGTTGGGGGCTTAGTTTCTGCACCCTGGTCTCAGTTCCCCTTCACTGTGAACAGGACTTGCAGTCAGAGCATCGTTGAGTGGAGAGCAAATAAAGGATCCACGTCTTGCTGAAAACGTTAAGCCATAGCTCGGCCGCAGAGTAACTTCTGCTTTCACTTCAAAATGCAGTAGGTGCGTCACTTCCCTTCTGCCTCGGAAAGACACCGATCCAGGATGTTGGGTGTTGGATGCCTGTTTGACTCTCCAGAGCTAATGGCTGGTGCTCTGAAGGCTTATTTAATTATTTTTATAGACTGGTTTATAGGCTGAGAGAGCTTCAAGTTGGCCTTTGCTGCTGCATGAGAAGGTCACCTTCTGATGGGCCATCCTTGCCCCCATGCCCCACACATCTCGGGACCTCTGCCACCACTGGGCTAGGGAGCTGGCTTTTGCCCACTCCCTGGTGACGGTTCGGAAGGCTGTGTTCTTAGGAGGGCTTCTCTGCAGAGCCCCCGCTACCAGATCTCTCATTTGGGGAACGCTGTAAAGATGTCAGGATAGGTAGTGGTCGGATCCAGTGCAGACAAGCACAGTCCTTGGAGGTGATGAACCTTAGCTCTGCCAGGCTGCGGTCAGTGAGGCAGGTGGGTGTCCAAATCCCAGGCGGTTGGAAAAGCTCCAAAAGAAAGAGGAGGTCTAGGGATACTAGTCACTGAACAGTGATGTTCAGAGGCGCAAACCATTCACTTGGCTGGATGCGATGGGGATGGGGGAGTACCCAGTGTGCAGGGGGTGAGGCAGTGAAGCACAGGGAGAAAAGCAGCAATGAAGTTTCCCACCTTCAAAGAAGGCGGCGAGCTGTAAATGAGGAAGCGATCCCCTGGAAATACTGGGGTAAATGGTCAGACACTATCAGTAGTTAAGAGTCTGATCCGATGTTGGGCTGGTGATGTGTGGACTTAGGGTCCTTTGTCTACCACTTACAGAGGATCTGAATTATTCCAGAGTCTGAGCTGGAACTTTCCTGCTTTGCAGAAAGGGGCTAAGCAGCCCTGGAAGCAAACTCCTAAGGTTCAGAAGACCATACCCTCAAGAAGCTAGAGGTACAATGTTATGTGTTCACACTCTCAGATGATAATTTCTTTAAAAACACTACATCTAGAAACAGACGTAGCACACACCGAATGTCAACTTACTCAAAAGTATGAGATTTTTAAAAGAAACAACACAGCAGGGACTCCATTATCAACAGGGGACTAAAATAGGATCATGGAATAACTGTAAATTGGCCTGTACTCACGTGCCATCAAAACCACTGAGAAATTCTCAGTTTTCATTACCTTTTGACAATGTGATGAGAGTAAACAGTCCTTTCATATCATTGACGTGTCAGTTGCCACCGCCGGCACAGTCCAAGCGCTAAGTTAATGCTCCATCAAGGCAGAATATTACATATTTAGAGGAAAGTACATGTTAGAAGAAGAAAAAAAAATTAGAGAGTAGGCTTCTGCTCTTGTCTTATTCCTTTACAGGTACTTAAGCCGCCGTCTGATAAATCTCACAATAGAGGCACTTCTTTAAAGATTATTTCTTTAAAGGTACTTAATCCTCTAATTAGCAAGATTCATAGAAAGAGATACTTCCAGTCTTATAAATGTATGGTAAGTTTAATAATCTTTATTTTTCTTCAAAATTTTTTTCCAAAATACGGATCATGCGGTGCATAATGCAGCAACCTTATAATTCTTTTAAAGGGAAAAATAAAGCTTATTTTTTAAAGCTTTAAACTTTACCCTTAAATTAAATATATAGGGAAAATGACTAAATTACATAGCTAAGATCAAGTTTAAGGAATTCAGGACTTAGGGGAAATTATGCTGCCTATGTGTTGTATACATTTTACCCTCTCCCCTGCCACGTAAAAAAAAAACTGATGGAAATATAATCTAGTTAAAATTAGATTTCGAGGGACTTCCCTGGTGGCACAGTGGATAAGACTCCGTGCTCCCAATGCAGGGGGCCGGGGTCCATCCCCGGTCAGGGAACTAGATCCCACATGCATGCCGCAACTAAGAGCCTGCATGCCGCAGCAAAGATCTTGCACGCGGCAACGAAGATCCCACCTGCTGCAACTAAGGCCCAGGTGCAGCCAAATAAATAAATAAATATTTTAAAAAATTAGATTTTGAAGGAGTAGTGGTGGAGAAAGGAGACAGAGAAGAGAAAGAGGCCTTGAGAGAGAAGTGAGTAAGAGAAAAGTAGGTGTGGGCTTGGCACGGAGATTGTAGGGCCACATTATAGATTGATTTTATTTACGTGTGTCTGAGAGTGCCTAGAGTCCGTTTTAGTAACAGCTCGCTATGTTACATCCCTTTCTCTGATTTACTACCTTCACGAGTTTGGTGCCTGGCGTCTCTAATAGCCTGGGCTCTGCAGAGTCCCGATGATTATTTTAGTGTGGTTTACCCAGAAGCAGCTCTGTGCACAGCATTTTCTTTTCTGATAAGTCTGGTTTGTTCCCAAGGCACATCTCACTGTCACCAAGACCAGTCATGCTGATGGTTAAGACAATGGATTGTTTATGAATGAGGTAGGAGTCAAGAAACCGTGTTTCTCACTGTTATCTTAGACAAATCATTTAATCCTTGTGATTCAGATTCCTCACTGTTAAAACAAAGAGGGGGCGTCCCTGGTGGCACAGTGGTTAAGAATCCACCTGCTAATCAAGGGGACACGGGTTTGAGCCCTGGTCTGGGAAGATTCCACATGCCTCGGAGCAACTAAGCCTGTGCGCCACAGCTAGTGAGCCTGTGCTCTAGAGCCCGTGAGCCACAACTTCTGAGCCCGTGAGCCACAAGTGCTGAAGCCCATGCACCTAGAGCCCATGCTCCGCAACAAGGGAAGCCACCACAGTGAGAAGCCTGTGCACTGCAACGAAGAGTAGCCCCCGTTCACCGCAACTAGAGAAAGCCTGCGCACAGCAACGAAGACCCAACGCGGCCAAAAATAAAAATGAATTAAAAATTTTAAATATAAATAAATAAAAATATCCAAAAAAAAATGAAGAGGTTGGACTAGGTATCTTTCAGGTTTTTTTTTTTGTTTTTTTTTTTTGCGGTACGCAGGCCTCTCACTGTCGGGGCCCCTCCCATTGCGGAGCACAGGCTCCGGACATGCAGGCTCAGCGGCCATGGTTCATGGGCCCAGCCACTCCGCGGCATGCGGGATCCTCCCGGACCGGGGCACGAACCCGCGTCCCCCGCATCTGCAGGCGGACCCTCAACCGCTGCGCCACCGGGGAAGCCCTATCTTTCAGTTTTAAGTGTCTGCCTATATATTTAAGTTACCCTTTATTAGTAAGACAGGTATTTGTTAAAAGTTGATATTTCCATTGGGAGCTGGGCTGATGAGAATAATGTGTAAGTGTAATTAAAAGATTCATTAACTGCTACTACTGTAAAGGGAAGTAAGATATATTTGTTAGAAATGGATATTTTCATTTTGGAGTAGGCTGATAAGACTACTTACCCACTGTGGACTCATTTAGACCCAGTTCAGAGTCAATATATGTTAGCCCTGCTCTGCCACCAGTTACCTTTGTTATTTATCAGTCAGTTATGAAATAAGCATCCAGTATTAGCCAACCTCTTTAGATCATTGGGCTTTGTGATAAGTAAACTTTTATAAAATTTAGGAAAATTATTAAACATTTATTAATGATTCTCTATTTCAGTTACTATATCTTAACTGTGACAAGAGAAATAGAAAACATTCAGTGAGAATTTAGATATATCTGAAGCTGATTTCTTTTCATTTAGATCATATTCATGAATTAAGAAGCTAAGTCAACATAAACTTCAGACAGATAAAAAAGTGAAAGAAAATATGAATGACAGATTGAGAGAGACATAGGATCCATCCATGAGGATGAATACAATTCCAGGAAGAGAACAGAGATAGTAATGAAAGCAATAACAGAGAAAATCTCCCCATCTAATATTGATACATTTTAACAGACTGATACTTAGCCACATCCTCCTGAAATTTTACAAGAATGACAAAGAACTCTTAGAAGCTTTCTGACATAAAGAAAAAACAAAACCAAACGAACAACGGGTTATAAGGCACAGGACCCATGTTTCCATATTTTAAATTTTTTCAATTTTTATCTTACTCCTCGTCACACATATTTTAGTTCTTGGGTCTATCTTCTCAAATCTTGTCACCCATAAAACCACCTGTATTTTCTCATATGTATATTCTCTCAACTGAAAAATTGGAATGACTTTTAAACTTATTAACTTTCTGGCCAAGAACATTCTTTAAACATAGAAACATACACGTTAAAACAAGGAGCTTGGTATTGAATATTGTAAAATCATGCATTTTTCCTCATTTCTAAAAACTTTGATTGAATGGAATTTGGATATATTGCTTTAAAATGTATTCTTTATATTGGTATAAACCATTCCAAACTGGCAAGATAAAGAAGACCTACAGGCTCACTTTGTGATAATTATGGACTTTTCCCCTAGGCTTTACTGAACACACAAAGCTCAGGATACAACAGTGGCAAGCATATGATGTCTTAAGTAACTTTTCTCCCACTAATATTTAAAGCAAAGCTCAATAACAGTAAAGCAAAAGAAATCCTCAGGGAGAAAGAAGGAAGGAGGGGAGAGAAGGAAGGAAGAAAAATGGAAAACAAAAGAAAAAAAGGATAAGAAAGCATGAATCCAGAAAAGCATATACTATGGCAGAAGCTATCCTGAAGGCATTTGCTGATTTCTCTAGACTGTAGGGGTACATCAGCTATAGTGTAAGGGCCCATGCAAGGTGGAAAGTCAGGGCAGAGATCACCACGTAAAGTGAATACCCTGAAAGGAAGCACTATGCTGGATGAATTACAAAATGACCCATTTCTTGAAAAAGGATATACTTACACTAAAAAATTTGTTGTTTTTCTGAAATTCACTTTTAACCAGCATCCTGAATTTTTTTTTTTTTTTTTCGGTACGCGGGCCTCTCACTGTTGTGGCCTCTCCCGTTGCGGAGCACAGGCTCCGGACGCGCAGGCTTAGCGGCCATGGCTCACAGGCCCAGCCGCTCCGCGGCATATGGGATCCTCCCGGACTGGGGCACGAACCCGCCTCCCCTGCATCGGCAGGCGGACTCTCAACCACTGCGCCACCAGGGAAGCCCCCAAGCATCCTGTATTTTTATTGGCTAAATCTGGTAACCCAACCCCTCACGTAAGATACTAATGGAACTTACCTATCAGCCTTGGCTCTGGCTGGAAGCAGGTGGTTAGGTAAAGTTTTACTGAAAATTTCCAACAACAAGCAGGTCCTCTTACAGTTTTAAGGCACAAATTCATGCTACCTGTGTGTCCCCAGGTACCCCTAGGTACCTGGAAGAAGCAAATATAAGTCCATTCTGAAGGCACCCACCTTAAAACACAGATTTCAAAGAATTACAGATAAATTTACAACAAATATTAATGCACAATCAAAAGACACAAAACATATGAGGAAATAAGCCACCATGAGTGAGAGTCAGCAGAAATAATAAATAATAGAATCAGACTTGAAAGACTAACAGTGTTTAACTTTTTGGATTTGGAATGTAAACTAAGTAAGCTTAATTTGCAGAAATAAATCAAAAAGGTAATCAGATCAATGACTAAAAAATAACCTGGCATTAAAAACGTATTATACACAGCTTCTAAAAATTAAAATTTTAATAAAGTTAGAGATACAGTGGATTGGCTATTCAATAGACACTGTTCAAGAGAGAGAATGGGAATGGAAACTGTGAAAGGGAGTTAAAAGACATAGACATGGAGTATTGCACCTATAATCCCAGTCCCAGAAGGAAGTAAGAAAGAGAGCGGGGCAAGGAAATCCTTAAGGATATAATGGTTAAGAATTTCTCAGAATTCAAGAAAGACTCAAATCATCATATCCAAGAAAGTCAAGAAGAAATTAAAATGAAAGGAGGCAAAAACAGACACCTTCCTTTCTTGGATTATCCTTTTTTTCTGAGGACCCCAGAATACTGTACTCCTCTGTAGCAATACAGATTTAAGCTTTTTAGTAACAGCTAATATGATTCGTAAACACCACTAACAATTAATTTCACATAATAAATCGAGCCTAAATTTTGGTTTTTGTCCATATTGTATTTTAAGCTGATTTTGGTTAATGGTTATCTAAAAAGATTTTTAAATGTATCATATCTTTGCAATTATGTAAAAATTATACGTGTGGACTTGGATGGCAAATAAATGCATTCTAATACAAGGCAAGTGTCTCTGTTAGTATTGATAGTTACTCAGATAAGGAGAAGAGTATATGTTTCTCTTCACCTGCCAATGACAGTGTTCATGTAAAGATTAGGAATAGTAATTTTATAGGTTTAGGTGTCTGCTCTTTTATCAAGGGAAAATTACTTTCCACTTGCATCCCATTGGCAACAAGAATAGGGATGATGACAATGTATGATAACAATGATGATGATAGCTAACATTTATTGAATTACAAGCACTAGGAGTCAGCAAGCTTTTTCTGTAAAGCGCCAGATAGTACATATTTTAGACTTTGTAAGCCACATGGTCTTTGTCTCAATCACTCAGTTCTGCAGTCATAGTACTGAAGAAGCTATGGACAATACGTAATTGAATGAGCATAGCTGTGTGCCAATAAAACTTGATTTACAAAAGAGTTCAGGGTCCAGATTTGGCCTGAAGGCTGTAGTTTGCTAGCCCCTGGATTAAATGATTGCAGATATTTGAATTCCAGTGAATTTCTTTATTGTAGCTGTGTTGTACTTCTTTAACTTGTTTTAAATTCTATTATTCTTTAAAATATATAATAAATTAGTATACAAATAAAGATATATTAGATTTATTTTAGTCTTAAAAAATTATTCCCATATCATGTATGTTTGCTGAAGCCTTGTAACAACATCTTCTGTTTGAAAAATAATAATTGGTATTGACTTATTAGTAATGGTGTTAACTTTTACTGTATAGCCAGACATCCCCCAAATGTAGTAACTTAAAGCAGAGTCCCATTATTTGCTGACAGTTCTGTGGGTCAGCAATTGGGGTCTGTTTTTGCTCCATGCAGGGGCAGTTCCCTGTCTGTGTATAGGTCTCACCTGGAGAGGCTAAATTGGCTGGCAAGGCCGGGTCCTCGCTCCACACACTCTTTCGTCCTCTATGAGACTAGCCTGGACTTTTTCTGAAGAGGAGCAGGCAGGTAATAGGGAAGAACAAATCTGACTCCATATTGGATCTGTTTCTTGTCCTTTAACCTTTGTATTCTATTGCTTTTCTTTATAAGTTAATCATTAAAAGGATGTTGCCCATTTCCAGAAACCCTGCCTCCCCTGCCTGAGTGTTAAGTTAAAAATACCTTTGTTCGGCTCCCAGGAAACATCCTGACAAGGTCCACCCATGAATGGCTGCAGGAAAGAAGAAATTAACACCTCCCCTCTGGAGGCTGGCTGGAACCAGGAAATGTTTGCAACAACTTACTGCCTTTTTTTTTACTTTACCTCCTCACCTTCCCCTCTTTGTTCCGTAAAAGAAACTAGCATCCAAACCTGGGCAAGATGGGTCTTTGGGACATGAGTCCACCATCTTTTCAGTCGGCTGGCTTCCGGAATAAAATCTCTATACCTTGCCCCAACAACTTGTCTCTCGATTGATTGGACTGTCGTGCATCGAACAGTATGAGCATAGACTCGGCAACAGGCAGAGTCCCCAACAGCAAGAGAGGGCAAGGCCTTGCACACAGGAGTCCCATAGTCAAGGCCAGATTTAAGGACTGTCTCCTGATGGGAGGTACAGCAAAGTCACATTGCAAAGAGACATACAGTTACGCCAGAAAGAAGTGAGAGTCCACAAGATGGTCTGGGATGTCGTTGGGGTCGTGTTGCATGTGCTCTCGCTCCAGACCCACTTCGCCATCAGCCATTTAGGGTGTATAAACTAGTTTACTCTAGTCCGGGCACATCGTTAGTCACAAATTACGTACAAAAGAGGTGAATAAGCATAGGTGTTGCTTAAAGCCATTTAACTCATGTTCCCATGCAGGGTTGCCACTTAAACTGTTTCCAGTTTTCATTCTAGTCCATGTCTTTCCATGACCAGGCCAAGACCAGAGCCATTTATTTAGTTAGTTAGTTGAGATACATACCCTGACTACTACTAAGAGGATTTAAAGCAGCTGCTCAGTTTCTTTTTTCTCAGTTCCCCTGGGTATTAGGGAAGCACACTCCTTTTCATCTGAGCCTGAAGCCTGGCCTCCAGTCCAAGTAAAAAAAATGCACTCTTGATAGCCAAATTCACCCCTACCCAGTTTAACACTGAATCTTACCAAATGTTCTTAACTCCAGTTCCATTTTTCTGGGAATACAGAGCCAGGTTTACCTCTCCTAAATGATTCTTCTCTATGTTCACCAGCCCATCTCAGTGACACAAGGCTAATATTCTGGTTTTCTTAGAAACCGTTGTCTTCTGCATTCAATATTGTCATGTGCCTACCACCCAATTATCAGGATATATTGCCAAATCTATATTCATTTTCCAATAGAATTTGCAGTCTACAGCTCTCCTTTTTAAGATTTTGACTCTTCCTAATAAATGCCAAAATGTTTATCAAACAATTTTCCAAATATAGAACCTCCTCTACATTTTTGCTGTTCTGTAACAAAAATATATGCTAAATTTAAGAAACATACATATTATAAAAAGCATATACAGTAAAGTGAAGCCTAAGTTGACCTATTTTTATTCTTCCTCAAGTCTTAGTCCTGATACAGTCATTCCTCTTTAAAAGTTTCTGTGCTTGCTATTTTTGATAGGAAAAAAAAAGTTGATTTACAAAATACAGCAAAACTTGGCTGCAGTTGAGACACACTGCTAATATGGAAAGGGAGTTAATAGGGTAACTCCCAAAGAAAGGAACAAGAAAAATCCTCTTTTGAGAAAACAGAGTGGAAAGATTTTATCACAATCTATTTTTTTCTCTCTACCTCTTCCTACTTTGGACTTCCTACTTTAGACAAACATCTAGGAGTATCCCACTCTTAGACTTTTTGTATTTGTCTAATACAGCTATTCATTTTCAAAGTAGATTATAATTTAGGGGCTGTGAGGACTTTCCAGGACTTCTGTAACCAGTGATCATGTCGCTGTAAGTTTCTGGTCAAGAGCAGTCCTGGAACCAAGCAGGACCCTGTGGGCCCTTCCTGGGATAGACCCCACCCCACCCCATGTCCTCCGCCTGCCTCTTGTTTATGAAAAGCCTTAGCCTCCTAGGCCTTCCCTGAGTTCCAAAGAAGACATTTAATCAGAGAAGTGAGAAAATGCAGAAACAAGGAAAACAGTCAAGCAAGACAAGATAATAATAGTTTAGCCATTAAACAAAGTCAAGGACATTTAGTTCCTCCTCAAGGGCTGTAGATACTATTCTGAGCCATGTCCTTGAGCCACTGTGTGTTACCTGCATGCTGCCCACCCGCACGGAGACCCCAGACTGATGATGTTAACTCCCAATTACCTCACCGCCAACCAATCAGAAGAGTGTCCGTGAGATGATCTCACACCCCAAAGCCCTCTCCTTCACTCTGTCCTTAAAAAACCTTTCCCTGAAAGCCATCGGGGAGTTCGGGCCCTTTGAGCACGAGCTTCCCGGGCTCCTTGCGTGGCCCAACACTGGGCGCCTTGTGAAAAGTGCTGCGCTCTCCTTCACCACGACCCGGTGTCAGCAGACTGTCTTTACTGCCTGTGGGTGAGTGGGCCCAAGTTGGGTTCTGTAACAGTCCCATTTACTTAAGCTCGTGGAAGAAAAACTTGAAAACCAAAGAGGTAAACCCAAGATTCTTTTTTAGCTGACTTTGAGGGAGAATGTGAAGGCTAGCGCTTGGGTGAATTTCCTTTTGGGTGAAGGCCAGAGGGGTGGGTTAGCCCTGGTTTGCTTCACTGGGCTCCGCTAGTGAAGGGTTCTCCCTTCTTTTGGAAGAGCTTTGTTCGGAAGGGCTCTAAAGAAGAAAGAGGAGGAACGGGTTCTGATGGCTGTTGTCATCTCTGTCTGCCAGGCTTCTGCCGGAGACCCCAGGGCTGCTGCGGCCAGCACTGTGGCTTTCTGAGCTCCTGTCCTGATAGTGCAAGGAAGCTGCTCGTGGTAGGAATCTGAATGAGCTCTAAATCTCTGTAGGGCGTCTCTCTGTCTCTAGGTGCAGGGAGCTCACCGGGACTGATGCAAGTAATGGTGACAGGAAGCGAAGGGTGATGAGGAATACACGTTAGCAGAAGGAGCGAGGCTGCAGGAAGAGGTTGCTAAAGACTTACACCCATGTTTCTCTCTACAGCCTCCCTCTCTTTTCCTCTGCAGGGTCTGTCTCTTCATCCCTTATTTCTTTTTTCTATCTACCTCTCACTTTTGTTATTAACTATGCACAAATTCTTTTCCTTATTGTACTTCCTTTGGTATAATCAATCCTATTCTTTTTTTTTTTGGCCATGCTGCGTGGCTTGCAGGGTCTTAATTCCCGGACCAGGGCCACAGCAGTGGAAGCACTGAGTCCTAACCACTGGACCACCAGGGAATTCCTATACTATTCTTTTAAAAGACCTCTCTCCACTCAGCTTTTGTTCCTCCGATAAGTATTGGGAAAGAAACAGCAGTGATTAAGAGATGAGTGGTATTTCCAAATTAATATATTATTTTATAGAATACATTTATTATGTTTTCATTTAGCATAGGTAAGTAAGAAATTTGACTACGACATTTCACTTTTTAATTTCCTTTTCTAAAATTTGTACACAAAGAGCCTTGTGTCAGTGAGCTGGGGATGGCTGGCTGTAGTGGGGGCAGTTATTGTCTGGCTGTCCTATTTGGCACCCCAATCTCTTTTTTGAGAATCCTTTATCGTGTGTCATTTTTGGAGGAAGTGGCTTCTTTCCCTTATAGGAACAAAAGGCTGCAGGGGTGGGGAAATAGCAGGGAGAGGGGTATTGAGCCTATGATGGAGGATTGGATATTTAGACCTCTTTGAGACTTTGAATCAGTGAAGCATGGGTATGAGAACAGTCACAAGTTGACAAAATGTTACTGCTGCAAGACCTTCGCAGCAGTAACAACGTGCTTCCCGACCATCGAGAGCAACTTGCTTCCTGATCCTGGAGATCAACTTGGTTCCTATTCTTTGTCCAAGTTGGGGGACCCAGCTTTCCAGGAATTCGCTAAGCTCTTCCAATAAATTCCATTTTGCCAGAGTTGGTTTTTGTTGTTTGCAAGAAAAAAAAAAAAATCCAGATTCTACTGCCAAAAATGCTCCAGGGTACCAACTCCACAGTGCTCTCTGAAGTGGCTGAGCGGATCATGAGTCACTCTGGATACTTCGGGGACGTGTTTAATATTTCTAAATGACTTTCTATATTTAAAGTGAGAATTTAGAAAATTCAGAAAAAAATTTAGAAAGAATAAAAAAAGTTCTCACCAGCTAAATGAAACTACCGAAAATTATTTGCAAAGTTATCTCAAAATCAGGGACTTCCTTGGTGGTCCAGTGGCTAAGACTCTGCGCTCCCAATGCAGGGGGCCAGGTTTTGATCCCTGGTCAGGAAACTAGATCCCACATGCCACAACTAAGAGTTTGAATGCCACAACTAAAAGATTCCGCGTGCTGCCACTAAGACCCGGCACAGCTAAATAAATAAATAAATTTAAAAAAAGAATAAAAGTTATCTAAAAATCAGAAAAGCATTAAGCACATACTTCTATTTAGCTATCCATCTATTTAAATATGAATCAGGTAGAAATTCTTTCACTTTTCTTCTTTGCTATTTGGCCTTTGTCTATCTGTAGTCAGTTGTGTACACAACAGATCTTCATCAATGTTGGAGTCTTGTCAATTCAACCACAGAAATTTCTATGACATTTCTGCTAAAGACTGGTATTTTGTCTGGTTTGTTCAGTTTGCAGGAAAATAAAGTTATGAATATGTTCAGGCCATATTGTCTTTTACGTCTCATTCACAATGGATAATAAACACCTAAATGGCCCAGTGTGATATGAGGACTTTGAAGCTAAACAGTCCTGGGTTCACACACATGCCTTGCATTTACTAGCTGTGTGACCTGAGGCATATTATGTGATCTTTACGCTTCTTAGTTTTGCTACTGAAAGCTCAGCCTCTCTGCACACGGGTGCAGAATCAAATCTCGGAGACAGGGTTTGGGGTGAAGCAGAAAAGGACAGCTTTATTACTTTGCCAGGATTTGATGAGGGTCCTTGTAACCATGACTCAGGGTGGGAAGAGTGCAGGTCGTGCGCTCCCTTGACCTCATCTCAGGTGGACGAGCTTCTCTGGCCCCTTCAGTCTTGCCTCAGGTGGTTTCCTGGCTGCTCCCCCCTGATTAGCAACTGTTCCATAATCTGCCCTTTGGAACTCAGGGGAGGTCATGGAGGCTGGAGTCCTGCCTACAAGAAACGGGGGGCATAGGGTCTCGGTGCCTGGGAACCTCACAGGGCCCCGCTCAGCTTCAGTTTCCCTGTTTGCACAAAGGGGATGAGAATGTCTGCCTTCGAGGTGAATGTGAAGATTAAAGGTAGCATATGAAAAATGCCTGATGTAACAACTAGCCATCCACTGTGCATGGAACCTCTACTGTCCATGTGTCTTCTATACTAAGTAGGCAGTAAACTGTAGGCAGTATTAAATTTAAAAGAAAGGATAGCAGCCAATTCCACAGTTTTCTCCCCTTACCTATTGCCTTAAATCAGTAATTCTTTACTTTTTTTTGAGCACCCCTTTGAGACCAAAGAAAGAGATGGATCCTCTTCCTAGGAAAATAAACATCACAACACAAGTCCAGATTTTTGTGTAAAATCTAATGGGACTCTCAGACCCCTTAAAGCCATTCCATGGACTTGATATTAAGAATCCTGGCTTTAAATCAAGTAGCTTCCTTGTAAGTTGCTTGTTGTGAGAGGGTGTTGTAAGTATCTGTGTTCCCCTGCAGCTGGGATGGGGCTACAGAAACAGTTCTGGCCGAGGACTCTGGGGGGAGGACACATGACTCTTTCAGTCCAGAACCATTATGGGCAGGTGTGAGTTCTCCGTCTTCTCTTTCCCATCAGTAGAGCTAGAAGTAAAGGACTTTAAGGCGGCAGAGTTGTGAAATGTAAGCACCCCACGTCCCAGAATTGTAGGAGAGCCACCAGAGACCCTCCTGACTCACACTGGAGGATGACTGAGGAGTACATCTGTGTTGTGCTAATTCCGAGAGGTCACAGTGCCTGCGAAGGCAGCTAGCATGGCTTAACTCAACTAATACATCCCCTCTGCTGGCACATAAAGCCTCAGAGAACTTGGATCAATCTGGACCATAACCATGTTAAATCAAATCTGTATATTAATAATGACAGGCTTATAAAATGCTTGTTCAACAGTCTTTCACACATCTAGGAGGGCAGGGATTATCATATCTCTTTTATAGATAGAGCGAACTAAAACTCAAGAACTTAAGTGCCTTGTCCAAACACACTCGTGGAGACCAATGCTCTTTTACTATGCTATATATTTTTACAGAAATATGTCTTAAGAATGCTCCTGGAACTTTAAAAAATCTAATCTAGCCATTCATTCATTCCAGGTTTGTTCTACTAAAGACGTGAGGTGGTTATCTTTCAACTAGATCCTATTTATTAAAGGGTTTGGCTAAAGTGGATGTTATATAGAGAAAGTCTGATAATTTTCTGGAATTATCCTTAGTTATACTACTGGATGGTTTCAATGAAAATGCCACACATATTTGATAAAAATTGTTAATCAAAGCAATACATTTTTATTGGGAAATTTGCTGACAATAATATGAATTTTATATTTTACATTTTTTCGTCAAAAACAAAGTATTTGTGGGACTTCCCTGGTGGCCCAGTGGCTAAGACTCTGCGCTTCCAATGCAGGGGCCCCAGGTTCAATCCCTGGTCAGGGAACTAGATCCCACATGCAGGCTGCAACCAAGAGTTCTTATGCGACAACTAAAAAGATCCCGTGTGCCACAACTGAGACCCGGTGTGGCCAAAATAAATATTAAACAAAACAAAACATTTGCTTCAAAACAAGTGAAAGGTGTATTTTTAAAAGAAATCACAAAATTCACGTCTTTAATCCTTTATTATTATGAAATATATAACACAGAACAGTACATAAACATATGTACAGTTTAATGGACGAATATAAAGCAAATATGTAAGCAACCACCATCTAGGTCAAGAAATAAATTAGCAGCACTCTAGAAGCAACCATCCTCAGTACAAAATTCACTCACTATTAATTTAACATTAATCTTTCGAATTCATTGGAACATAAATTTTGCACAATTGCTTTAGACACAGGAATTGAAAACGAATACAGTTTGTTTTTTAGCAGATTTAAAGTAGCAAGGTTATTTGCTTTAGATAACCAACTTCCACTTGTCAGAACATGTTATTCTTTCAAAGGAAGTGAACGTCACAGTGAAGGTACCGACACCCTCAGAGAGAGAAATCAAAGTGAGCTTGTATTGTTATTAATTTTTTTTACTACGGGGACATCATTCAGATTTGAGTTCCTTCATCAAATGGAGATGCCACCATCAGCCTCGATTAAACAACTTAGCGCACATGATGCCATATTCTCAAAGGAAGATCATTTCTTTCCATATTCGAGAGTTGAGTTAGACGTAGCTATGAGCAACAAGGAACCCAAAATTACAGTGGCTTACCAAAATAGCAGAGTACTTTCTCTCACGTGTAAAAATCTGGCGGTAGTCTCTGCTGGGCTGACATGCCTGTCCACGGTGCCAGAAAACCAGGCTGCTGCTTTTTGCTCTGTCATCCTTAGCACGTGGCTTCCACTTCGTAGTTCAAGAGGGCTATTCAAGCTCCGGCCATCACACTCATGTTGTGCCAGAGGAAGGACAGAGGGAGAAGAGCCCCCTCTCCTTAAGGATTTCCAGTAAGTTCCTTGCACGGCTTCTGCTTATTTCCTATTGGATAGATGTTGGTCACATGACCACATCAAGCTACAGGGAAGTGAGGAAATACAGTCTTCTGGACAGAGATGGGTCCCACTACAAACCAAGGGTTCTACTAAGAAAGAAAAGGAGAAAAGATACTGGCAGAAAGCCTCTTTGCCACAGAGGGCTATTCTAATTGTAGGGTTCCATAGGTAAATCTATTCACTATATAAACAGGTCAATATTCCTTCGAACAGGAAAGTAGCTTTCATGTAGAAAACATCAAAAATCTGTTTAAGAATTTTGCAAACAAAATTTAATCTTTTTAGATGTTGATTTAAGGTGGCCTGTCTTTTTTGATATAGCTGATGGATATTCCTTTTTCTAGAAGTATACTTTTGTGATGCAAGAAAGGATGAAAGCCAGATGGGAAAACAACAGTCCTAAAAGGAGAGAATTTGGTGCCATACCACCTGGCAAGCAGTCAACACTGATACAAATTTGGAGCCGTGCTGATGGAGTCATATGTCCCTCCTGGGCTGGGCTGCAAAGGACAGAGACCCGCTCGTGTGTGCCAAGGGTGCTCCCTGCTGCCGTGTGTTTACTGCGGTGGCCTAAATGCACATAACACAGGTCAACGGTGAGCTTAAAAGGATATTCCTACAGAAGTCATACAGCCTTGAAATGAAGCTTGATTCATTAGGAAATACTGGACATTGACATGAGTGATATCATCATAACATTTCCTTAAACACTGCATGCAAAGCTGGGTACCATGTTAACTCTATCCTAAATTGGATTACACTGTATGCCTGTGACTCCCTTAACCTAGCAATATCCCAGGAATTCAAATTCTGAACAAAATACCCGTATATGCATATTTGGAAGGTTTTGCAGAAGTGATGTCCTGTCGGGAGAGTGTTGACAGGGGTGGTGCTTGCCAGCTGCAGGATCTGGAGAAACCCTACTTTAACAAGAAATCATTGCAAAATCTATCAGAGGCCTCTAGAGTTCACCAGTCTTATAAGCAAATCTTGCTTTACTAAAGACCCCGAAATGGTGTAATCTCTCTAAAATTTAAGAGACTAAAAGGGCCCCAAGAAACCACTTTGAGACTTTCCCTCTGCTTTGTTTCAAAGGCAGATAATAACTGAAGGGCAAAACAGAAGCCTTAGAGGCAGTGATAAGCTCTCTTTTTTTGGAGAAATGTTGCTAGTTTATGTAGTTCCTAACATTTAAAAAAAATTAAAAATAAATACCATTTGTTCATAAGAAAAGAGTAATTGGTAAAAAGTAGATAAAATGATGAACATTTTTCAAAATATGAATCAGCTTTCTCTTAAGGTTTTATACTGTTTTGCAAAGAAGAAGAAGCTGGCAAAGTTTGCACTGCAAAACGATCTGGATAAACCAGGGATCTGAACAGGTAAGGCCTGGGCACTGTCACCACCGTACTTTCACTCCCTCACCAAGAGGTGTTGCTGCATATACTGGTTGGATAACTAACTGTTTGCTTCCGTGTTGGGGTAACTTCCCGGTAAGGAGTGCTTCCTTTTTGGATCCAGCCTGCTTTACTGTAATCTTACCAGGGCTGCGGAAGAAAAGTAAAGTCTGAAATGTGAACCCAGAAGCAATGTTCCGTCAGACTACAACTTCAGTCTGTGAGTAAACGGGCTTACATATGAGTAGACAATGCCATGCAAATTACATTGAACATTGTGGTTTTGTGAGCGGGGACTGGTTGGTATCTTGGGGGTCACCTGTGCCATATGTCTGATTATCCATTTCACATGAGATGTACCGTATTATGATTCAGACTGTACTTCAAGTTCTGTGGGTAAGAATTCCTCACATTGTGTTTTTTAAAGATGGTGGTGAAATAAGCATAGCATAAATTTCATCGTTCAAACCATTTTAAAGTGTACGATTCTGTGGCATTAAGTAAATTCACGTTGTTGCAGAAGCATCGCCACCATCCACCTCCAGCAGCTGTCCATCGTCCCCTACTGACAGTCGGTACCCATAAAAACACAGCTCTCCCTTACCCCTCCTCAGCCACAGGTATCCTCTATTCCACTTTCTGTCACTATGAATTTGACTACAATAGCTGCCTCATCTAACTGGAATCATACAACATTTGTCCTTTTGTGACTGCCTTATTTCTCTTAGCGTAATGTCTTCAAGGTTCATCCATGTTGTAGTGTGTGTCAGAAGTGCCTTCCTTTTTAAGTGCCTTCATGTGTGTGTGTGTGTGTGTGTGTAGTTTTTAAAAATCCATATATATGAATAGACACTGGGTTGCTTCCATCTTTTGCCTTTGCAGACATTGTTTCTGTGAATATTGGTGAACAAATATCTGTCTGAGTTCCTGCTTTCGTTGGGGCATAAACCCAGAAGTGGAATTGCTGGATCATATGGTAATTCTATTTTTAATTTTTTGCAGAATCTCCATAGTGGCTGCACGATTTTACATTCCCACAAGCAGGGCATAAGGGCTCCAGTTTCTCCATATCCTCATCAATGCTTTTTATTTTCTGCTTTTTTTAAAATAATATTTTAATAATAGACATCCTGCAGGGTGTGAGATAGTATCTTGCTGTTGTTTTGACTTGCATTTCCTAATGCTCAGTCATGCTGCGTACCTTTTCATGTGCTTATTGGCAGTGTGTATATTTCCTTCAAGTCCTTAATCCATTTTAAAATCAGATTTCTTTGCTGTTGAGTTGTAGAAAACTCCCTATATATTCTGGATATCAATCCTTATCAGATATGATATCACGTGGTGCTTTAAGGGGTGATTCAGTCTGCACCATGGCTGAGTAGCGTAGACTCAGGGGACGAACACAAGCTTTGTGTAAGTGAAAGAAACATACTGATAAGCAGGTGTCGTTGGGGGAAGGAATAACTAGAGGCTAGAAATCCCCCACAAACGCCAAAGTAAAGGGCTTTGATCTTTCACTCTTAGCGCAGAGCTCTCCTCCTTCTGTATCTCCCCTAGAGTGCGGGTGTGAAGGTACCTCAAGTCTTGCCCTATTTTTCTCAGATCCCAACAACCATCTAAAGACCCACCCCAGAGAGATCAGTGATTCGTTTTAGAGCAGCGTTTCTCAGACTTCCCTCACTTAACTAATTTTGCCATATTCACAGAATATCTAATTTTTCTTTACTGTCATATTCACATAATACATAACATTTTTTCCTAACACTTTTCTTTAAATCAACTCAGTTTTTAAACTTAAATTGATCTCAAAAGGAAACTTTAAAAATCAGTATTGTAAATGGAAAACCAGAATCAGGTGCCCTTCTGGCCACTGCAGATTACAAACATCAGTTACTCCCTCGTCATCCTGGACTTGCCCTGATGGCGCATGGGCCCTAGAGAAGCATGCGCTCTGCCTACAGGGAGCCCCTTCACATCTGCTGGCACCCTGGGGGGCTATTTATTGAACAGAGGGGGCTGCACACAGATTTGTGCCCAGGGAGTAGAAATGGGCTGATGGTGGGATAGTAGCATCTCAAGTAAGTTTCTATGCGTACATTTCGGAAAACACTGCTCTAGTCTAGAAAAGAGTTCTCAAGATTTTAGTCTTGAGGGAGAAGCCACAGATTCCCCCATGGAATCTCTTCTGTTTAAGTAAGGAACACAGAAAGGGGGATGGAGGCCCAAGTGACATGACTGTCTCTTGTCTGAAAGTAATTCTTTTTAATTAATTAATTTTTATTTATCTATTTAATTTTTGGCTGTGTTGGGTCTTTGTTGCTGCACGTGGGCTTTCTCTAGTTGCGGCGAGCGGGGGCTACTCTTCGTTGCAGTGTGCAGGCTTTCTCATTGTGGTGGCTTCTCTTGCTGTGGAGCACGAGCTCTAGGCATGCGGGTTTCAGTAGTTGTGGCGTGTGGGCTCAGTAGTTGTGGTTCGTGGGCTTAGTTGCTCTGTGGCATGTGGGATCTTCCCAGACCAGGGCTTGAACCTGTGTCCCCTGCATTGGCAGGTGGGTTCTTAACCACTGCGCCACCTGGGAAATCCCTGAAAGTAATTCTTTAATTTGGTAGTTCTCAAACTTTGTGGTCTCAGGACTCCCTTACATCCTTGAAATTATTGAGGACTCCAAAGAACTTTTGTTTATGTGGGTTTTATCTACTGATATTTACCAGGTTAGAAATTAAAACTAAGAACGTTCTAAAGTGTTTATTAATTCATTTAAAATAATAAACTACATGTTAACATAAATATTTTTAGGAAAATAACTGTATTTTTCAAAACACAGAGTGGCTTTGTCTACATCTTTGTGAGTCTCATTAACATCTGCCTTCGTGGAACTCAGCTGTATTCTCACATCTGCTTTGCACTCAGTCTTTTGCAATAACACTTGTCATGTAGCCTCAGGAAAACTGTACTGTACACTCAGAAAAGAGAGTGAAAAAGTCAAATAATGCTTTATTAGTATGAAAAGTTTTGACTTCAGAGATCTTTTGAAAGGGTCTTGACTACTCCCAGCTCACACTTGAAAATTCTGCTTTAATTCATTTAGAGGTGGCATGATGTAGTGGATGAGAGGGTATTTTCTAGGGCCCAAATGCCACAGTCCTCCTGCTTTTATTATCTCTGTGACTTTAGCCAACTATTTGCCCTAGATTTCTTTCTTTTTTTTAAATAAATTTATTTTTTAATTTATTTTTGGTCATGTTGGGTCTTCATTGCTGCACATGGGCTTTCTCTAGTTGCAGTGAACGGGGGCTACTCTTTGTTGCAGTGTGCGGGCTTCTCACTGTGGTGGCTTCTCTTGTTGTGGAGCACAGGCTCTAGGCATGCGGGCTTCAGTAATTGTGGCTCACGGGCTCAGTAGTTGTGGCTCGTGGGCTCTAGAGTGCAGGCTCAGTAGTTGTGGCGCACGGACTTAGTTGCTCCAAGGCATGTGGGATCTCCCTGGACCAGGGCTCGAACTCGTGTCCCCTGCATTGGCAGGCGGGTTCTTAACCACTGTGCCACCAGGGAAGTCCCTGTACTTTAATTTTTAATATTTAGAGATGTAATACACTAAGAATTCATTTTAGAGCATGATACCAAGAGAGGAGCTAATTTTCTTTCTTTCAGAATGGGTAACTAATCGTCTCAACATTTCTTGAATATCCCATCACTTTACAACTGACTTCCAATTTCTCCTTTATAATACAGTGATTTGTTATAACCACATGGATCTATTTTTGGCCATTTCATTCTGTTTGTATTTGTCTCTTCCAGTATCCATAACATGCAATCGAAATTACTTTTGCTTTATAGTCAATTTTAATGTATGGTATGAAAGGTTCCCCCTCGTCACTCTCCTTTCTCCTAATTTTGAATTTTTAATGAGTTCATTTCTCGAGATAAATTTTGGTATGAATTTGCCAAAACAACATTCACTTCCCCCAAGTTGTGATTGTGATTGGAGCTGCATTACATCTATGCATTTATTTGGAAGCACTGTCCACCTATGAAATATTAAGTTATCCCACATAGGAAATTAAATGGCTTTCAATTTACTCAAATTGTTTTACATCCTTCTGTAAATCCTTAAGATGTTCTCAATATAGTTCTTGGTACTTCCTTTAAACTTATTCTTAGGTACTAAATAAACAGGATATTCTATGAGGATCTGACTGTGATTACCAACCTCAATCAGGATAATAACCTCTAAGACAGATGTAAGCCTATGATTGTGAATCTTCTTCTGTACAATATTTTTATCTTGCCTCATCTTAACAAACAGAAGGTACTCAAAGTTTACATGCATGAAGAATTAAAGATATTTTGTATTGGTTAACATAGATGATAAACTTATCTGATCCATTAAATCTGTCTCCCTATGCAAGACAAAGTATTTGAGTCAAAAGTAGACTCTATTCCTCTTCCTGGATCTTGGAAGGAGAAAAGCCAGTAAGAAATAAATTCCCTGATTCTAATATATTGAATCTCAGTCATGTGCATCAGAATGACTTGGAGGCTTATTAAAACAGAATCTGCCTTCTAACAAGTTCCCAGTGGTGCTGATGCTTTAGCCCAATGATTGCGCTTTGAGAACCGCTGTTCTAATGCAGTAACCTTGGGAGAGAAAGTCCAGTAGCTAGGCTGAGATGGATATAACAGGTGATGGTAGACAGCCCAAGTCAGATCTCTGATCACAGTAAGAATTTGTATGTTTGGCATTATATTCCTTTAAAGCTACGATTTTTTCCTCTGCGTTTAAGTTTTATTCATATCTCATGTATTTTCATATAAACTGTTCTAGTTTTTCCATTTGTATAAGATTTGTAATCGCAGCTATGATTTAATAATTGTGTAGTAGATTGTTTGGAAAGTTAGTAAGTTAAGTTTTTTTAAAACTTTGTTCATTTATTCATCGAATGTTTATTGAGCATCAACTATGAGCTATATGCTTGGGACACATCAGTGAGCAACAGAGACAAAGACTCCAGAGGTTACATTAGTGGGCAGGAGGTAGGCAATAAACAATAAACATAGTAAGTAAATTATACAGCATGCTAGGGCATGGTAGACGCTACAGGTGAAAAAAACAGAGCAGAGCAAGGCGAATCACAAGGGCAGGAAGGGGGCTGCAATTTCAAATATGTTGATCAAATTAGGCCTCTTTGAGAAGGCAAAATTAGAGCAAGAACTTAAAGGAGGCAAAGGAGTTACCCAAGTGCACATACAGCAGAAGAATGCAAGCAGCTTGTGCAAAAGTCCTTACGCAGTAGGACTCCAGAGTACCTGAAGACTAAGGAGGCCACTGGAGCAGGTAAGGGCAGAGAACTGGGGATGAGGTCAGAGAGGCAAGAGGGGCCAGCTTATGTAGGGCCTTTGGAGGCCATTGTTACGACTTTAGGTTTCAGTATTCATGAAATGAGGAACTATGGAAGAATTCTGAGCAGATGAGTGACACAGTAAGATTTATATTTTTAAAGCATCACTGGCTGTTATATGGTATACAAGCTATGCGGAGCAAGGGCAGAAGCAGAGAGATCATGGAGTAGGCAGCTGAGCAGTGACCCAGAGAGGGATGACAGCAGCTTGGGTCAGGGTGGTGGCAGTGGAGGAACAGAGAAGGAATTAGACTCTGATTCTAGCCCAAAGGCAAAGCCAACAGAATTTCTTGATGGAATGGACGTGTGGTGTAAAACAGGGAAATCAAGAATGACTCTAAAGTTTTCAGCCTCAAAAACATGAAGGATAGAACTTAGCATCAGTGAAACGAGGATGACTACTAAATAGGTTTAGGGTTGAAGATCAGGAAATTGGTTCGGCTGTTAAGTTTCAGGTGTTCATTTGACTTGCAAATGGAGACGCTGAGTAAGCAGTTAGATACGGGGGAAACTAGATTTCAGAAGTCAAGGCTAGTTTTAAATTTGGGAGTTGCCAGCAAATAGGGGGTTTTGAAAGCCATGAAACGAGATGTACAGATGGAGAATGGACTGAGCCCTCAGTCCCTCTAATGTGAGACCAGGGAGAAGCACCAGACCAGTAAAGGAGACACCAGTACTGTAGGGAGAAAGCAGAGCATGGTGTTCCGGGAATCAAGCGAAGAAAGTGTATCAAGCAGGAGGGAGCGAACCACTGTGTCAGATGTTGCTGTTAGTCAACTAATATTAGGATTGAAGATTAACCATTGGAATTAGCATATGCAGGGTATTAGTGACCTTGACAGGAGCTTTTGGTGATAGTGAAAGCCTAGTTGGGAGTAGATTCGAGTGAGAGTTAGAAGGGAGGAATGTGAGACAAGTTACAGACTGTTATTGCAAGAAGCTGTGTTGCAAAGGGGAGCAAAGAAATGGGACGGTAACAAGCGAGGGAAGGGAGATGAAGTTTTGTACTTTTTTTAAATGAGAGGAATAACAGAATGCTTGAACGATGGTGGAAATAATCCAGGATGGAGGCAAAAACTTGTTAATGTAAGGGAGAAAAGGGAGAATTGTTGAATCAAGATCATTGCATAGGTGAGTGAGGATGGGATTTAGTATAGGAATCAGAAAACTTTTTCTGTAAAGAGCTCGACAGTAAATAATTTAGGGCCACTCATGGTCTCTGTTGTATAGTCTTTTTTCCCTCCAACCATTAAAAAATGTAAAAACCATTCTTGCTTCATGGGCCGTATAAAAACAAAGGCCAGTGTTTGGCCTACAGGCTGCAGTTTGCCGATCCCTGATCTAGTACACAAGCAGAGATGCTGATTTTAGATAAGAACATGGAGAACGTGGATGGTTTTCATATGGTAATGGGCTGGAAAGCAGAGTCCCTGAGTTCAAATGCTGATAGGCAGATAGATATAGTGGCAGGAGCCCTCTTCTGATTGTTTCAGTTTTCTCCAGGAAGTATGAAAAGATATCACTGAGGGTAAGACTGGAGTAGAAAGTAGTAAATATTTGAAGAACTGTATCAAATAGTTGTGTAAGAAAAGGGGAGAGGGATTGCCTGGCAGCATCTTGAGATCAGTTGAGGTTTGTGTTCATAAACTTAAAGTGAGACCTCTTACCATGCTTTCATTTTTCTTCCAGTCATGTTCAGTTACCTGGGAGCCAGGTATGAGTTATGGTTTTGCCAGGAGACTATGAGGAATCAAGAGAAGAAATCAAGGGCATATCTAAGGGAGTGATCAATGACTGACTATGGAATTTAAACAGGGTAAAGAGGGAACTAAGGGTAAGGGGCAGTGAAACACTGATAGGATCAATAACTGGAATTCTCAGTGACTTTGAAGAATTGTCGAGACCAGATACCTAGAGGGGTGAGCTGGAAAACAGGAGGCTGGTCAGAGAAGGGGATGCATGAAATGGAGAACATGGAGGGCTTGCAGTTACTGCTATAAGAAGCTCCAACTAGAGAATGATCAAGGGAATGACTTAGGCAGAGTGAAAAGGAGAGCTGTTCAAGCAGATGGGAGCCAAGGTATTAGAGCATTGATATGCATACTAAAATCACCAACAAGGAAGGCGGGAGTGTTGGAGATACTGACGATGAACCAGAAGTTAAAATCAAGAAATAGGGGACTTCCCTTGTGGTCCAGTGGTTAAGGCTTTGCCTTCCAGTGCAGGGGGTGAGGGTTCAATCCCTGGTCGGGGAACTAAGATCCCACATACCTCGTGGCCAAAAAACCAAAACCAAAACATAAAACAGAAGCAGTGTTGTAACAAATTCAATAAAGGCTTAAAAAAAACGAAGGTCCATGTCAAAAAAAAAAAAATCTAAAAAAAAAATCAAGAAATAAAGGTAAACTTTGTTGACTTCAAGTTTTACTGCACTGAGATCTTAAGAGTAGCTTTTAAGATTACTAGCTTTTGAAATTCAGTAAGGATTTCTATGTGGCCAAATTTGATTAATATTTGTAAATGCTCCATGGGCATAAGACAATATGAATTCCCTACTTGGAAGATACAAAATTATAATTATTTCTCATTAGGTGGTTCTCACTAGACAGGGAGTGGTCAATTAGGAAGCCACTGTATAGACAAAAGATAGTGGTTTGGATGAGGCTGGTGGTAGTAGAGATAAAAGGAACTGGATAGAGTGAGAGATATTTAGGCAATCAAGTCAATAGGACCTAATGATGAATTGGCTATGGTGTGTAAATGAAATGACAAGGATGACTTTTAGGTTTCTATAAAAAGGTAGATGATGGTCCAGCAATATTAAGAACATAGACTTTGAGAAGCCAGGATGGGACTTCCCTGGTGGCGCAGTGGTTAAGAATCTGCCTGCCAATGCAGGGGACACAGGTTCAATCCCCGGTCCCGGAAGATCCCACATGCCACAGAGCAACTAAGCTCGTGCACCACAACTACTGAGCCTATGCTCTAGAGCCTGCGAGCCACAACTACTGAGCCCGCGTGCCACAACTACTGAAGCCCGAGTGTCTAGAGCCCGAGCTCCACGACGAGAAGCCACCGCAATGAGAAGCCCGCGCACCGCAACGAAAAATAGTCCCCGCTCGCCACAACTAGAGAAAGGCCGCATGCAGCAGTGAAGACCCAACACAGCAAAAAAAAAAAAAAAAAATTAGTTAATTAAAAAAAAAAAAGAGAAGTCAGGATGCCTTTACTCAAAGTTAGCTTTACTTGCATGGTGTGTTATATCCGCAAGTTATTTGACCTCTCAATTTTCTCTGTGCGAAAAGCAGATAATATATGAGGTTCTTATGAGGACTGAATGAACTGATGGATATAAAGCACTTATTTCAGCCCTAACACGAGGTGAACCCTCAATGAGTGTGAGCTATTTTTAACCTTTACTGATAGGGAACATTCAAAGATGACCCAGTTTGAAAGGCCAGGGAATGATCTCGGTTTTCTACATTTCAAAGATGCATTTGAAGCTTTCATGTGGCGGTGTTAGGTAAGTAAGTAGTTGGATATTCAGGCCTGGAACTTAGAAAAAAGATCTGAGCTAGAGATACAAATTAGTGAGCCATCTGTGTACAGGTGGTAACTATACACAGAGGCCATGGGAGTAGACAGAGTGCTTGGAAAGCAAATAGGGGAGGCACTGATTCTTTGCTTTTTTCTTGTAAATTGAGGTAAAATTTACAACACAACATTCACCATTGTAATGTACAATTCAGTGACTTCCAGTACATTCACATCTGAAACCATCAGCACTGTCTAAATCTGGACATTTCATCACTCAACAAAGAAACTCCGTATCAAGCAGTAACTCCCCGATCCTACGTCTCCCTAGTCCCTGGTGACTACTCATCTATCTCTATGGATTTGCTTATTCTAGACATTTCACACCAGTGGAATCAGAATCTTATGTGGTTTTTTGTGTGTGTCTGGCTGCTTTCACTTGGCAGGTTTTTCAAGGTTGATCCATGTTGTACCTTGTATCAGTACATCACTCCTACTTATGGCTGAATAATATTCCATTGTGTGTATATACCACAATTTATCCATTCATATGTTGTGGACACTTTGGATGTTTCCACTTTTGGTCATTATTTGGCTACATTCAGGTACAAGCTTTTGTTTGAATACCTGTTTTCATTTCTCTGGAGTATATATTCACGAGTAGAAACTGCTGAGTCATAAAGTAATCCTATGTTTAAACTTCTGAAGAACGACCAAACAGTTTTCCATAGTGGCTGCACCATTTTACTTTCCCACTAGCAATTTATGAGGGTTCCAATTTCTCCACATCCTTGTCAACACCGGTTTGATTTTTAATTACAGTCATTCTAGTGGGTGTGATGTGGTATCTCATTGTGGATTTTTAAAAAATTGTTTATTTAGGGCTGTGTTGGGTCTTCGTTTCTGTGCGAGGGCTTCCTCTAGTTGTGGCAAGTGGGGGCCACACTTCATCGCGGTGCGCGGGCCTCTCACTATCGCGGCCTCTTTTGTTGTGGAGCACAGGCTCCAGACGTGCAGGCTCAGTAGTTGTGGCTCATGGGCCTAGTTGCTCCGCGGCATGTGGGATCTTCCCAGACCAGGGCTCGAACCCGTGTCCCCTGCATTAGCAGGCAGATTCTCAACCACTGCGCCACTAGGGAAGGCCTCATTGTGGTTTTGATTTGTATTAATATTTCCTTAATGGCATGATATTGAGCATCTTTTCATGTACTGTTGGCCATTAAAATATCTTCCTTGGAGAAATGTCTATTCAAGTGCTTTGACCATTTTAAAGTTGGGTTGTTTTTTATTGATGAATTTATGAGAGTTATTTACATATTTAGGATAATAGACTCTCATCATGTATATGACTTGCAAATATTTCTCCCACTCAGTGGGCTTTTTCTTGATAGTGTCATTTGATGCACAGAAGTTTTACATTTTGATGAAATCCATTTATCTACTTTTCATTTTGTTATTCGTGCTTCTGATGTCATATCTAAGAATAACATTGCCAAATCCAAAGTCATGTAGATTTACCCCCAATATATTAAGACTTGTATAGTTGCCCTCTTACATTTTGAGTTAGTGTTTTTATATGGTGTGTGGTAAGGGTTCAAACGAATTTATTTGCATGTGGATATACAATTTTCTTAGCAGCATTTACTGAAAATACTAGTCTTCCACCAGTGATGTTTTGATATCTTTGTCAAATATCAATTTAACACACGTATGGGTTTAGTTCTGGGCTCTCAATTCTATTATACTGACTTATCAATCTAACCTTCCGCCAGTACCACACTGTGCTGATGACTGTAGCTTTGTAGTAAGCTTTGAAATCAGAAAGTATGAGTCCTCCAACTTTCTTCTTTTTGAAGATTGTTTTGGGGTCCCTTGTAACTCTATACAAATTTTAGGATCAACTTGTCAATTTCTGCAAAAAAACATAGTTGGAATTTTGATAGGGACTGCAATGAATCTATAGATCAGTTTGCCATCCAAACAATATTAAGTCTTCCAAAATATGAACAGGGAATGTCTTTCCATTAATTAGGTCTTTAGTTTTTTATAAATAGTTTTCAATGTTATGTAGCTTTCAATGTAGTTTATGTCTCATTTAAACTTATTTCATAGTATTTTATTCGATGCTATTGTAAATGGAATTGTGTTCTTATTTTTTGGAATGTTCATTGCAAGTGTATAGAAAGAAGACTGGTTTTTGTTGATCCTGTACCTTGTGACTTTGCTAAATTTATTAGCACTAATAATTTTGTGGATTCCAGTCGGTCATGGTATGTAATCATTTAAACATGCTGCTGGGTTACTTTTGTTGAGGATTTTTGTATTTATATTTATTAGAGACACTTTGTATCTATATTCATTAGGGACTATGTTGGTAGTTTTATTTTCTTGTGATGTCTTCGTCTGGCTTTGTTATCAGGGTAATGCTGGCCTACAGGAAGAGGTTCTCTCTTTCTGTATTTTTTGTAAGAGTTTGAGGACTGGTGGTGTTTTTTCAAATGTTTGATAGAAGTCACCAGTGAAGCTGTATGATTCTGGGCTTTTTTTTGTTGGAAGTGTTTTGATTACTCAATCAATATTCTTACTTGTAACGTTAAGTCTATTCTATTTCTTCATGAGTCAGTTTTGGTACTTTGTTTCTGGGAATCTGTACACTTCATCTAGGTCATCAAATTGGTTGGCATACAAATGTTAATAGTATTTTCTTATAATTCTTTTTTTTGGTAATAATATCCCCATTTTTCCCTAATTTTAGTACTTTGGATCTTTTTTTCTTGGTCATTCTATTTAAAGGTTTGTTAATTTTATCGATCTTTTCAAAGAACCAACTTCTGATTTCGTTGATTGTACTATTTTCTATTGTCTATATCATTTATCTCTCCTCTAACCTTCATTGTTTCCTTCCTTCTGCTATCACTGGATTTACTTTTCTCTTCTTGTTCTAGTTCCTTAAAGTGGAAGGCTGGAAAGCATATGTGAAGGAAATGGCCTTAGAGATGAGGCTTAACTACTGTTTTGCAAGTGTCCTTTGGACAATGCAGTAGCATCCTAACTAGTTTCTCTGCATACTTCCTTGTCATGAAGACTATTCTCAACACAGTAGCCAGTGTCACTTCTCTGCTCAACTCCCCAATGGCTTCTCATCTGTCTCAGAATAAAAGCCAGCCTTCTTATAATGGCTTATTTGATCCTTCATCACCTACTCCCCCATCCCTTCCTTTAAACTATTTGACCTCATTTCCTCATACTTTCCCCCTCCGTCAATACGTTTCACCTACACAGCTTTCCTTATTGCTCTCGAACATGCCAGACACACTCCTGCCTCAGGACATTTGCTCTCACCGTTCCCTTTTCCAGGAACACTCCTCTCTCTCATCACCTTTAAGTCTTTGCTTAAATGTCACCTCAATGACCACTCTGTTTACAATATTATTCCTAATCTAGTTCTCCCTATCATTCTCCACTCTTCTCCATAGCACTTACTATTATCCAAATTACCGTATCAGTTATTTATGTTTGTTTTTTCCCACTCGAATATAAGCCCCAGGAGAGTACAGATTTTTGTCTGTATTGTTCATTGATGTATTCCCAGCACTAGTGGGTTCTCAGTAAATTGTTGAGTGAGTAGAAGGAAGGATAAGTTGCGTGTAGGTAAATTTGGCTATTTTGAGGCAGGAGGAAATTTCCATTTGGGGGCTTCGGTTTAGGAGGAAGGAGGTGCTATCTTCTGAAAGTGAAGGGGAGGCAGCACAGTGAGAGGAGAGTGGAAGTTAGAGAAACTTTTTGGAGTAGATGAGGGGGTTGAAGAGAGAAATGTCTAAGATTGCCTGGCTGTACTGAGGGTCCGTCTATTTGGCGATCATGAGATTTTAGAGGAATCAGTCTATTCAGAAGTTCACTCAACAGCCTTCAGCAGCATGCAGCTGCTTTCAGGTACTGAGAAAGTGAATAGTTGGGTTAATCGAGGCTGAAGTTTTCCCAGAGGCAAAGGATGTAGGGTATAGTTCTCAATCTTGGCTGCACTTTGTTATCTATCACTGGGAGAAACTTTAAAAAACCAAAAACGGGCAAGTTGTAAATCCAGAACTTAGCTCAACTGTGAATACATGAGTCAACAAGGATCCTGGGGGTGTGTGGGGAGGGTGGGAATCCCAGGACCTGCTGATTCCATTATTTACGCTATTACCCCAGCTTAGAAGGATATACCATATACTGATATGATGCTGTCCTGGAAGTTTTTACTCCCCTTTTCTAAATCATAATTTTTGTTGCATTTTTGCTATTTTTCAACATAGTTGAATGAAAGCCTCAGATCACAAACCTGAGAACACAAAGGGTCTCCTTTTAGTTATGTATTGCACTTAGTTAAAACATAAACTCCATAGGAGCAGAGACCAAGTGAATTTGCTTAATACTATGTTCCCAAGACGTGATACACAGAAACTCAGTAACGCTTTTTTCTGAATGAATGAATGATATCCACCAGCAGTGGAGTTACGTATGTGCCACGTGCTGCTAAATTATTTACGGAAGTTCATTAACGTTTTACAAACAGCCCTACACCCTACCAAGTCAATTTTAGGGATAAGGAGGCATAACCTCTGAGACTCTGGCAATTTGCCCAAGGTTACACTGCTCGTCCGTCAGTAATGTAGCCAGAGCTCCACATTATGTCACTCTGATTCCAAAACCCATGCTTTTAAACACTAGACTGTGCCAAGTTGAGAGAAGGGCAAGGACAGAGAAAAAAGATAGAAAGGAAAAGTGCTTGGTAAAAATTTCAGAGAATGTATTCTTATTTTGTGACCCTTTAAAAATGTTAGCAAACCTTTTAAAGTCTCTTTTACAACTAGAGGCCTGATGACGTGACTTTGATTCTTCCTCCACCAATAGGGTCACACTAACATCAGGGTCACCTATGGCCTTTTGGCTGATAGATCTCCCCCATAATGGTTGATATGTGTTAATTTATTGGCTGAAATATGGATATTGCTGCTCATTCACAAATTTGAGATCTCTCATTCAACAGAAATGCAAGTAGTCTGCATAAGATTTGCTACATATGCAAATTTATATAAATTTTCAAATGTTACCTTTTACAATATTTTATGAGTATTAGGAATAATCCAGCTTTACTCCCATTTAATTTGTGACAGCAGGACTCAATTTATAATTCTGTTCTTTAAGAAAGCAAGCAGAAATAAACCCATGTTATCTTTTTCTTTGTGAGAATTATAATATTTTGCTATTTTCTTTGTATATATTTTTGTAGGTAAATATTCTTTCACTCACCAAATATTTATCTGATTCTGTCACACAGAACCTTCATTCTAGTGGGAGACAACCAATAAACAAAATACACAACATATTATGTGGCAAGAGGTACAGGAAAAACAGAGCAAGGTAAGGGAGAGAGATGGTGGTGGGGTGCTGTTTACATAGTTCTCAGAGTTCAGACCTTTCTGATGAGAGATTTGAGCAGAGACCTGAAGAAGTGACAGTGTGAGCCAATTGGGTACCAAGGAGAAGAGCATTCAGGCAGGAGGACACTAGTGCAGAGGCCCTGAGACAGAGACGTGCTCGGTATAGTGGAGGAAAGTGGAGGATGGAGTGGCGGGAAAAGACTGAGCACGCAGAAATATCATACTGGATGTGAAACCAGAGGTAATGTGGGCGGGAGTGGTTTACGCAGGGCCCTGCAGATCACGGTAAGAGTGGCAGACCACGGCTTCTGTTCTGAGTGAGATGGGAAGCCATCAGTGGGCTTTAAGATAGGAACGATGCTGACTCTCAAAGGGATCACACTGACCGCTGCCGTGAGTGAGGAGATGACGTGGAAGCAAGTGTAGAAGTGGGAGACCAGCCCGGTGGCCTTTGCTATTGTCCAGGTGTAAGAAGACGTGGCTTGGATCAGAGTGGCTGTGATGGAGGTGGTGAGCTGAGCTCAGATGCTGGGTATATTTTTAAGATAGCGCTGGTGGGATTTGCTGACGGAGTGGATGTGAGGTGTGAAAGAATCCAGGATGACTCCAAAGTTTTTAGTCTGGAAGAATGGAGTTGCCATTTCATGAAACAGGGAACACTAAATCACAGTTCTCTGGTGGGGTGGGAGGGGGGTTAACAGTCTGGTTTAGACGATATTAAGTCTACCACGCCTATTAGACATTCAAGCAGTGCTGTACAGTAGGCAGTTAAGTGCGAGTCTAGTGTTTAGGGGAAAGGCGTGGGCTGGAGATTCAAACGTGGGTTTCTTTTGGCCAGAGATCTGGATGGGGCTGCTGAGGGAGAAAGAACAGAGAGGAGAAGCAGTCCAAGTTGTGAGATCTGAATCCCGGGCTACTCCAGCATTTAGAGGCTGGAAAAAGAGGGCAACCAGCAAGGGGACTAAGTAACAGTCATTTAGGAAGCAAGAGAGAAATACAGAATGGAATTCTGGCAGGCAAGCAAAGGGGCTTCAGGAGGAAGAGAGTAAGTCATCAGCTGTGTCAAATGCTGCTGCCAGGTGGAGTGACATGAAGACTGAGAAACGAAAGTGGGATTTGAGAGCGTGGAGGCTCCCAGGATCCGGAGCCTGAGTTTCAGTGGAGTCTGGGGGTCAAGTCTGACTTGTGGGTTAGAGAGAGAGCAGCAGACGCGCAAATGAAGTCCTTCTGTATAGGAGACCAGGTCAGAGCAATGGGGTAGTATTTGGAAGGAGATATGATCACGATTTTAGCTATTAAAATCTTTACAAGTTGACAGGGGAAAATCTGCTAAGGAAAGAGGACAATTCCAAGAGTAAAATGGAACTCAATGCAAAAGTGGCAATTTAGGTCTTGGACGGGAATTTGGACCATCCATCCAGTTATGGAGGCTAGCAGTGTATTCAGATGGAGGAAGGTTGGTAGATGCAAGGTGGGCGTGGGCTAAAGCTGTTACAGATTTCTGATTCCATCCATCATCTCAAGAAGCAACACAGCAAGGACTGGGGATGTACCATCAGATTTAGAAGAGGTGAAACAGCTGTTGAAGAGGGCAGGGTAGACAGATCAGGGAAGTTAGTGGGAGGGGGGTGAGGAACCCAGGGAGCTCTTTTCAGAGTTAGTAAGGTGTTATGTTTTCCTCACGCATGCAGCGAATTGAGCAGGGCTGTGGGTTAGATATGTAAAGTGGAGGGAGAAGGCAAGGATGGAAGGTATTTCCAAAGGAGGACTCACAACAACAGATAATGGAATCTAAAGTAGGCGACGAGATGAGATTTTTTAAAATGCGGGTAACATTTGGACGTGTCCTTTAGTAACAGTCGATTCTCATTATCTGAGAGAGCTGTGTTCTATAAAGTCACCGGGAACGCTAAACTTCTCCTGGAGTAGCAAAGGGTTAGGTTCCTAAGATCCTGCGGTCACATTTTCGTCAACTGACCAATACCTAACTTTGTTTATGTGAGTTCCTGTTTAGACATCTTATGTACTGTTGATTTATCAGCACTGACCTCACCACGGCCAAGAGCACTAATGATAACCCTAAACGAACACGATGCAGGACACACGTTTTCTCCACAAAGAACACAGCCTTCTTCTGCTTAGGAATACTAGATAGCAGCTCAGCACTACGCCTGGGGTGGGGGTGTGGAGGCACTTAAAACACGAAAGCCACCAGTAAAAAGCACAAAAAAATTGCTAAAAACATGACACTGTATGTACTGTGAAGAGCACATCTGTTTACAGCGCAAGAGCTGATATAACAAGGCTGAGTGTCGTCTCCTTTAACCTCAGTAGTGCCTGTCAGGCAAGTCACATTTTTCACTGTGCACATCCACGAACCCTTGGATACTGATTCGGGGATTACAAATACATTGCAGTGAGCAGGTGAATTTGCAGTCATGGAACATGCGAATAACGAGGACCGACTGTACACTGCCTAGAGCTGTTTGCTGCGTGTTTCAGCCCGGTTTGCTGCTTTTGATCAAACGGTATATAACAAGTTCAGCAGACATCTGATCATCAAACAAAGAATTAATAATAAATTTTGCTGCCAGCTTTCAAAAAGTTTCTGCATGAGATTTATGTATTACTTTCTGTACTCTTCCAGTATGACGTCTTTCGTCTTCAGAGCAGTTGTCACAAAAGTGTTTAGAAACTGCACTTAAAAGACTCCGTTTTTTCTTTTCGTTTTCTCCTCATTTCAGTCACTGGCAGTTTTGTTCTTAGTTACTGACACCTTCGGTGGGCCTTAAGTGGACTTTACTAGTCCTCCCAAACAGCAATAATCTTGGGTTTTGGCAGGTAAATGTGACAAATAAGGCTACGTAATTTTTTTTTTTTCTTTTTCCATCAGCTGAGATTTCTGGGCCTTCTTCCCCGCATCATCCCACCTCTTCATTAGGTCAGCCATAATTAACTGGTTGGATACCAATTAAGTCAGTTCTTCGGAAGGACCTTGTTTCTTCTGATTTGTCTCCTGCCTTGCCTCTTTCTTCCACGTAATCTGTTGTATGTTTAGTGTATGTTTATTACACTTCATTCAGTGTTGCCTTACAAGAAGTTTAGAACAGGAGAAATAAAACCACCTGAATACCACCGCCGTCCAGGAAAGCCCAGCTGGGGGGACAGAGTTGATTTTCTCCTTCCCAACGTGCCGACGCTGCTACTGTGCCTGGAGCGCGCTAACAAATTCCCTTGACAGCAATTTCCTTAGCACTCCCCAGGCCTCCATTCACATGCAGAACCTCCAAGCTACCGCACGTGAGCAAAGAGGAACCAAAAGAGAGAAAAATGGGAAACGAAGAAAGGAGACGGAAGGGAGGGCACGGCTAGGGGTGGAAAACAGTAAACAACACTTTTCCCAAGGTCCCCCCTCCCCCACGCGTGCAGGCGCATCGCGCGTTTCCAATCAGCGGCCCAGGCGGCGCTCGCTCTTTCCCCACGGAGCCCCCCCGACCCGGGGGGCGCAGGCCCACGGGCTCCGGGCGCTCCGCGCAGTGACCCGGAACGCACGCCGCCCTCGCCCCGCGCTTCCGGCGGTGACTTACTTCTAAGACGCCGACGG
>NW_020173682.1:5839041-5946949 GCF_003031525.2 Neophocaena asiaeorientalis asiaeorientalis | reverse complement strand
GGGCCGGCGGGGAGGGAGGAGCCGCTACTCGAGCGCAGGCTTCGCGAGCCGCTGCAGGCCCTTCGGGGCCACGGCTCCGCGGCGCCCGCAGCCTGCGCTCGGCCCCCGCGGCGCTCGCCGGCGAGGTGTGGGCGCTCATCTTGACAGGTGACTGGAGGAAGCGCAGCTCCGCGTGGCGAACGGAGCCCTTCTCGGCCGGGCGGGGCCGGACTCGGGCCTCTGGGCGGGAGGGACTCGGTGGGGCGAGGCGCGGGGGCCTCTGGAGCCACGCTCCTTTGTAGCGGGGCGACGAGAAGTTGCCGGAAAGGTGTCCAGAGTAGACGCGAGGCTGGGGCGAGGCTGCCGACGGGTTTGCGACTCCTGGGCGCGCGGTGGAGCGCTCTCCCTTCGCAGTTTGTTTTCGGGGCGGCTAAGTGCATTGCTAGTGGAAGATGGCGCTTTTGTTCCTGCCGGAGTTGAGGTCTTTGGGTGCTGGGGCAGCCGCTCTAAGTAGGGAAGGTGCTTCTAGTGTGTGCCTACGGCGGCTGCACGTAAACCTGTAATTAAAAAAAAAAAAAAAAAAAGTCCTGGTAGAAGTGGCCCCTGGTTCCGGCGGTGGGGCGGGTCTCAGACATGGTTGGCAGTGTTCAGATGACACTAGAAGGAAATACTTTCTGCGTCTGATCCCTTACCGGGTAGGAGAGCAGGTTTCTAAGCTGACGGTAGTGTTACTGGCCAGCATGATTTGTTAAAAGCCCAAGTTAAAAACCCTAGGCCCCCTGATGTGCAAAACAGTGTTCATTAGTTTGCATAAGTCAGAGGTCAAACCCTGTTGAGCCGGGTCCTCCAAAGCATAATTGATGATGCGGTTTGAAAGACTGCCATGTCGTGGTTGTCTCACATACGTTATTGCGAGGGAGTTCCATTAAGTTCCACCGTGATAGGTCAGAAGTATCAGCCAGCGTTTCTTTCTGCCTCTTAAAATTATTTCCCGCACCTGCAAGAGCAGTGAAGTCAGGTCCCAAATGCTTTACATGGGTGAGTCCAAGCATTGGAGAAAGTGGCGCTTTTGTGTTGTTGGATTGCAGAAACCTGTGCATGCTTGCTGATATCTTGTGTCTAGCGTAGCAGTTGCAGAGCAAAAACGGGATGACGGTAGTACTCTCCTTTAGATTAAACTTTCTAATTCCCAGAAAAATTTATTGAGGAGTTAATTTACCAAAGTGTCTGATTTCTTGTATTTACAAGGTAATTAGTGGAGTGGATCTTTTTTTTTTTGAATGTGGTATTTTGATTTGTATGAGGAGCCTTACTCTGTAACTCTTAGTCATTTAGGTCTTGTTTGAGTAACTTAAAGACAGACTTGGAAAAGGAAATATTAATTTTCTTGATACAAATTCATAAAACGGAATGAAGTTAATACGCCAAGTTTTACAGTAGAACTAACCCAGAAAGTTGAGTTCAATGTTTTAATTCTCTTATTTTTTGGGGGGTGATGTTTTACAGGCACTTAAGTATTCATCGAAGAGTCACCCCAGTAGCGGTGATCACAGACATGAAAAAATGCGAGACGCCGCAGATCCTTCACCACCAAATAAAATGTTGCGGAGATCTGATAGTCCTGAAAACAAATATAGTGACAGCACAGGTCACAGTAAGGCCAAAAATGTGCATATTCACAGAGTTAGAGAGAGGGATGGTGGTGAGTAGCTTTTTGGTTGAAACTTTCACATGTTGGTTTTTCATGATAATTCTGTATAAAACAAAAGGTGTCAGTCATGTTTCCAGCTTGCAGACGTTACTGTATGGTTATGTCATCAGAATATTTTATTTTTATTTATGTGATTCCCAAACAAGTGATGTAGAGATAACAGATGCTGACCTGAGGATCCAAAACTGGACTCCAGTAGCTGATAGAGAATGCATTTATGAATGTAGCCTACCAGTACTTTATTAATGGTGAGGGAAATGCAGGACGTTTTTCCAAGAAAGGAACTTTCACCTCTTCAAGTAAAGATTTCAGTTTATTTGGCTTGGTTTATTTTGAGATCCTTGTTTCTGCTTGAATTTTTTTTTTTTTAAGGAGTTCAGACGTGTCTGCTAATGGTGAAGTGCGAATTTTAAAATTTAGGTATTTTGAGACAGTTCACAGGTTAAAAAAATCATTTGTGATTCAGAAAATTTTTCTTAACTTTTTGCTGTGAACACTTAAATGAGATTTTTCCTGTTCCCTAGGATCTTATTAATGTAACTTGTATATTTATTCACATATTCACCTTGTTAAAAGCCTCAGTGGTATAAGGGTAACTTCAGCTGTTCCTTTGCCCTCAAGTTCTTTGTGGTAGGTGGAAGGCCAAGAAAAAAAGTTAAACTCTTAACTGTTTTCAGACTTAAATGTGGCCAAAATTTACCAAAATAATCAGATTTCATGTCTAAAGAATGCATTGAGGGATAAACCAATTTCCCTGAGGCAATTAATCTCTATTTTTCCCTGCTATAAGATCTTAAAGTGCTGAATAGATAACGTGTTCGAAATAAATATACCCTATTGATTGTGCCTTTATAAACTTCTAAGGAAACTCGGTAGTCTCACATGGCTTTCTGTCTGATTTTCAACTAGCTTCTCAATATTTTGCTTTTACTTCAAAAAAAAAAAATCCTGCATCTTCTGGTTCTCTTTTTTGCCTCCTAGGGTAGAAGTCAGCTATACTCAGTATGATGAGATATTGAGAAACATCGGTCTCCTCTGTATATAATTACTGGGTTGAGGAAATTAATAATGATCAGAAGATTGCATTGAGATGGAATCTTTGGATGGTTATTGAATGGGAGGGGAATATAGTTCTCCATTAAATATAGTATAGTTTTGTGCTACTTACACAGATAATCTGTATATTTGTTTGTAAGTAACAGCAGATGCGTTTGGTTATTTAGCGTTACAAGTTCTTGGACAGAATTACTTAAACTATTAACGTTTTTAATTTTGTAGGTAAGTTTTCATAGTGTATGTGTAGTCAAGATGATCCTATTAGCAACCACTCTTCTGTAGTGGATTTCATTTCAAATGTTAGCTCTTAGAAGGCAGTACTGTTTGCACTGTATTTTGCTTTATCTTTAAAATTTTGGTGACTGTGACTAAGTAGGATGTGGCACCTCATCTCCTTGTGGATAAGTATCCCAGGTTCTCTTAGTGATTCTGATCTGGTTAATCTATCATGTATCCCCAAATCCAGGAAGGAGGGCATTTTAAGTACTCTAGGAAACTTCTGTAAATGCTTTCATACATTTACAGTGAATCCTGCCTGGTAAATTCTTTTACAGGTGAAATAATCCCAAGAACATCTTGTTGCTCATTCATTCAGCAAACATTGGGCATCTGCTATGTGTCACCAGTTGTGTGGTATTCCTGGAAGTAATGCTAAGATGTGATCCTGGGCTTGAAGCTGTTCTTAAAGGTGCTGACTCTGGAGAGCTGGTGGTGGTGGTCGAGCTGCTTGCTTTTTCTGTACTTTTTCTTTCTTCATTTTGATTTTAGTTTTCCTTCCTATGTGTAGTCCAGATATTTCTTGTTTGCTTTTAGTTTCCTTTTTATTTGCATCTGCTTGCTGATGGTTCTTTAGCTCCATTTGTAAAGAAACTTATTTTTCTGATCTAGTCACTTGCTCAGTTAAAACCCCACTTTCTGATTTGCTTTTTTAGCTGTTTGCTTTTCTTTCTCTGGAGCCTTTTAACTAATACTAACTTCATCCCTGACTGTATCGTCTCTCATATACCTGGCTACCATATTACTTTACACTAGATAGGAGTAATAATGAATACCATAAAATCAAATCTACATTCTTGAGCTCAGAGTGCATCTTTGATGTTAATTCTGTGTTTTAAAGATGTGAAGTGGTTCTTCCCTCAGTTAATACTGATTATTTAGTCATTATACTTTGACTCCAGGTGTTTTTTTGTTTTTTTCTTGCTAATGAGTTTGAAACAGATTTTAAAGGGAATATGTAATTTTATTACAGGCATTTTTATTCCCTGAGATTTTTAATCTTTAAATATGAATTCAGGGCTTCCCTGGTGGAGCAGTGGTTGAGAGTCCGCCTGCCGATGCAGGGGACATGGGTTCGTGCCCCGGTCCAGGAGGATCTCACGTGCCGCGGAGCGGCTGGGCCGTGAGCCATGGCCGCTGAGCCTGCGTGTCCGGAGCCTGTGCTCCGCAGCGGGAGAGGCCACAACAGTGAGGCCCGCGTACTGCAAAAAAAAAAAAAGAAAAAAAAAATATATATACATATTTTAGATAAATGTCCACATAACAGTCAAAACCGTTATCCAAAGTGAAATGCAAGTGAGTTGGATTATCTGTGCACTCAGCATTTGTAAGTAACAACTTAATGTAAAAACAGGTTACTATATTTATTGAACTAATTTCAAATTGATATTTATTTTAGGATTTAAAAAAAAAATCTAATAATTTTAATAAGTACCTAATTTAAGGATGTGTGTACCCCCTGCCAAATGGGGCTTTACTGGCATCTGTCCACATCACAGCATATTTTTTTTCAGTAATTCACTAAATTTCTTCCATGGCACCTTGGATTTCCTTGAAAAGTGCCAATTCAGAGTAATATATAAAATGACTTTAAGGTATATCATAAGTCAGAAAGCAGGGATTGAGGAGGATCGTCACTCTCAGAAATCTGCAGCTAAAAAGGATTTATTCCAGCTTTGTATGTGCAGTTAAAAGAATTGGAGGTTTTTATCCCGTAGGATTTATGAAAGGGAATGTAGATTATCTGTTGTAGTTAAGGGAAATTTTGTGACATTACAACTTACCTAGAAGGTTGTTTAACTTGGTGGAATAAGTTATTTTTATATATTCCCTGATCTATCTGCAAAATATCTTTTGTTTAAAAATAACCAAAAACAAGAATCTTAAGGTACACTGGATTTGTTTTTATAGCTTAGACATGTTTTTAAAGGTGCAGGTTACATCCCCCCACTTTAGAAGTATGACAGTACAGTACTGGTTGAACTTGTACTTCTGTGGAATTTTAAAACTCTTTCCATTTCATTAAAGTATGTTTTTCTTTAACGAAACTAGTCCTGAGGATAATTTTACCAAGTAACTTTAAGAATGTTGATAGTACAAATGAGTTGAGGAACGAAGGATGTCTTTACAAGGATTCTGTAAAGCTGTTCCACAGAACTTCAGCCTCTCGGGGGTTGTCCCATTTTTCTCATCATCCTTCTAAGAATTAACTGTCAGAAACATACTTGTTAGAAACATCTTTTTGGGGGAGATAGCTGCATTGGTTAATTGAAAAATATTCTTTATCGGCTCCCTGATTGGTGGGACTTAACAGTGATTTTGCATAGGTTTTGAGTTAGCATTCATATACCTTTGAGTACAAAGGAAAAATTGCCCGTAGTGGTTACATTTCTAAAGATGTTAAAGTTTTTAGCTGCATAATGAAAGCTTTTATTTTTTTGTCATTTAGCTATATCTGGAGAAATTTGGAAATGTATTTAATACAGTTGTCAAATGACAGTTACTGTAACATTTGAAGGAATTGTTCAGTAGGGAGTATTTGGGGATAATTGGTGTTTTTACAGTTTTTAAAGTATGATTTAGTAATGCTTTAGTATTTTCACATTAAATAATAGACTGATAATTGCACAGTATGGTCTTACGGTTATTCATATAACTTTACATTTGGAATAAAACGAAATATGCTGTACATTTGTAATGTTAGAAAGTACTATAAAAATGAACAGTCTCATTTGATCCTCATTGACCTTGGAAGGTAGATAGTACAGATAATATCCCTGTATTACAGTTTATAGATGAGGGAAGATTTACTTTTATGAAAGGAACTCATAGTGACAGATTAGTCTAGAAATTAGTCCTCTCTACTCTGGTAACTTGTGTACACTGTTGGAGATGAAACATTCAGGCATATTTGAACTTTATTTGGTGGGTGTTTACTGTATTACAAATTAGTATAAAGATGACTTGTACCTTAATGCTCCGGATACATCTTAACAAATTATAGTAGGTGTGCATGTGTGTGTGTGTGGGGGGGGGGTTGTGGTTGTGTGGTGTGTGTGTGTAGTTTTAGACCAGATAATCATGTTAGTGTACTTTTAAAAATAAGTTTTAATGGGAAAGCTTGCCAATTTTACTAGGAAGAAGCCATTTTTCTCAAGTTAAGCCCTCGTATACAGAGGCTTGTTTTCAAAGCAACTTGGAAATTTCATACAGAATCTAAAATTTACTGATACTTGAATTAAGTGTTTTTCTGTCTAGTGAAAATAGATAAGTATTACCTATTTTTATTGGTCCAGTGTATATATAGTAAGGTAATAAACTAGGCAGATAGGTTTGCATTGGGTTTCCATAGGAAATAGGTATTCCATTTCAAGAGGAACAGAGTAAGGTTGGTGGATAAACAGTTTTAATATTTCAACTCTTCAGTATTCCTTAATTTTAGGAAATACATGCTCTAAACATTTGTGCGTGTGTTTGAACACATACCATGTCATTTGTCTTGTAGTCATCACATTTTAACCTATTTGTTATTCTTAAAAAGGTGGTTATTATGTATTTATGATACAATGGATTTCAATTTCACAATCAAAAATATTTTGGAATGGTTTACTTTGATCTTTTAAGGCAGTCTCAGTTGAACTGTTATAGTTGTGCAAGATGTATTTAAAGTTCTTGGTGTAGCATACTTAGGATTTCTGGTCCATAATTCACAGAAAATTTATATATTCTAGGTTGTCTTCCTGGTGAGGCTCTGTTTGTCTTACTCTGTTGTGCAGAATGGTTTTGATTTATGTAGGGAACCATTTTGTTGATGCTGGAAAGAGTGGAGCTAGCAGTGAGCTGGGGTATCTTGGTAGAGATTCTGTACCTGGGACCACATCTGTACCTGGACTCTGCTTCTGCGACCCTGTGCTCAGAGCTGGAGATACTGTTCGGCAGTCATTTCAAAACCAGTTATTTAGGGCTTGAAAATACATCTTATGAAGACGCTCCTTTTTATGATTTATATGATGCTTCGTAATCTCGAAAGCCCTTTTACATTGTTTTTCACCTGGTCCCATAACCCATTGAATTAGGCTGATCAGGATTATTCCTGTTTTACTGATGAACATGTAATCTAATTATTTAGCCTACTATTGTTGAAAGTAGAAAGCAAGTCTTTTTGCTACACATAAAACCTTATCTCTACCTTAAAGTTGTATTCCAGCTGTAACCACTTAGTACACATCTTCCTGGACTTACAGTGGGGTTACTTCTCGATAAACCCATCAAAAGTTGAAAATATCATAAGTTGGAAATGCATTTAATACATGTAACCTACCTTAAATGTGCTCAGAACACTTACACGAGCACAATTATTTTGGGTAAAATCATCTAACAAAGCCTGCTTTACAGTCAAGTGTTGAACGTCGCGTGTAACTTACTGACTGCTGTACTGAGGGTGAAAAGCAGAATGGCTGTAAGTGTAGGGGTGGTTCGCCTTCTGGTCACGTGGTTGACTGGGAGCTCCGATCCTGAGGGCGTATCCTACCACATATCGCTCGCCTGGGAGAAGAGCAGAATTCAAAATTACAGGTATGGTTCCCATCGCCTGCCTGTTGGCTTCCACATCATTGTAAGGTCAACAAATCCTAAGTCGAACTGTGGTAAGTCTGGGACCGTCTGTACTTAAAGTAAACCTGTTGTTCCCTCCTCCTCTTGCCTGGACTCTGCAGGAGCCTCTTGAATGGTGTCCCACATCTTTTATGCTTCACACAGCACATAGCCAGAGTAGTCCAGTTAAAATGACAGCTTACATCGCTGTCATGCTCGAGACCCTCCCTTGACTGTGTCACTTACCGAGGCCTGTAATGAGCCCTGTGTAACCTGCTCTCTGGGTACTTCTGTGGCCTATTCCCCTTGTTGGTGCCGCTCCGTCCGCACTGGCCCTGCAGCAGGTTTGTTCTTGTCTCAAGAGTTCTGCACATTATGCGCCTCGTTTCTGGGATGTTCATCTTTCTGTATGTCCCCCTGGTGCCGTCTCTCCAGTAGAGTGTCCGCCGAAGTGCCACCCTCTCCCAGAGGCCTTACCTGCCGTTGCAGTCACTCAGGCAGCCGTCCTGTCATCGCCTGTCCTTCCCACTGCTTTGTTCCTTCTTTGTACTTAGGTGACCTGATGTTACCGCCTTCTTGTCATCGTGTTGCAGCACGTGTTCCTGGAAGTTGCCGTGCACAGTGCACCCCACGGTTTATGGGGGGGGGACGTGGGTGGGGCACAGGACTCCAAGAACACTGTTGGCGGCATGTTAGGAAGAGGGGCGACCTTGCGAAGATCTTGCACAACTTTGTTAAATGGTCAAGGAGTACACTAACGACGCAGTAGATGCGGCATTTTACCTTGACGAAGGCCTGAAGTTAGTAGCTTGTGGAAGGGCTGCAGTTTGTGAGTTACTCTCAGGTGATGGAAGGAGGGTTATCTGAAATAACCCTTTGAAAATTGTCACCGACTGTGGATGGATGTGACCCGTAACTCGGACGCTGAGCTGGGGTAGCTGGCAGGTATTAGAGGCGTATGTCTCTGTGCCATGAATCCCTGTGTAGCTTGGTCCAGCTGGGTGCAGCTCGTGTTTCTCCCGGGTGAAATTGCTTGTAGGTAAGTGGGGAAATCTGTGTCATGCTCAGGTAGTTTCCTGGTAAATCAATAGTGCTCAAACAAATTTGCATTTTTCGCCACGTGTTACAGCAGGACTGACAGTTTTGCTTGTCCTCTGGAATATACTCCACCAGAACAGGGAGTAAATTTGTTGATTTTATCCCCTTGTATCCCTGTTGCCTAGAACAGTGCCTAACACCTTGGCAGGTTTTAGTAAATGGGTAGATGAAAGACTATTGGGATTGTCAGGATTGAAAGGGAAATGAAACTGGTTTTCTGGAATAGTGTTTCCCAGACGTGCGTGTGTGTGCTGAACATCTGGGGATCTTGCTAAAATGCATTTTCTAGCTCAGCAGTTCTGGGGTAGGGCCCAAGGGTCTGCCTTTTTAACAAGATCCCAGATGTTGCCATGTTGTTGGCTGCACGTGAGTGACAAGGTGTTAGAGCAGCACCGCCCAGCAGAAGCAAAGTGAGCCACAAAGGCAAGTTTTCTAGTGGCGCCGTTGAAGTAGAAGTGAGCTTTAGTGTATTTTGTATAACCTGGCGTATCCAAAATATTCTCACTTTGGCATGCACTGGATGTTTTAAAAACTATTAAGATTTTTTTTTATAATCCTTTTTTTGTGCAAAGTCTTTGAACTCTGGTATTTTATGCTTATAGCATATTTCAGTTGGGACTGGCCACATTTCCTGTGCCTACTTGCCACATGTGGTTAGTGGCTACTGAATTGGACAGCACAGTTCTGGAGAATATGATCACCCTGTTGACCTATTTAGCTTAACACGTTTTCCTATTTTTCTAAAGAAATTTTTTATCCGCTTGATTTCTGAAACAGCATCTTTATGCCAGACAGCATTGGAGTTAATGGGCCCTTGAACTGTATAATGCTGCTTGTACTACAATTTTTGTTTGTTAGTATGAATTTATTATAGAAAAACTAGAAAATACAGAGAAGGGGGAAAATGAAATCGCCTCAGATCCTGTTGGTAGTTTTCATAGGACTCATTCTTGTGCCATAACATATGAGAAGGATCCTAGACATAGCCTTTGCAGTTCTTATTAAAAATGGTTTCATATTATGGGGTTATTTGGCTCGTCTTCAGTATATTTTCACGGTGGATTCAGTAGACATTTGGTGTCAGCAGTATCAGTCTGAGAGGACTGACCACACATACTTTTAGTTAGTGCTTAGAGAATGTGAATACTTCTCTCTTACCCTTAACCAATGGGTGGAGCCATCTTTCAGTTAGATTTGTGTTTTAGTCCAGTTGCTGATAACGTGTAGCTGGGTGACTTCAGGCATGTCACTTGCTCTGTGTTTTTGTGTCCACTCCCTAGGATTGCAGTGGGGTTGAATGAAAATGACAAACCTTGGAACACTTGTGAAGCATCTAGCCAAGTGCTCAGACTGTGACATAGTACATTATGATGTTTGTTCTTATTCCTGTGACTGAGGAGGAGTTGGTGTCAGACCAGCAGCCCCAGTCTCAAGCTACTGCTTCTTTCTTCCTTCTTCCTTAGGAAGGACCATCCTGGGTATTTCACTTGCCAGGTGAGGGGTCTGATGGGTGAGAGTTACGTACGTGAAGGGGCTACAGGGCCATGCTAGCTTGTTACCTGCTCATCCAGAGCTCTGCAGTTGAGAGATGTTTAGGATTGTTGGAAGGGTAGACCAAAACACACATTTAGGGTAATTACCCCGAATTTGGCTGTCTATTCAAATCACCTAGGAAGCTTTTAGAGCTACAAGTTCCTGACTCCATCTGAATTATCATCAATCAGAGCATTGGGGGGCAGGTGGGGAGGGGAGACTAGAAAACTGAATTTTTAAATAAACACTGGTTTAATTTAGATACATGCAGACTGTAGACCTAGGGAGAGTACGCACAAGAGGAGGAACGCTGAGATGGACATGAAGGAATGTGAATTTTCTCGTTAGGAGTCTAGAAGTCAGAGTGGTTGTTTGCCAGATCATACTGTGTGCTTTCTTGAGTTTCAGAGAACTTTGTTCTCTGTCACCTTCTTTTCTGATGCACAGATAATAGTATAATTTGTATACAGTTACGCATTAAATAGCTCAGTTAGCGTCCTGTGGCATCTAATGTGATGGCCATTGCTCCGGAGTAGAACTAATGCTGGGCAGTGGAGGAGTTTTTAACCAGTATTAGCAGCTGGCCGGGCCAGCAGGATATGTTTGGGTTGTATCTGAAGCTGCCGCTCTTACTTAGATCAAGTGTTCCTGGCACACACACCCCCGTGCAGTCAGGCTTTCCTGAGACAGCCCGGTGCTAAACTTCATTTGGTTTTTGTTTCTCTGGAACACGGAGCCTTGACCCGAGTTGGCGTGCTCAGGCCGACCTCAGGTGCTAGCAGACCGTCTTCCTGCAGTTGGTCCTGAGGAGTAGAGCGGGCCGTCGAATGATGTGGGGTTAGGGTGCCAGCCAGCCCCCTCCCCCGTAGCCGTTCTATGTATGACTTTATAGTCGAGCGTCCTTACCCGCCGTTCTGCGCTTCAGATTCAACTAACTTCAGCTCGTGTAGTGCTGTGAAATGTGTATATCGGGGAAGAAATCTGCCTGTAGGTGGACCAATGCGATTCAAACCTGTGTTGGTCAAGGGTCAACTGTAATTGCATTTTGAAGGAAACTTAGGATGAGCGTGTTTGATGTATTTAGATAGTGCTAGTCTTTTGGTTTAATCTCTGATTACTTCTGAATTGTATGACGGTGTGCCCGAAGAGCATGGCATCGTGTTGGCATCTTCTGAAGGGCTTTGACCTGTACTATACCCATAGAGCTAGTCCTTTGTGGTAGCTAAAAAGCAATACGAGTAAAAGATGTTATTTTGGAATATTTTGGCTCAGATGAGAAGATCATGGTAAATATTTCTGCATTTAATAATGCATTTGTGAAGAATAAGTTTCCAGACTCTTCCAACTTCATGAAAGTATGTGCTGGTGGTTTATGAAAACATTCATTGAAGCCCTGGGGAAAACATGGGAGTTGGAACACAGTAAGATAGGCTGTTAGAAGTGGTGTTGTCTACTGTCCCACAGCCTTTTCTGTGACGATGTGTCCTGCTGCCTGTTGGTTCCTTATCAGGGTTTTAAAGTATTCGTATTTAATACTCTATGCGTAGAGATGAGTCTCGTTTATCATGGGACATTTAAGTTATAAAGAATATTCTTAAGGGTTAAGTCACAAGGCTGTACTGTCTAAAGCTGTAGACCAACCTCAGTTTTGTATTTTTGTGTAATTATGGTAGTTCCTTTGTAATGTAACTTACATGTCAGTGTTGATTATTTTGCAAAAGTCGACCCAAGGCACTTGGGCCCTCCAGATTTCCTTGTCAGTTTGATTTGGGCTAGATTTATTTATTATTACCTTGACAAGGAGTTGGGTGAGTCCCTGATGCTGACTCTCATAATTTAGGGGTGTTCTTGATTCTTGGGAAGAACAGGTTTTAAAACGTAGCACTCATTTTAGTATTTAAACGTCAAACTTATTTTTAGTGCAGAGATAGGGAATTACTGTTTAGTGTATGTATCAGTTGATTTTCGCGTTCACTAAGTAAGGTCTCCTTAGAGCAGAACTACCGGTGGGCTTCCTGCTCGCTGTTGAGCTGGACTTTTGTCAGCACCATGTCGTGATTAGCCCAGGGGATGACACACTCTTCAGGACTTCCCCTTGGGTCCTTGCACATGGGCATGCTGTACAGTTAGGCTTTCAGGTCGTCCTTTTGTGTGCTGATGCGGGGGCACGTTAGCCAGCCTTTGATTATATAAAGCCGTGTATCGTTAGCGCTGCTTGTTGTGCTGTAGATTTGAGGTGGTGAGGGTTTGGATTCAGATGGTGGAAGTAGAATTTAAAGAGGATTGCAGTTGATATGCGTATTTTGAGGGAAAAACCGATTTCTGGTGTCAAGTCTAGATAGATAGGTTTGGACATGTATTTGTCATTGGGTGACCCCTTTATTGCTCTTACAATCTTGTTTGGGAACCGTATCAAAATTTCACTAATAGAGAAACTTCTGGTTCCTACTTTGATAATGTAGAACGGATTGACATGTAAATTTTCTGAACTTTGCTGCTTTGTTCATATTACATAGATTTTAATGTAGAGTTATAGAGTGATTTCATTTTGATTCAGGCCTAAAGGTGATTTCAGTTTTGATTTTCCTTTTTTTTTTTTGTAAGTCCAGGAGTATTTAGAAGTGTGCCTTCAAATTTCTAAATGTTGTAAATTGGTATTTTAAAAATTATTATTTGGCTTTTAGTTATTCTCATTTTATTGGCCTTTTGGAATTAAGATTTTTTTCTCGTTATCTCAGAATACTTTAATATACAGCAGATATTTTTGAGGTGTTTGAAAATAATGTATTTTTCTCTTCGATACAAAGAACTGTTTAGATCAAGTTCTTTAATTCTGTCATACATTACTGTGTAATAGAAATCCTTTTATTCTTAATGTTTACTTGATCTGTTTTCTGACAGGTGAGAAAGTTTTCCAGTATGATAGTTGATTTCACTTCTTATTTTTTAAAAGCATTTTTTCCTTTATGTGTTCTACTTTTATGTTTACATAAAGATTCATAACTATTATTTTTTAATGGGTGGTAATCTGAGGCTTTGCTATGCCCAAACATGTCTTCATTTTGTTTCTGTACATGGAGAATGATCTTTTGGCTAGATTAAAATCATTTTTCCTTGAATCTTTTAAAATTTTATTTAATTTTTTTGAAGCTACTTCTAAATTGATTACTATTCGTAGTTGCAAATGAGAAGTCCACATCAAACCTAATTCTTTTTTATAGGTAGCTTAACCCACTATGATGCGTATGTCTCACTTTCCTCTACTCTCCCACCCCCAGCTTGAGAGTCTTTAGGATTGCATGTTCACCAGTCTCTCCTTTAGTGTGGTCCTTTTTTTTTTTTTTTTGGTACTTCTGCTTAGGGCTGTTTTAGCCCGAGGATAACCCTTAGAAAGGGTCATTCCCTCTCTCCTCCTCCTGCCACCCTCCCCCCCCCCCCCCCCCTTTTTTTTTTTTGGCGGTATGCGGGCCTCTCACTGTTGTGGCCTCTGCCATTGCGGCTCTGGACGCGCAGGCTGAGCGGCCCTGGCTCACGGGCGCAGTCGCTCCGCGGCATGTGGGATCTTCCCGGACCGGGGCACGAACCCGTGTCCGCTGCATCGGCAGGCAGACTCTCAACCACTGCGCCACCAGGGAAGCCCTCCCCCTCTTTTTTAAAAATTGTTTCTGACTCTTCTCCTTTTGGGGTTTGTGTTAGATGTGTTTTGGTTCTGTTCTTATCTCTTGCTTAGTAAAAAGGTGTTTGGATACTTTTTGAATGAGTATACCTTGTACTCTGGGGAGAAGAATCCCATGGCAGGTTCTCCTGGTGCCAGAATTATGGTGAAAGCTGTGTTCATTTTGTCCACCTGTTGAAAGTTTTATTTTGGATGATTTAATTTTTAAATAACTTATTGTAATTTGGTGACTGATTCAGTAGAAATACTCGAGATTTTATATTCTAGTTTTTCCCATGTCAAATATGTGTCCTCAGAAAGTTTTCTGTCTGGGTTTGGTTTTTCTCTTCCATGTTACTGGTTTCCTCATACGTTTGCTGTTTGAAGTCCGTTCATATTTGGGAAAGAGAGTAGGTTAGTTAGCTACTGTCCAAAAGAACGTTTGTGTAGTTGAAAATGTTCAGTATCTGAGCTCTCTAGTATGGTAGCCACTAGCCACGTGTGCCTATTGAATACTTGAAATGTGGCTAATGCAACTAAGAAGTTTTAGTGTTTTAAAATTTAAATTTAGGGCTTCCCTGGTGGCGCAATGGTTGAGAGTCCGCCTGCCGATGCAGGGGATGCGGGTTCGTGCCCCGGTCCAGGAGGATCCCACATGCCGTGGAGCGGCTGGGCCCGTGAGCCATGGCCGCTGAACCTGCGCGTCCGGAGCCTGTGCTCCACAACGGGAGAGTCCACAACAGTGAGAGGCCCGCGTACCGCAAAAACAAACAAAAACACCATAGCTAGAAAATTTGAAGAATTGAAAATCTTCTGAGTCACCGTGGCCAAGAGTCCAAACTTTCTCAGCGCCCCCCTCCTTTCTCTCTACTACAGTCACGTAGAAACTACTTGCCCGGTCCTAGAACATCAGATACTTTTGTCCCCCTTGTATGTGTCTTTCACAACCAAAACTGTCCTCTCACTACTCCTACCCCACCTTGTTTTTCTTGGCAAACCTCTTAATCCTTCAGGATCCCAGTTCTTTTATTGTATGAAGCCTTCCTTGAACCTATTCCTCTTAGAGTTCCTGTCCAGTGAATTGTAATTATTCACATATGTGGTTTGCCTACTCTAAGCTCCTAGAAGGCAGAGGCTGTGTTTTAATTTTAATTGTATCAGGGCCTGGCATATAAATGTAGGTGCTCAGTACTGTTAAACTTAATGCCATTTTACATATCTAGTACATGTGAGAAATGGGTGAGTGGTAGTAAACCTCAGAGAGTTTGTTTTCATGTGCATTTACTATTCTAGAATTCTTAGGTTGGATCGAAGTTGCTTTTTTACTGTTTGTGAAGGAAGCAAGCAGTTTATTCACATTTTCAGGAAACTATCTAAATAAACTTTTTTTAAAAATTGTGTATAGTAATTGGTATCTTAATTCCAACACATTATTACCAGTTCTTTTTTTTTTGCGGTACACGGGCCTCTCACTCTTGTGGCCTCTCCTGTTGCAGAGCACAGGCTCTGGATGTGCCGGCTCCAGTGGCCATGGCTCACGGGCCCAGCCGCTCCGCGGCATGTGGGATCTTCCTGGACCGGGGCACGAACCCGCATCCCCTGCATTGGCAGGCAGATTCTCAACCACTGTGCCACCAGGGAAGCCCTACCAGTTCTTTTAAGTCACCTTGATAGTTAGATTGCTATCAGTTGCCATATGATAAACTATAATATACTATATTTAATTTGAATAATGACATTTAAAACTTCACAGACTCTTTACTAATTTTTTTACTGTTCCTTTTGTAAATTGTTTCTCAAATCCTTTTAAATTCATGCACCACCCACTATTTAAGGAGATCTTACAGTTGTACTTTCTATGATATATTTAGGCAGGACAATAAGGTGAGTTTTTGTTGTTTTGTAGGGCTTTTTTCTTTTTTTTTCTTTTTTTATTTTGGTTGTTGGTCTTTTTTTCCCCAAATTTCCTTATATTTGAATATTCAATAAGGTTTTTCAAGCTTACTGAAATTAAGAATTTCCCAGAAATTCTCACATGTGGTGCTCCATTTCTTTCACCCTTGAGAATTACTGCTCTAATTATTTTTAATTAGTGATTCATTGTGTTGTGATTTTATTCCTAAAAGTGACTAAAATGTTAACTGAAGATCATTTTTCATTAGCAAAAAAAAGAATACAACTATAACGTGGCATACTTTGGCTCTTGACAGTAAAATTTTTACAGTAAAATTATGACTTTTAAAAGTAAACTCATTAAAAAAAAAAAAAAAGAGCTACTTAGGGCTTCCCTGGTGGCGCAGTGGTTGAGAGTCCGCCTTCCGATGCAGGGGACATGGGTTCGTGCCCCGGTCCGGGAGGATCCCACATGCCGCGGAGCGGCTGGGCCCGTGAGCCATGGCCGCTGAGCCTGTGCGTCCGGAGCCTGTGCTCCGCAACGGAAGAGGCCACAGCAGTGAGAGGCCCGTGTACCGCAAAAAAAAAAAAGTAAACTCATTTAAAGAACATAGACTATTTCAGTCCAGCAGTAGCTCAGTTGAAATCTTTTGGGGTTGAATTCACATCTTGTTGAAAATCAAGAGCCATAGTAACAGATCGATCTTAATTTCTCTTAAGTCCCATTTTGTTTTTGATCTGAAACAATATTAACCAAACAATATTAGCCAACTTTTCTCCTACCTTAGTTACCAGTATTTTCACTGAATTATTAGTTATTTTTAATAGTCAAACACATCTTCAGTGATTAAAGAATTGGCCTCAGATATTTGAGTGAATATACTCTAGGCTCTCAATGGAGGAGTACTGAAGTGCGTGTAGGAGTTTTCATCATTGGAGACTCCTTAAGGTGAATGCTTTAAAGGTTCCTATCTACTTTTCTGTATGTGTGTATTCTAATGTTATCTTTTTAAAGATCATCACATAATTTATCACCTTTCCAATTTTTCTCTCAATGTTTATTCTTAAGGATATGTGTGGTTTTTAAAAAGCTGTCTTCTGGCTTAAAAGCACTAATTTATTTTTGTGACGTTGGAATAGTGTATCATCATGCTTTCTCCTCTGTCAGGTGGAGAAAATCAGGCTTGTTGGTCAGAGTGGTGTCTAAGTTGGGTTTGTTAGCCGTCTCTTCTTGGACATACTAGATATTCCCTCTCTGTAACCTTTCAGTATCACTAAGACCGCTGTCAGTGGAGGAAGGCCAGGAAGCATATGGGGACCTTCTGTGTTGTGTTCTGCAGTGTTATTTCAGAAGACGCTTATTGGGTGGCATTTGGGTTTTTAATACACATGTCAAAGCATCGTGTTAAAGAACTACTACCAAGTAAAATTTGAAACCTAAAAAAAAGAAAATGTTGAATCATAGAAGCCAGAGCTCTCTGAATAGTGACTGGATTCTAGTTGTAAGAAGTTCCTTTTTTGTGTTTGGATATACGTATCTTTTAGGATGGCATGCTGTTAAGAGAGAGAGAGCATTGTTAGCTTGGTGCTTTCAGCTATGTGCTGTGTGTCTGTCTACCATTGCATGGTAACCAAAATTCTGTCCCTGCCAGAAGTGTAGTATGTATGGCTTCTTTTGTTTGTGTGGGGACCTTTGGAATATTTCTCTCCAGTGTTCATGTAGTATTTTCATCACTGTATATAGAGAAGGATAGAACAGCATGGTAGTTTCCTCTGCCTTCATTAAGTTTAAGTTGAGAACTAAGGATGCGACTTTTCAAGACTATTATAAACAGAAGCCCTAAAGTTTTCACTGAATGGTATATACTTTAAAAATCATTTTTGTCTATGTAAAAAAGTGATTTAGTTTGTGACCTTGTCAATACAGTTTCCAATTTAAGTCTTAAGTTGCCCACTAAATATAGTATTCATTTTTTTTTTTGCTTTGTCGGGAAGTAATCATTTTGACTCAAGATGCCGAGTATTAAATATTTTAAACTTACTCTGTTGGTCAAATACCATTTCCTGGTGGATTTACTTTTAAAAAGGGAAGAAATACTAATTTCATATTTCAGAAATTCTTGTGTATTCTATATTCTTTGTATTTTTTGTTCTATGTATTCTAGTGTAGGTTCTTTTGAACATATAGCCGTTTCTGGTTTTTACTTAACAGATGAGATACTTACAAAATTATAAAACAAAGGTGTCATGAAATTATATAGAGCGCCATTTAAGGTTAAGGAAAGAGTCATTACTGGTCTTTTAAGTTTAAAGTATGTAGGTAGAGTGTACATGTTAATACCTAAATTTGGCGATTTGTGTTTGGTGAAAATGAATTTTTCAAAATGAAAATAATCTAGCATGGGTAAGTATGTTTTTGTAATGCTGTGTTAGGTTAACTGTGTAATGGAATAAGCATTGAGGTGTGGGTGCAATATCCTGGTTGTCCATTTAACTGCATCTTGGTTTCCTTTCCTTTGCTTCGCTCTTGACTTTCTTAATGCTGTTATCCTCCCTTTCTTACTCATTTTTTTCTAGCTGGGGTCGTGATCCCCTCTTGCCTAAATCAGAGCAGTGGTCTACTGTCCCCTCCTCTCCGCAGTTCATTATCCACACTGCAGCCAGAATCGCCTTCTAAGAAAAGCACATTTGCTCATTCTTTATGAAAAAATCTTTTGTCTCCCCAGTGCCCTCTAGGTAAAGCACAAATGTTTCAGTGAACACCTTGCTGCATCTCTCTGTGTCTAGCCCTCCTGTAGTTCTCTGAAGCTAATTGAGATCTGTCACACATGGGTAACTTACACGTGCTGTTTCTTTCTAGAATACTGTCTCTCCTCCACTCCCCTTTGCCTCAATTCCTTCCTGTTTTTCAGGCTTCAATTTAGAGGTCACTTCTCTAACCTCCCAATCTCCAGTCTAGGTTAGTAAACACATCTGTTATCCCAGGAAGCACTTTATTTATGATGGTTATATTGTAGTGTCCAACACTGAGCTGCTCATTTTCCCCCCTCAAACCTGCTTTTCCCAGTCGTCCGCATTTTGATAAGCAGAAGCTATAGCCTCTCAGTTGCTCAGACCAATAATCTTGAGCCTCCTAACCGGTTTTTCTGCTTTCCCCTTCTGACTCCAGTTTATTCTCAGGGCAGCAGACCCTCTCGAATGTCCTTGGCAATGGCCCGCAGCTCCCGTGTGTGATTTGTGACTGCAGCATTGTTACCTCTCTGACATTCTGTCTCTAGATCCTCCTCTCAACTTGCTGAGCTTACAGCACTGACTTCCTTGACTCTCCTCGAGCGTGTTAGGTACCTTCCTGCCTCACGGTCTGTCTGCCTTCCTACTGGGTGTCTCGGATAGCTTCACTCAACCACTTAGCTAGTTTGAAAATGATATCTAAAAATGTGCCATTCAGAATAATTGCTAAGGAGTAATAACATTGAGTGAATTGAAATGGCATAGTCGAAAGGATGACAGTGACATCTGTGGTTCTCTCCCAGGGCAGCAGCAGACTGTTCAAATGCTTGATTTCTCAGGAATCTTCTCCCCTCAGAGGACTAAATATCTAATCTTAGACTAAATCCAGTGCATTTATTTAGGTCTACAGAGGATTTTTTGAACAAAAAGTGAACATATACTATGAAATATACTGCCAGTAATTTCAAGTCTTCTCAGTTTTTCTGTGTTCTTCAGAATATACTTCAGTATGTTTCAGAGAAATTTATGTTTATCATATTTTAGAGAAGCGTTTTTGTTTTTGTTTTTTATTCTCTTCCATGGTCAGAAACATGTACCATTGTTTTTCAGAGTGTGGTCCAGGGACCATTTGCCCCAGAATCACTTGGGGTGTTTAAAATGCCACTCAGTTCCACCTGAGTCAGAACCTCTGGGTGCTGAGACCTGAATGTCAGCAAATTTAACCTGCAGGTTGGTGCACATGAATGTTGGACAGCCACTGCTCTGTGCTGTGTGAATGATGGAGCCCCATGGTGAATCCCATGGCATGCTAGTGGCAGAAGTCTGGGAGAAGCCTTAACTTGAAATCTTTGAACACTTAAAAATATTTTAATTTAAATATATTTAAAACTTTAAAGAACTATAAATTGAAACTCTGATACTAAGCGAACATGAGCCCTTTAAGTCTGCGGAAGTATCTTTCATTTTCTCCTGGAAGCAAGTGTGACAAACTTTGGGGCTGAATAGGATCCAGTCGGAGTTGTCAGCGCTCACACGCCTTCTAATTCTTAATGACATTTTGTCTCTAGTGTCTCACACTAGAGAACTTTGGAATAACCTGTGATTCAAACAGTGTGTTTGAGTCATATGTACAGTGTGTAAAGATTTGTACAAACCTCTGCTTTCTAGGCAAACGTCTCTTCTATCTTAGTGCTTTCGTTGCATCAGAAAATTTCGGGTATTTGTTACAGTACTTGTGGGCTGTTTGACACTAGCACTCAGCTTCGGCCTGGATGTGAGTGGGTTATTTCGGGTTGTAGAAGACTGTGTGTTTCCTGCATGCCAGCAGTAGATTCCTTGAATGAAAACTTTGCATTTTTGTCATTAAATGTGTAACAGTTTTAAGATGGAGATTGTCCTAAACATATGAGACTGGTAATTGCATAAGTCAAGATTATTTAACTTGAAACAGTCTATTTCTAATAAAAACAGGTGGTTATCTATACCCTGAGGTGTTCAGAAATTAACTTGAGTACCCCTGTTATCAGTTAATAAACTGTTGGGTAGCGGTCCTCAACCTTTGTGGCACAGGGACTGGTTTCACGGAAGACAGTTTTTCCACGGGGCAAGGGAGTGGGGTGATGGGGGGGCAGATGAGGCTGCGCTCCCTCACCAGCCGCCCGCCTCCTGCTGTGCGGCCCGGTTCCTAACAGCAGCCCACAGACCGGTACCGGTCCATGGCCTGGGGGTTGGGGACCCCGCTCTGAGGCGTAATTTAATGCATTTTCAGTGCCGGTAAAAATCACATGGAGGCAATGTAACAAGAGTATATATTAATGTTATGCATCATCATTACGTATATTAAGGGTATGAGATTGAGCAAGCTCAGGTCTTTAGAGATGAAACTTTACTTCTGTGAAGTTATTTTTCCTGCTGCCGCTTACTTTGTTCTCCAGTGTGGCGCACAACAAACTACCTTGATAAATATTTATTTATTGGCTGTGTCGGATCTTAGTTGCGGCACGTGGGATCTTCATTGCTGCACACGGGGTCTTTAGCTGTGGCATGCATGTGGGATCTAGTTCCCTGACCAGGGTTCAAACCCGGGCCCCCTGCATTGGGAGTGCAGAGCCTTAGCCACTGGACCACCAGGGAAGTCCCTATAAATATAAATTGTAAGAAGTTTTATGTGAGTGAACCAGCCTAGGTAAGTTCACAGTTTTCCATTTTTCTTGGCTCACGTTACTGCACTTTACTGTGTCAAGGACTGCAGTTGCTGATAAATAGTGAGGGCAAGTAAACGAGCTTGCTTAGAATCAGTAAAGTCTGGTGCGCTCAGGGAGTCCAGGGAATCCCACGGAGGGGCTGTCCTGGGGAATAAAGACACTCTTCAAAGAGTAGAACGTAATTTTCATACACTGTAGGCTTTTTAGTTGATATAATAGGCAGGCACCTAGAAGTCAAAGGTTGATTACAAGTGAAAGGTGAGAAGATAACAGAAAACTGTAGCGTGAAGAATGTGTAGTAGTACAAATCCACCAAGGTGAATTTATTGATATAACAGGTGGAATGTGTAAGGTAGAAGACCATTGGGGGAGCATGGTGTTTCCCTGGACACTGGTAGAGTACACATAAATTATACGAGCGCCTCCTGTGTGCCGGGCACTGTGCATGTTGCAGGTAGCTAAATCTGCCCTCAGGAAGCTCACGCTCTCTTGGGAGAGAGAGATAATGAACTGATAGTGTATGAGTTAGAGAAAAGCGCTGCCTCGCAGAAAAATAGAGCTGAATAAGAGGAAATAAGATAATCTTGGGAAGTTGGGGCTGCTCGAAGGAAATGTTGGAAGTAGGGGAGGTGGGCATATGAATATAGGATGAAGGAAGTACATTCTGGAAGGGTAAGTGTCAAGGCCTCGTGGTGAGAGCATGTTTGATGTGTTGGAGAAACAAGAGAACGCCAGCGGATGAGAGTGGGAGGTGGCAGGAGATGGGGATGGAGGGGGCATGTCGGCTTGTGCCCTGAATAAGGTGAAGAGCCATTGGAGGACGTGGAGTCGCGTAGTCCGTGTGAATGAGAGAAGCGGGATCACTTGGAGTGCAAAGTAGAGGGTGGCCTTAGGTTGGGCATTAACAGTCCATTGGTAGTGAGTAGGGGTGTATGTATACATACTACTCTAATGTATACAGATTATTATTTACCATTTAATTATAGCTGGAGAGAGCACTGTGGTACCATTTTTTAAGTTAAACATGGGAAGGATTAGTTTCATATAATTGTCCTCATTTTGATATTTGTTATTCCCATGAATTTGACTGTTTTGCTTTGATTTTAATTTAATTTTTATTTATTTTGAATAAATAAAATTTAATTTTTTTGAATTTTTATTTATTTTTATACAGCAGGTTATTAGTCATCTATTTTATACATATTAGTGTCTACATGTCAATCCCAATTGCCCAATTCATCATCCCCCACCACACCCCCCTGCACCCTGCTTTCCCCCCGCTGGTGTCCATACGTTTGTTCTCTACATCTTTGTCTCTGTTTCTGCCTTGTAAACCGGTTCATCTGTACCATTTTTCTAGATTCCACATATATGTGTTAATATACGATATTTGCTTTTCTCTTTCTGACTTCACTCTGTATGAGAGTCTTTAGGTCCATCCATGTCAGTTCAAATGACCCAGTTTCGTTCCTTTTATGGCTGAGTGATATTCCATTGTAGATATGTGCCACATCTTCTGTATCCATTCCTCTGTGGATGGACATTTAGGTTGCTTCTATGTTCTGGCTATTGTAAATAGAGCTGCAATGAACATTGGGGTGCATGTGCTTTTTTGAACTATGGTTTTCTCTGGGTGTATGCCCAGGAGTGGGATTGCTGGGTCATATGGTAGTTCTTAAAGTCACCTTTGTAGATTTTCCTTTGACAGAAACTACCAGAGAAGTTCACTTTTAACTGGTGTTTTGAAAAAGAATAGTTTAAAACAGTTTACATTAGGGTATGTGGATGTGTGTGTGTTTTAATGGGCTTTGACCCTAAGGGGGGGAACAGGGATCATAGAACTTTTAAAGGTTTTTCATTAGGCGGGATGGTGGGTGAGATATTATGGTTTCAGTGGAGTAAGGGTGGGCGTTAAGGGTGAGAGGGTAGGAGGGCAGAAAACAGGGAGCTGGGAACTGACTGCGATACATGATACGCTGCAGACATTTCAGATGAGTTCTGTTTTCTCATAGGTTTTCTAACTGTTTTTTCTCCCAATTCCTTAAGGGCAGTGACATTAATTGAAATCTGATGCAAATAGAGTGATCTGACCATTTCCAGCGTGCTTTTTGCCTGGTACATGTTCTCCTTGAACACAGTAGTTGCTGAATGATGGTGATTTAATGAGCAGATAGTTATGGTTAATAATTGTTTCTGAATTTGAATATAATTTAAGAATATACTTTTAGGAGGTCAGAAAGGTGAGAAAAATTAATAAAATTAACAGCATTTGGGCATTTCATTCTATCCCTTATTTGAAGTGGTTAAACTAATTCAGTATCGGCTCTCCTGTACCAGCTGTCACTTATGTAGATAGAGGAGCATTGGCGGCAGTGCGAAGAAAATACTGTAAAAGGAGCACCAGGGCCAGGGGTCTGTTTGTCTTCCATGCAGTAACTCTGTAGCCTGGGGCTCATCGTTTAAAACTTCTTTTTTGAATTGTAACACAGGCATTTTTACTATCCTCTCAAAGATTTGCTTGAGGATTAAATAGAATAATATGCTTGAAATCTGTAACAATTCCTACAAAAAATGGTAATCAAAAAATGTTACTTTGTTTTTTGTTTTTCTGTTTTATGATACTGTTTAGGCACAAAGAGCCATATTCTTTCAGCATTACTCTTTTCAGGTAATCCGATTCTTCTGCCCTATGTAGGATGTTTAGTAATGTCTAATATTTCTGACGTTCCTTCATTTTGGCTTATAGCCAAACCATAGTGATTGTGCTCTAGGAGATAGGACAAGTGAGATATTGGAGTTGAAGGAAGGGCGAAGGTTAAATGTGACACTTCTTCTTTTATTGAAAGTGTTTCTTAAAGTGCTGTATTTTATAGCACTAAACAGGTTTGGGAATTTTTCAGACCTATGGCAATTTAATGATAGCAACACAAGACTTGTTTTGTTTTGTTTTGCGGTATGTGGGCCTCTCGCTGTTGTGGCCTCTCCTGCTGCAGAGCACAGGCTCCGGACGCGCAGGCTCAGTGGCCATGGCTCACGGGCCCAGCCGCTCCGCAGCATGTGGGATCTTCCCGGACCGGGGCACGAACCCGTGTCCCCTGCATCGGCAGGCGGACTCTCAGTCACTGCGCCACCGGGGAAGCCCCAAGACTTGTATTTTTAAGGAGAATTATAGTAAAACATTATTTGAATAGAGATTTTCTTTCTGAAATGGCATCAAGTCTAGAAGTGTTTAAAAAGAAAAAAAACTTGACAGAAAAATTAAGGAACAAGAACAGTGGGAAAGTGGTGTGTGGAGTTCATTGACATGATTGGCTGAAACTGGGGCTTCTCTAGAAGGCGAGTGATATATCTGGAGGATGTTTTGATGCGCGTGGATTCCATGGCAGTGAAATGAGAGAAAAGCCATGGAGGTTAGATGAGCGAAGGGGAGTGATTAACCACGCGTCGGTGGAGGTTAGGGAGTCCATTGGGGAGAGTGCAGAGCAGTGATGGAAGAGCACCTCCAGCAAGAATGACTCTTGGGCTTCCCTGGTGGCGCAGTGGTTGAGAGTCCGCCTGCCGATGCAGGGGACGCGGGTTCGTGCCCCCGTCCGGGAAGATCCCACGTGCTGTGGAGCGGCTGGGCCCGTGAGCCATGGCCGCTAGGCCTGCGCGTCTGGAGCCTGTGCTCCGCAATGGGAGAGGCCGCAACAGTGAGAGGCCCGCGTACTGCAAAAACAAAAAAAAAAAACAAAAAAAAACACACAAGAATGACTCTTATTCCGGGCGGTGAGAGCAGAACCACAGCACCTGTACTTGTTAGCAGGCAGGAGAATAGGAGCCTTCACACTTGGGTTTGCACCCCAGCTGTTTGGGTTTGGCTGTGGCTACTAAAAAAAACCAAAACTTTGCATAACTATAATGTACTGTGACAGCGGATGTTGACACCATCACTAACTGTTCAGATTTTACCAGTTTTCCATGCTCTGTGTGTGTGTGTGTGTGCATATTCCATGCAGTTGTATCACATGAGTAGATTAATGTGACTCCCGCCCAGGTCTGGATATAGAACAGTTCAGCACGGTTTCTTGTGCTATTCTTTTTGTAGCCACAGTTACCTCCTTCCTTCCATGCTTCCCTAAGCCCCAGCAACCACTAGTGTGTTCTCAATCTGTATAGTTTTGTCGTTTCAAGAATGTTATATAAATGGAATCACAGCAGGTAACTCCTTGGGATTGAGTTCTTTTTCACTCGGCATGGTTCCCTTTGAGAACCAAGGGACTGTGTGTCAATGGCGTGTTTCTCTTTTATTACTGAGTAGTGTTCTGTGGTATAATGTACTTCAGTTTGTTTAACCACTCACTGTTGAAGGACATTTAGGTTGTTGCCAGTTTTTGGCTATTACCGATATAGCTGTGCATTCACGTACAGATTTTTGTGTGAAATAACTTTTCGTTTCTCTGTTACGAATGCCGGAGTATAATTGCTGCTTAACTCTTTAGTCATAGTTGCAAGTAGGAAAATCTTCACTCATTGTCATCAATTATCAAACTGTTACTGTTGCCAGAATTTAATTTTCATCTGTTGTCATCTCTCTAATCACATTCTTCTGTAAGTCATTACACAAATAGCTGAATTTTTTTTTAAAGGAAAGGTGCTAATTTAATGTTTAATATTTGTATCTAACACGGAGTGATAGTAAATGTACCAGATTTGCTTTTCATTTTGCTCAGGTCATACTATAGGCAACTCTTCTGGATAACCTGTACTTTGATATTTGGTCAGTGTGTTCTGTGAAACAAATACACTTTGTTCACATTTAATTTGTTTATATTGTGTTTATTTATACTTAAGTATGTATTTAAGGTAATTTATTTTTAACTCATCAAACTCTTGAGCTGTTACATATTTTCACAGAAGTCAGTTTTGCTGTCACTGTTTTTAAGACATTTAAAAACTGTTCAAGAAGCAGTGACACAATCTAGACTCTGACATTTATAGCAAAGTGCCATCATGACTGTGCTGCTGTTGTCAAAAACCTTAGAATAAAATACAGTCAACAGTAAGATTACTGGATGTTATTTAATCTGCCTTTGAAGATTCAGGAGACCTGGAGAGGTCGCAGTACATTTGATCCTTGAACAGCACAGGGGTTGAGTGTGACTTAAGAGGTGTCCCTCCGTAGCCTCGGTTCCTCCAAGTCCTTGGGCTCAACCGACCACAGACCCTGTAGGACCGTAGTATTTACTGCTGAAAAATATCCCAGCGTAAGTGGACCTTTGCAGTTCAAACCCGCCTTGTTCAAGGGTCAACTGTATATGTTGTAACTGCGGCAGACCTGTAGCTCCTCAGCCTGGCTGTCAGAGTCACCCGAGAAGTTCAAACAAACCTAAAAATCCTCAAATTATTAAAAGTGGTGAAGGGGGGCTTCTCTGGTGGCGCAGTGGTTTAGAGTCCGCCTGCCGATGCAGGGGACGTGGGTTCGTGCCCCGGTCCGGGAGGATCCCGCGTGCCGCGGAGCGGCTGGGCCCGTGGGCCATGGCCGCTGGGCCTGCGTGTCCGGGGCCTGTGCTCCACGGCGGAAGAGGCCACAACAGTGAGCGGCCTGCGTACCGCAAAAAAAAGAAAAAAAAGTGGTGAAGGGGACGAGGAATTTTAACTGTTTAAAAAGCACCTCAGTTTCTTTCAATACGTAGTTTGGGGAGCTATGCTAAGCTTCAGGGAGGAATGGCTTTGGTTCTATTCTCTTAGTGTCTTGCACTGTCTTTGGCATATAGTAAATATTTAGTAAATGAAACATTTGTTAAATGAGTGCTCTGTGTGTGTGTGTGTGTGTGTAATGTCATTGACGGCTTTTATAAAATTGTAACAAAGGAAAAGTTTAAAGAGTATATTTTGACAGTGATTTGCTGTATAATGTCAGTCGTTTGGCACAAGGCAGGTATCAGAATAAACGCTTGGTAATGATGCGTGGCTGTTGAACCCAGGTGTTAAGGAGATGCGTTTAGCTTCATTCAGTGCATGCTGTCTGTCCTGAAAGCACAGCTTCTCCATTGGCGAATGGCTGGTTTGATTTTTCTTAGGATTATCTACTAACCCCATCACATCCCAAATTACGAGTACTTTAAGTTTTGAGTTCTTGAATATTTGAGAATGTCCTCTTTCTGTTCTTACTCACGAATGACATCCTAGTTGGAAAAATAATTCTCTGGGTCACATCCATTTTTTTTCTCTTAGTGGAAGACATTACTTCCTTGTCTTTTGGCGTTTAGTGTTTTCTGTGGAGAGGTCTGCGGTGAACCCTTTGTTTCATAAATGACGTGCTTCTGCTGCCTGGATGCTTTAAGAATTCTGTCTTTATGCTTACAATTCAGCAGCTTCACCAGAATGTGAGGATATGTGTCAGTTTTTATTGGTTCTTTGTTACTTTTCCCTGCTACGTGGTGAGCCCCTTCAGTCTCCAGATGGAGATCTTCCTTTATTTCAGGGAAGCTTTCTTTTCTCTTGGGTGCCCTCCCTGTTTTTTCTCCTCCTTTTCAGGACCTCCAGTTCTACATATGTTGGCTTCATCCTTCATATCTGGCATCTTACCTCTAAATGCTGTCATCTCTGTCCTTCTGTCCCATGTATTTTGTGATATTTCTCAGGTCTATGTTCCTTGTGGTTGACATTGCTTGCAGCAGTATTGAGTCTTTCATTATTCTAAGGTGGTTTTTGTTTCTTGGATTTCATCTTTTCACTGAGTTCCTCCTCTTATTTATTCCACACCCCTCCTTTGTATCCTTTTATCTCTTGCTTTGTTTCGTAGAATTCATGTTCTCTTTATTTCTTGAGATAAAAGAGAATTTGTTTTAAGAAGTTACTGGTTTCCTGAGATTTCTTTTGAAGTATTCTTCTGTTTAGGTTATTACATACTGCCACTTCGGTCTCTGCACAGGCTCTGTGTGGAATGGTTTCTGTGTACTTGAGTGAAGTCATTCTGTTGGGTTTTAAATATATATAGGTAAAGTGTGATTAGATTCTCTTTGTTTCTTACTCTCCTGGACTCTGTCTTAATTGTAGCCTTAGAAGTTGGTGGTTCCTAAAATGAGTCCAGATAAAGGGAAGGACGTGAGGGAGGTGTCTTTTAGGAGGAGAGTGATCATGTGGGAAAGTAGCAGTTCATACTGTTTTCTCCGAACTTCTGCTGCCTTTTTTAATAAATAAATAAATAAATAAATAAATAAATAAATAAATAAATAAATAATTTTATTGGTTGATGGATTTGATTTTTGGCTGTGTTGGGTCTTCGTTGCTGTGCGCGGGCTTTCTCTAGTTGTGGCGAGCGGGGGCTACTCTTTGTTGCGGTGCGTGGGCTTCTCATTGTGGTGGCTTCTCTTGTTGTGGAGCACAGGCTCTAGGCATGTGGGCTTCAGTAGTTGTGGCACGCGAGCTCAGTAGTTGTGGCACGTGGGCTCAGTAGTTGTGGCACATGGGCTCAGTAGTTGTGGCATGCGAGCTCTAGAGTGCATGCTCAGTAGTTGTGGCGCACGGGCTTAGTTGCTCTGCGGCCTGTGGGATCTTCCCGGACCAGGGCTCAGTGGATTCTTAACCACTGCACCACCAGGGAAGCCCTGAACTTCCACTGTCTTTAATTCTCTTTCCAAGAGTCAACGTCTGTGGATCCAGGCAGGGTTTTAGAGTGGCAGGGCTCTCCTCTGATTCAGGTAGTTCTCTACTCAGTTGGGCCGAGTGACCCTCTCTCCCCCCTCTTCTGTCTGCCATTTAAGTAGAAAAATACACATGTAAAGTAGTGTGATTCTGTCTTTGGGTATTAGATGTATGTGCAGAAAAAAAGCCTGTGAGGATACAGTTATCCTTCCTCATGTTTTTCTGTAGCTTCCAATTATAATATTAATACCTGTTCTTTATTTTAGAAAATCAAATAGTAGTTATTGCAACTAAAAAAACAGTAAAAGACTCAATCGCGGGTGTGGTTCTTGGTATTAAAAAGGTATTGCCTGGTGATAAGATGATCATTATGTAAAGATCATTCCTCATTAGACACTTTTTCATATTAAGGAGACATCCAGCTATTTCTACAGTTAGTTGTTTAATGCTTTGAAATTTATCAAATGCTCTTCATTATCTGTTGACAGCATATTTTAAGAAGTTAACATTCAATGTGTATATTCATGCAAGACTTTGAATATTCAACTGTTGCTCTGCTATTGCTCTGCAATTCTTTTTAATGTTTGCCAGGATTTTCCAGTTGGTTAATTTTATGATTGAGTCTGATTCTGGAACAGATTATATACTTTTTCCTTGAAAGTTTGAAACAGCTCCTCAATAAATCTATATAATCTAAGTCTGGCTAGAGCTGTGATTGGACAGGGAGGGTGGTGAGGAACCGGAAGATTGGGACTGAAGGGAGAGCAAAGAGATAATGAAATAATATTCTTTGTGCAAAGCGTGTTGTCATCAAATCAGTATGTAGGTTAAACATTATCGGCAAATGTCATCTATCTGTTGCAGCTGCACTTCCCCCTTATTCTGAGCTTCTGTTTTTATTTTTAAAATACTTCATAGTGTTTTGCATATGCCACTTAAATGTTTATAAAACTGGTTTAGGTGGTATGGCAGTGTGGACTCTCCCCTTTAACAGACACCATTTCACAGTTGGAGCACACCTAGGTACAGTGTCCAGTGTTCGTTCACCAGTACCTTATCCCAAACTGCAGGCCTGTCTTGATCCAAAGCAGGATGACTACCCAGCAAAAACAGATGGAGTAAATGCTGTTTGTTTGCATATGTCTCTATTAAGGGACACACAAGAGCAGTATTCAAAGTGTCTTATCTGTAAGAGGAAACGTACTGTTTTCCTTGCGGTGACTCTGCTGGAATATGCTGCCTTTTCTCTTTCATATACCTTAAAATTTTGGGAAAAGCGCTTTTCCAGTTTATATTATGTTGTACAGGTAATAGAATGGAGGGTACGTTTTTTTATTTTTAAAGCCTAAGGCTCTGTTTCAGTGATCTTTTCTTAGTTTATTTTTTTGGCTGCATTGAGTCTTCGCTGCTGTGCTTTCTCTAGTTGCGGTGAGCGGGGGCTACTCCTCGTTGCGGTGGCTCCTCTTGTTGCGGAAAATGGGCTCTAGGCGTGTGGGCTTCAGTAGTTGTGGCTCACGGGCTCAGTAGTTGTGGCTCGTGGGCTCTAGAGCGCAGGCTCAGTAGCTGTGGCACACGGGCTTAGCTGCTCCGTGGCATGTGCGATCTTCCCAGACCAGGGCTCGAACTGGTGTCCCCGGCATTGGCAGGCGGGTTCTTAACCACTGTGCCACCAGGGAAGTCGAGAGTAATTTTCAATTTCAGTGGATGTTTCAGGTCATGAGTGTCTTGTTAGAACTCTCTGCTGTGTCATGTTATTTATATTTAACAGGTGAAGTTTATATACCTGCTTAGGATACATAGAACTTGTTACTACTACCTAGCCTTTCGACGGCTAATCTCTGGAGATTAGCTATGTTGTGTCCCCTGCATCGGCAGGCGGACTCTCAACCCCTGCGCCACCAGGGAAGCCCTGTCATTTCTTTTTAAATGATACTGTATGGAGCCCAGAGGTTCCAAGAATGTGACTGGGCTAATTATTGTCCTTAATCCCCCACTACCACCATTGCGGGAAGAGCGGCTCCTCTTGTGGTATTGGGCTTCCATTCATGTGTCTATTTTAGAGTCTGTTGAGAAACTCAAGCACCGTTGTAACTACATGCAGGGTTTATAGCGTGGCATGACAGGCAAGGCTCCCTGTGCTCAGGGAGCTTCCTTCCTAGGGGAAGAGACATGATCTAAGGTAGATGAACAGGATGATCTCATCCTGAGATGTGTGCTGTAAAGGAAATGAATTATGATGTGAAAATGGTAATGTCAGGAGAGAGGGAGGCAGGTGTAGGAGGTGGTCAGGGAAGGGCTTTTTTAGGGGCAGCTTGTGGATTGACACCTGAAGGATGAGCAGCCAGCCATGTAAGCAAGAAATTTTGTGGCTTGAAGTTGGGGGGAGAATATTAGATAACCATTTCTCTAGAAAGAATCCTCTTAAACCTCTTCTTTCGTCTTTTACGTTACCCTTAGAGATGCCTACTTTTAATCTGCTTTTTTCATGATGCATCCAGTACTGTTCAGAAGCACCAAAAAAAAAAAAAAGAACCTCAAAAGCAAAAAATAGGTTTTTAATTATTTATTTTGACAGTCCTTTGTCCAGAAGATAGAAATCTGTTTGTTTTCTTTTTTTTTTTTTTCCCTTAGTTTGATTTCCAAGGCCCTTGATGTCTTTAGCTTAAGTTAGCTTTACTCCCTTTTATCTCATTTGGGAACCGCATGTTCCTGTCGAACTAGTTTTACTCATTGCCCTCTGAACCCTTGCCATTCTGGGTTTACCTCTTTTTATGCCAGTTGCTCCTATTGTTTTCCGTGACTGAAGTTTATTCACCATTTCATTGTACCCAGTTACATCTCTTGGATCTGTATAGTTTCTCACTATCTTAGTGTAACTGAGAGTTTTAAGTGTATGAAACATTTAGGACATGGCACATACTTGAAGATTCCTTGGGTCATTTTTCATCCTTTCATAGATGGAGTGAGGGGTTACCATGACCATGAGGCTTCCAAGGTTGAACTCTGCCACTTCTTGCTCAGTTGATTAGTCAGGAGGTGAAAATACTTGGAGAGAGACCTTGAGGCATGCCAGCACCTGCGCCTCTTTCTCTGTCTCTAAAGGCATGAGCTTGGGAGGATGCTTAGTTTTTCAGTTGCAGTTTCCTACTCTCCCTTTTAGAATCTTATGATAATTTCATAAATTAAAAGTGCTCGTTGTTTTCCATACTAACTTATGTTTTTCTCTCAAAGGAATGCATTCTGTCCTTAGGCTAGCTAGTCAGCTAATTAAAAAGCAAGAAAACATAGGGAGCAATGTGAGATGTAGTCTTAATTACACTGCATAAAAATAGCTATTAAGGACAGTTGTGTGCTGTGATGGGGGCTTGTTTTTAGATTGAGGGATCAGGGAGGGCTTTTCTAAGGATTTGGCATTTAAGATGAAACCTAAGGATGACCTGAAGAAATAGGCAGACAAAGAGTGGGAGGTAAGCGGTGAGGGGGTAGAATGTATGAAGGATCTAGGGTAGGAAAGAACTGGGCATATATTCAAAGAACTGAAAGAGGCCAGTGTAGCCAAAGTGTAGTGAATGGCTTCCTTCTGTACTCATTAAAATTCAAAACACATGTCATGATCTGAGATACATGTTTAAAAGATTACTTTGACTGTTCTGTAGAGAGTGTTTTGAAATGGAGATAAGAATGATAGTGGGAGAGCAGTTAGAATATTATGGTGAGCCCAGCGAATTTCTGCTGGAGTCAGTAAAGAGGAGGAGATCGCTAGTCCAGGATTAAGTCTGCATAGCCCTGTGTGCTCACTGCCTGTGTGCTGTGTGTGTTAGCAAACCAAGTGCCTGAGATCGCTGAAGAGTTGAGAGTCATGTGTTGATATTTTTAGGCAAGTAGAAGTGTAAGGCGCAGAATCTTAAGGGCATAGGCAGTTTGAAGGCTGTAGACTTTTATTGTTACTTTGTTAATGCAGCCCTCATGAAGAGCTAACAGAAAGGAGGATAAAAACTCTTACTCTAAAATCTTCATTAATCCCATAGTGAAAAGTCAGATGGCAGAGGTCAAAAGAGGTTGTTAACGTTGCTAAGTATGGCATTTCAGATTTAGTTGTGACTTTTTTGCAGCCCTGCACACTGTAAACCAGTACCTTATTTGACAAGTGGAGGTAACTGTAGAAGTTCGATGACCTCTTCAGTTTTTAGTAAAGTAGAGGCAAAATCTTGACTGAAGCCCAGGTTGCCTGATTGCGGCCTGATTGAGTACCCTTCACTAAATGAGTGGTTCTCAACTTGGTTAGACCCAACCTCCCCATCCTGTAAAAAAGCAAAATATTTTAAACGTTATTTTTAAAAATTGAGATATAATTCACATACCATGCAATTAATCCCTGCCACCCCTCCCCCCCACCAGAAAAAACCTCCTGTACCTGTTAGCGGACATTCTCCATTTTCTTCCCCTCCCTGCCCACGCCTAGACCACTCATCTACTTTATGCCTTGATAGATTGTCCTGTTATGGACATTTCATAGAAATGGATTCTACGCGGTCTTCTGTGATTGGCTTTTTTCACCTAGCATGGTGTTTTTGAGGTTTGTTCATGTTGTATCATGTACTTAATTCCCTCCCCCCCTCCCCCAGGTTAAAGTTTATTCACTAACAATAATTCTCAGAGCCTTTAAAGCACATTTAAGTTTTCCGTAAGACAGTATCATATACAGCTTTTTCCAGGTTCACGTGACCATGCAAGATTGTTTATTGAAAACATCTCATAGGATTAGAATTTGAGAAATGATGACGGACTTCTGTATAAGCTAGACAAGTAAAAGTCACATGTAAGGGGTGGTAGCCTTTTTTTTTGGTAACATTTTTATTGGTGTGTAATTCGCATCCCGTGCAGTTCGCCCATGTACAGTGAGCTGTACGGGAGTTCAGTTGTGCAGCCGTCACCACAGCCAGTTGTAGAATGTTCTTGTCGTCCAAACAGAAACCCTGTGGCTCTTACTGTTCCCCGTCTCCCCTGTGCCCGCGGCCCTAGGCAACCATTCATCTCCCTTCTGTCTCTGTAGTTGGCCTATTTTTTTTTTTTTGGCGGTACACGGGCCTCTCACTGTTGTGGCCTCTGCCGTTGCGGAGCACAGGCTCTGGACGCGCAGGCGACTTGTTGTAGTCTTGTTACTGGCTTATTTCACTTAGCGTGCTATTTTCAAGGTTCATCATGTTACAACATGTAGCAGTACTTGTTCCTTTTTGTTGAATAATACTCCATAGTATAGATATACCATGTTTTACTCATTTGTTAATCATTTGTGGGACATTTGGTTTGTTTCCGTGTCTTGGCTGTTCCGAACAGTGTGCAATGAACATGTGTGGACACATGCTTTCATTTCTGTGAGACGTGTACCTAGAGGTAGAGTTGCTGGGTCATATGAGAACTCCGTGTATAACCTTTTCAGGAACTGCCAGACTGTTTTCCAAAGCAGCTGAGTGCTTGGATTCACAGCAGCAGTGTGTAGGAGGGTTCCAGTTTCTCTACATCCTCATCAACACTTGTTAAGCCTGTCTGTTTTTTTTTTTTCTTTCTTTTTTTTTTTTTTTGGTGGGTTGCGGGCCTCTCACTGCTGCGACCTCTCCCGTTGCGGAGCACAGGCTCCGGACGCTCAGGCTCAGCGGCCATGGCTCACGGGCCCAGCCGCTCCGCGGCATGTGGGATCTTCCCGGACCGGGGCACGAACCTGCGTCCCCTGCATCGGCAGGCGGACTCCCAACCACTGTGCCACCAGGGAAGCCCAAGTCTGTCTTTTTGATGGTAGCTATCCTGATGGATGTGAAGTTGTATCTCATTGCATGTTTAATTTGCATTTCCGCAACGGCTAATGTTGTTGAGCATTTTTTCATGTACCTTTTGGCCATTTGTACGTCTTTGGGGAAATTTGGGATGTTTCACTCTTTTTTTTTTTGGCTGCACCATGTGGCATGCGGAACTCCCCTGACCAGGGATCGAACCTGCGCCCCCTGCGTGTGGAAGCGCGAGGTCTTACCCACTGGACCACCAAGAAAGCCTGTTTCACTCTTCTGAAGTCTGGTTTTTCTTTTTTATTGAGTTGTGAGAGTTCCTACTGGTAGAACCAGATAAAAGCCCTTTGCATAAGATTTGCAAATGTGTTCTCCCATTCTGTGGATTGTCTTCTCATTGACACAGAGCTTGAAGCACAGAGTTGTTAATTTTGACAAAGTCTAATTTGTTTTTCTTTTCGCTTGTTTTTTTGGCAGTATTTTACACCCGTATTTTAGGAGTTTTACAGTTTTTGCTCTTACATTAATTTCTGTGATTCATTTTGAATATTTGTGTATGATGTGAGGAAGGGAGCCAACTCAGTGTTCTTTGTTGCATGTGCACCTTCTCAAGTATTCTGTAAATGTCCCGTTTCTAGCCTGTAGACAAGCATGAATAATACATGCTACCTGCACATGTAAGAGTAGGAAAGATACGGGCAGCTTCAAAGGAAATAATGTTAAATGTAATTTTCACAAAGTAGTTTGTATCACCTTGCTGAAAATATTTAGCATGTTCATTTGGAATAAACATACAGGATAGCAGTACTATTTTTTAAAATAAATTTATTTATTTTATTTATCTTTGGCTGCGTTGGGTCTTCGTTGCTGCGCGCGGGCTTTCTCTAGCTGCGGTGAGCGGGGGCTACTCCTCATTGCAGTGCGCTGGCTTCTCATTGCGGTGGCTTCTCTTGTTGTGGAGCATGGGCTCTAGGCAGGTGGGCTCAGTAGTTGTGGCGCACGGGCTTAGTTGCTCCACGGCATGTGGGATCTTCCTGGACCACGGCTCGAACCTGTGGCCCCTGCGTTGGCAGGTGGATTCTTAACCACTGTGCCACCAGGGAAGCCCAGCAGTACTATTTTTAAAATAGTCTTTATTAATGAAAGTCATTGAGAGCTGTTATCTTTCATTTATCTCTACTAGTTTAATTATTTTTGGTCCTAACGCTCTTAACAAGGGTGTCTTCTTGATACCGTTTCTTTGTAATAAATACAAGTGCAGGTGTATTGTATGGCATTGTTGGTGATGAAATTTTTCTGAGTGGTGAACATTTTGGTAAAAGTTCAAAACAAAACTAAGTATAATACAATTTGTGCAACAGTTACACTCCTACAAAATTCAGCCGGTTGTTTTAAGCAGAATCAGGCTCTGGGCTCAGCCGATTAGAAACTGCTTTTTCAGATATGCAGCAGGTCTTTGAGAAATGTCCTGTGCACAGTAGTCACCCCTGGCCGCCTCTCACTAAGTGTCAGTGGGCATCTTCGTCTAGAGCAGTGCCGTCCAGCAAGCCACGCACGCGATTTAAAATTTTCTAGTAGCCAATGTCTGGAATTAACTTTACTAATACACTATTTAACCCAATATATTATGTAATATAAAGTATTAATGTGCTATTTTACACTCTTTTTGTACTAAGTCTCTGAATCCAGTGTGTATTTTACACATAATGGCAAATCTCAGTTTAGAGGAGCTGCGTGTCATGTGCTCACTAGCTGTGTGTAGGCCAGTGGCTGTCATTTGGATGGTGCAGATCTGTAGGGAGTAACTCACCTACAGGGGACTGTCAGGTTGCCAGCCCATTGTTGACACGTCATCTTATGTGTTTCCCCTCTCCCCAGGAGAAAGTCTGGTTAGCTACAACTTTTGCTTTTCACCACCAGTTAGCTCATATACAGTTGGTGAATGGCATCAGTATAAACTGAAGTTGTGTGTTGGTTCATACATGAATTTTTTTTTCTAGGCAGTGCAAATCAGAATAGTAGGAGTTAAGGTTATAACCTTCAAATAGAAAGAAAAAGCCCTCAACTAGCTGTACAGGCAGGACCCCTAAAGAACATTTCAAGTCTGTTCCCCTCGTCTTGCATGGCTCCCCCTCTGTGGCAAGTTGCACTTTTCTTCTCTGTCTATTTGGATTGTAGCCTCAATGCTCAGAATTTCATTTCCATGTTCTCAACCCCAGCAATTTAATATCCCCTGAAGCAGTCTGCAGCCATGCTGAGCTGCTTGCCTGTGCTGTTCAGGTTTTTGTTAGTGCTCTGGTTGTGGTAAAGTTGCGTAGTTTCGAGTGATTTGCTTCTACCCTATTTTTCCCATAAAACTTTAAGTGTGCAGTTTTGCAGAGTTTAAGGTTTTTCAGGAAAACATTTATTATGTTATGGCGGAAATACCCATTACAGATACATGACATCCTTTGTGAAATCCCTTTATTTTTAAATATTTGTGGTCTCTGGTTTGAAGTGATGAGAGGAGGACACTTGGAATAAAGTGCAGTCTGCATACGGACCACCAAAACCATTTTGACAGAGGGAGCGCCTATTTATAATTCAGGTCTTGAGGTCCCGTCTCGTATAGTGTGAATCACAATCTCTGTGAAATTCAACTTTGAATTCGACATTTTTTAATAGACTGAAGTTCGAGGTCCACTACTGAACCTTAGTCATGCCTGCTACCTGCTTGTGTTAGTTTGAATAGCAGTTTGGGGTGGTGGATGTACTTGAAATCTTTCATTATCATTATAGGTGTACCTTAACGTGTTCTTTCCAGTTTCTTGGAGAAGGCATTAAGACTTAATTTCTGAGTCTGAGGATGTAGTAGGGAATTCTAGTGGTTGTCTTGTTCTGAATAAGGACACAGATGCCGTAGTATTTTGCCCCTGAGTACAGTGGAAACTAGTTTCACCTTTAAAAAAGCTGCTTGCATTTCCCAGCCTTGTTTGTTTATATAGAATTGTATATACTTCCCACTTGCCCCCTAATATCCAAGTTCCCTTTTTCTAAATGTGAGGGCAATCTAATTGCTTAATACCCATTTCTTGCTGAGTTAGGTGAGTTTTGCTACATTTTTGGGGTCCATTTCCCATAGTACTCTCTTAGGACTCCATCTTTCTCAGACTCTAGGTTATATCCTTCTCACCCTTAAGATCTACCTTCTGAAGTTTAGAGGGTGACAAGTAGGAGGGATTATTCTGCCTTTTAAATAGTGAAAATTCTGTCAGGGAAGAAGTCAGCATCTTACATTGTTATGTTAACTATCTGTCTTAGATGAATATTGTCCAGTCCAGGAGTCAACAGACTTTTTCTATTTTTATTTTACTTTTTATGTTTTTGTTAGTTTCTTTTATTTTTTTCTAGATTTTTTGATGATGGCTATTCTGACTGGTGTGAGATGATATGTCATTATAGTTTTGATTTTCATGTCTCTGATGATTAGTGAAGTGAGCATTCTTTCACGTGAGCAATCTCTTTCTTAAAGGGCTGGATAGTAAAAATTCTAGTCTTCCAGTCCATATAGTCATTGCCACAGTGAAAAGAGCAAAAGTAGCCGTAGACAGTACTTAAGTGGTATGGCTGCACCACACACCCAGCAGGTTGGATCCTTGTGTTCTCGTGTGATACTAGCATCCAGTCTTGTTGCCACATCTCCTTTTCATGTCTGCCTTGGGTTGGAGCTCGGGACAGGAGAACTTTGCCCACTCCTGTAGGTCGATCAAGTTGCAAGGATAAACATAAACCGCCCCCCCCCCGCCCCCCCTTTTGCCCCCTCCCAAAAGCAAGACCCCAAGTAATTCTCAGTAGTATCCCTTTCTTAGAAGTCTTGAAAACTTGTTTCATCAGTCTTAACTTTAATTTTTTAAGGTTGGTTTAAATGTGTATTGCTTAAAACCAATTTTATTCCACTTAGCCACAATTTCTACTTCCCTCAAGGAGATAATTTCTTTTTCTTTAAAGTAGCAAGCCTTTTTCTTGGTAATGTAAAGAAAGCATAATTTTTTTTAGGGCACCAGACATAGAAACAGTTTTTGCTTCCATTACTTTGTTGGGCCAAACAGCATCTATGAGATGATCTCTCACCAGCATATATGTATGTAAATCTCTGGATTTAGCATTGAAAATCTGAGTTCAGGTTTTATGCATGGCTCTGCTTTTCTTTGGATATGTTACCATCCTCAAATCACTTATTCTTTCTCTCAGCTTTAGACTCTACCTTATACTACTACTACTACTTAAAAAAAAAACAAACCCTCCTGTTCTTATCCTGAAACATACAAATCCATCCACCATGGGACAGGACATGACAGTTTATGTGAGTTTTTAAGATAAAATAGGAGTTTTCAAAGAAGCACTGTTTCGTAGCACTTTAAGGTACGGCTGTAGAAAATCATAACCGTCATCATTGCTCTGACCTTGTTTTCTGCTTGCATGTTACTTCATGTTGGAAAGAACTACATGGAGAAATTAAAAGCCTCAGTGCTTTTAATGCCTCCCTTCCCCCCGCCCCAGTGCTTTGGAAGATAATATAAACTGTAGCTTTTTCAATGGAGAGGTACGTTTGTTCAGCTTATCCTGGTCCTGATCCTCAGAGGCAGAGCTGCTCTGCTGGCAGTTCTAAGTGCATCCTTGTGGCGCTGGTCCAAAGCTCTGTTGCCGGCTTCATCATGCTTCCTGTAACACCTTTCACTTCGTTTGGTTCCTTGGGAATGTGAGTTTATTCCTAGTCTTGCAGTAAAATATCTGTATCTCACTCTTGCCCCTCACTTCTTTTTTCTTTTTTTTTTCCTTTTGTTTTGGCCACACCTCGTGGCTTCTGGGATCTCAGTTCCACGACCAGGGATAGAACCCGCGCCTTCAGCAGTGAAGGCACCGAGTCCTAACGACTGGACCGCCAGGGAAGGAAGTCCTCCTCACTTCTTTCTTAAGTTAACAGTTGTTAGTTCTGCGAAGTGTTCTAGATAAATCTGTTTCGTAGAATGTGGAGTCTAGTCCCCATTCAGAAAGCTCCCGTTTCTGAAAATGACTTTCCTCTTAACAGCTGATGCCGTTTTTCTCTTGATTATAAAGTCTTATACTAGTGTGCCTTGATGCTTACGGTTTCTAATTGTTACGTCATGCCCTCTGAAAGCACTGAGAGTAGACCTGAAAACTATCCGATAACATCTCTCAGGCTGGTGGAAGACACGTCATTTCTTCAGAGGTTAAGAGCTTAATTAATTGGGTGCTTGTCAATTTTTTGAATTTTCATGGATATGAAGACTAACACTAAAGTGAATTCCTGTATCTTAACCTCATGAGAGATCAATAGATTTCATTTCTAATCAATCTTAGGCTTATAGAGTGCTCTCCCTATCATGTCTTCTAAGAAATCTTTTGTGTGGCACTTTAATCTCATAGACTTACATCTTGCTCAAGAACGTATGCAAATAAATGTCAGGGCATCTAACTCAGGCTTCTCAGTGAACTACTCTGGGGATCATTTCAGTCAGTAATATCGGCCTTTTCTTCAACATTGCCAACATATTTATGGAAATTTCCGTGGAAATCTCAACTCGTAGTGTATATGGTGTGCTAGTAGTCCATATTACTGTTTCTTTTTTATTTGCATGCAGCTGTAAAGCTTGATTTAAAAAAAAAAAATTCATGAGTTACATCTGAAAAGTGCAAATTTTGCCATAGAGCAGAGATTTTCTTTAAAGTCTAATTTGGAGTATTGATTTTTCTTTGTAACTGAATGTGATGGGGTCCTCATACCACCCCCCAGGTTTGGTGATCCTCTTAAGAGGAGTCATAGGACCTTGATTAACATGGCTATGACTTACGAACCATGAAAGAATACAAAATGTAGTCGGCAAAGGGAAAAGGCATCTGGGGCAAAACCTGGAAGACACCAGGCGCAAAAAGCTTCTAAGAATCTTGCCCCAGTGGAGTCACACAAGCAGACGCTTCATTCCTCCAGCAATGAATTGTGACAACACTGGTGAAATGTTGTCCACCAGGAAAGCTTATTAGAGATTTAGTACCCAAGGTTTTTATTGGATTTGGGTTCTTAGGTAGGCATCTCTGCCTAGTTTTCACCAGAAGTCTGGATTCCCAGTAGGAAAGCAGGTGTTCAGCATAAACCATATCATCTGCACAACAGCTTAGCCACAGTCAGCCACTCTTGGCAGTTACTGTTGTGGCAGCTCTTCCTCCTGAAGAGTCACTGTGCCAGCCAGGGACCAACTCTGCAAGCAGGCTTTTCTGAGGACCGCAGTCTCAGCTTCCGTGCTAACCTTCCTGTATGCGTGAGCTTATTCTTGACTGATTTCTTCTTTCAGTCGTGTTCATTCTTACAGTGTTTATTGAAGAATTCATTGACTACTGTAGTAAAAACAAGTTTAGGGTGTTTTACATAAATACATACCATCCAGCAAGATAAATTTAAAAGTAAGTAGATGATGAAGAAACTGTCAGGCATCTCAAGCAGTGGTCTTGCTGGGAAATTTCCTCTCTCGTATCAGCTACAATTTGCTGGGCACTTAACCCCCTTTTGTCTTTAGTCATATCACTCGCGTTTTTGGATCTGAATCTGCTTCTGGTTTCCCCAGTAAATTGGGTCCCATCCAAGATGAAATCCTGGTCATTGCCTTTGCTCTTGCCGTGCCGTGACTTCATTCTGAGCTCACAGTGCTTGTTCATTCTATTCTGTGTGCATCCCCTAACTTCCGTCTTTTTAAAAAAAATTTATTTAATTTATTTATTTTTGGCTGTGTTGGATCTTTGTCACTGCGCGCGGGCTTTCTCTAGTTGGCGGAGAGCGGGGGCTACTCTTTGTTGCCGTGCGTGGGCTTCTCATTGTGGAGCACGGGCTCTAGGTGCATAGGCTTCGGTAGCTGCGGCACGCGGGCTCAGTAGTTGTGGCACATGGGCTTAGTTGCTCCACAGCATGTGGGATCCTCCCGGAGCAGGGATCGAACCCGTGTCCCCTGCATTGGCAGGTGGATTCTTAACCACGGCGCCACCAGGGAAGTCCCCATCTTTTTAATGGAAGAGACTTCTTGATCCACTTCTAAATTCCTTTTCCTCCTCATTTCTTTTTTTTAAGTTACAGTTGTTAGTTTTGCTAAGTGTTCTAGATAAATCTGTTTCATAGAATGTGAAATCTAGTCCCTATTAAAAAAGCCCCTGGCAGAAGACCTAAATAGACATTTCTCCAAAGAAGATATACATATTGCCCACAAACATATGAAAGAATGCTCAGCATCACTAATCATTAGAGAAATGCAAGTCAAAACTACAGTGAGGTATCACCTCACACCTGTCAGAAGGGCCATCATCAAAAAGTCTACGAACAGTAATTGCTGGAGAGGGTGTGGAGAAAAGGGAGCCCTCGCACTGTTGGTGGGAATGTAAACTTGGGAGACGCAAGAGGGAAGAGATATGGGAACATATGTATATGTATAACTGATTCACTTTGTTATAAAGCAGAAACTAACACACCATTGTAGAGCAATTATACTCCCATAAAGATGTTAAAACAAACAAAAAAAAAACCCTGTTTCTGAAAATTGGAATCCATGATCTCAAACCCTGCTGCTGCTTTATCAACTAAGTTTACTGAGTATTCTAAACCCTTTGTTGTCATTTCAAACAACCTTCACAGCATCTTCACGAGGAGTAGATTCCCTCTCAAGAAACCACCTTCTTTGCTTATCCGTGAGAAGCAGTTCCTCATCCATTCAGGTTTTATCATGAGATTGCAGTAATTCAGTCACATCTTCAGCTCCACTTCTAGTTCTCTTGCTGTTTCCACCACGTCTGCAGTTCCTTCCTCCACCGAAGTCTTGAACCCCTCAAAGTCATCCGTGAGGGTTGGAATCAGCTTCTTCCAAACTCCTGTGAATGTTGATATTTTGACCTCTTACCGTGAATCATGAATGTTCTTAATGGCATCTACAATGGTGAATCCTTTCCAGAGGGTTTTCAATTCACTTTACCTAGATCAGTCAGAAGACTCACTGTCTGTGGCAACTATAGCCTTATGAGATGTATTTCTCAAATAATAAGGCTTGAAATTACTCCTTGAGCCATAGGCTAAAGAATGGATGTTGTGTTAGCAGGCAGGAAAAGAACTTTAATCTTATTGTCCATCTCCATCAGAGTTCTTGGGTGACCAGGTGCATTGTCAGTGAGCTGTAATATTTTGAAAGGAATCTTTTTTTCTTAGCAGTAGGTCTCAGCAGTGGGCTGAACATATTCAGTAAACCATGTTATAAACTGATGGGCTGTCATCCAGGCTTTGCTGTTCCATTTACAGAGCACAGGCAGAGTAGATAGATTTAGCATAGAGTTCTTAAGGGCCCTGGGATTTTCACATGGTAGATGAGCATTGGCTTCAACTTCAAGTCACCAGCTGCCTTAGCCCCTGAGAGAGTCAGCCTGTCCTTTGAAGCTTTGATGCCAGCCATTGACTTCTCTCTATGAAACAGAAGGCTCTTGCAGTCTACATTGGAAATGTGTTGAATGTAGGTACCTTCATGAATGATCTTAGCTAGATCTCCTGGGTGACTTGCTGCAGCTTCTACATCAGCACTTGTGGCTTCACCTTGCACTTTGACGTTATGGAGACCGTTTCTTTCCTTCAGCCTCATGAGCCAACCTCTGCTAGCTTCAGACTTTTCTCTGCAGCTTCCTCACCTCTCTCAGCCTTCGTAGAATTGAGGAGAGTTGGGGCCTTGCTCTGGACTAGGCTTTGGCCTAGGGGAATGTTGTGGCTGGTTTGATCTTCTGTCCAGCTCACTAAAACTTTCTCCACATGAGCAGTTAAGGCTGTTGCTCTTTCTTCCATGTGTTCACTGGAGCAGCACTTCTTATTCTCCTTCTAGAACTTTTCTCTCGCATTCACAGCTTGGCTAACTGTTTGGTGCAAGAGGCCCAGCTTGCTTCCCGTCTTGGCTTTCGACCAGCCTTCCTCACTGAGCTTCACCGTGTCTGGCTTTTCACTCAGAGAGAGAGACGTGTGACTCTTTCTGTCACTGAGCACTGAGAGGCCATTGCAGGGTTATTAACTGGCCTCATTTCAGCATTGCTGTGCTTCAGGGAAGAGCGTGGCCCGAGGCGGGGCAGTGGAGGTGGTTGGTGGTGCTTCAGAACAGTTACAGTAGCAACTCAAAGGTCACTCACCACGGATCGCTGTAACAAATAGAGTAACACGAACAAGTTTGAAATACCGCGAGAATTACCAAACTGCGACACAGAGACGCGGGGTGAGCCAGTGCTGTTGGAAAAACGGCGCTGATAGATGTAAGGTTGCCGCAGACCTTCGATTTGTAAGAAACCCAGTAACTGAAGCGCAATAAAGCAAAGCCCAGTAAAACAGAGGTAGGCCTGTAGTTGTTCCTGTTGATTGAAATGGTTAATTCTCATTCATTTCTTCTCATAACAGCTCTGGTTCTGACTGCTAATTAACTTCCAGGACCACTGAACCATCTAAAGTGCTCTTCCCACTTGCAGTTTTTGTTCATTGTCTTGTAGCCTCCATACCACTTGCTAGCTCATTTTTGGGTGTGGGGAGTTGAATTATGTTACCTTGATGCTGAAAAATAAATACATGGAATGAAATTGAAGGACTAACAATTAGATTTTTGTAGTGGACCTTTTTGTATCGTTAATCAAGTGTGGGTATTTATATCTTGGTTTTTCTTAAGACAGTAGAAACCATCATCCCCGATGGTCTCTGAGACGTGTAGATTATTCATAAAACTCATGAATTACTTTTAAGCAGTTTTTAGGAAGAGTTGGTCCTGTAGTGAGGAGATATGATGCCATCTTCATCATCTTGAAAGCAGGCACCTTTCCTGAAACTTAACTTTGTGAAAACTTCGTACTGTTTTAGTTGAAATTCGGCAAAACTTAAAAGAGCAAGTGTGGAAACTGTTTAAGAAGTTGAAAAATAATTGCAAAAACGTACTGGATAACTGTGACTTCTAGTTCTCTGTCAGTTGAATTTTTTTGCCTTTTTCTCTATGTATGTTGTGTCTTTATTAGAACTTTTATTTTATAAAAAGCTACAAGTTGCTAGAAATGATAAAAATGAGGTTTTGCAATGATGAGTTAGTGATATACAGTGATCTGTAGTATGATAGAAACCAGTGCAAACATCAAATATGACTTATAATTCACTTTGCTTTTTATTTTTTAAGGGACCAGTTACTCTCCCCAAGAAAATTCACACAACCACAGTGCTCTTCATAGTTCAAATTCACATTCTTCTAATCCAAGCAGTAATCCAAGCAAAACTTCAGATGCAGTAAGTATATAAACATGCCCAATTTTGTGTTTTTGGAATATATTGCAAAAAAAATTGTTTTTAAATCAAAGTTGATCTTTTCTTAACGCACTTGAACTAATGAGCTGGCCTTATTATTCGAACTGAGCGTGGTCCAAATATGCCATGGTGGTGTTGTTTCACCAAGAAATAATATTGTTTGCATTCCTCTGTGGAGCAGAATTTACCGTTGTGATATTTGAGATACACAGAACTCTAGGTTGTGAAACTTGTGGCTTAACTTGAGCTGCTGCTTTTCATAATCTATAAACTTCTGTTAAAAAAATTCTATAAATTTATTGAGTGTCTACTTGTATTACATACTCTACAAGACACTAGTGACATAGAGGTCCCTCTCCTGAAAGGCATGAAACCCAGTGAGGAATTGTAGGTATTTCTAAAAATGAAGTAATTGTTAATGAAGTTAACTATTACGCAGGTTGAACTTTTTAGAGTCAAGGTTCAAACAAAAGTTTTAATACATTCATTCAAAAATAAGGTTTCAATTTCCCAGGCATACGCTAGGTTGTTGATGTATAGAACTGAGAAAATGTAGCCCATCTTAAAGGATCTTTTGGACCTATGGTGGAGACTGAAAAGTAAACCATTAAAATGATGCATGTTAATGTTGCTGGGGAGCCCTCAAGAGGGGAGCTGCAGCCTGGATGAGGAAGGTGTGCTGGCCAACAGACTGACTTTAACCCACGCAGTGGAAGAGGTTGGAATTTGTGTAGCGTGAAAAGGAACAGCACCTACAAAGACGTAGAAGTATGAAATAACACCACATGTTTGCAGAACACGGATTTCGATGGTGTGGAAGAATGGCAGGGGCTCAGGTTACAGAGAGAAATGGGGCCGGATTACAAAGCATTCTCTGCCTTTCCAGGGAATATGAACTATATGTAAAGGCAGTGGAGAGCTACTAAAGGGTATAATCAGTGAAGTACCATGTTTGCAATTTTAAAAACGTGATAGGAAAATACATTATAGGAAGGAAGAACAACTAGAAGGCTGTAGAAGTGTAGGTTGAATCCAGCAGACATTGCCTTTGTTACTCAAGTGATCATCATACCTTAATCGGTATTGAAAACCCTTGGGGTTTATTATTATTTGTCTCTTGTTGAATCAGTGTAGATAGTACATTTCCATAGAAAATCGAGACATGAGCGATTTTCATAAAAATTTTAGAGTAGTTTTTAGGGTCCAATTAGGAAAACAGGACTCATACCGGTTATTTTAGCATAGAGAATTTCAAATACAGGAAAGGAAAAGGAACATATAGTGATTACCCCTGATGGCTGGGAGCAAAAGGAGGAGGTTGGGGTTATCAGAACCCAGTTGCTCAGAGGAAGAGCCTTGCACAGTTGGTGATGGTACCTCTGCGAGGTACGACGAAGCTGGTTCTGATTCTGGGTTGAGAGCTGGAAAATGGAACCCGCTGCAGTGCAAGGCTTCTTCCTCCTGCCTTTCAGCCCTCCTCTAATGCCTGGTATTGGCAGAATCTAAGAGGAAGCCAGCTGGCTAAACAGAATGTAATTGGCGTTATCCCAGCCTTAGCATCACAGAATAGAGAAAGGGTGGTATCGAGACTGAGACGACAGCTTGATGAACCTTCACAGGTGCTATCATCACACTGCTTATGCTGAATCACTTTCACTAAGACATATACTCAGCATTTTGCAATGCGTATCTCTATTTTTGTGAAAAATGGCCCCATTAAATTAACAGGCTAGCACTAACCTAACGTTTCCTTTATTACTGACAATTTAGATTTGGTATTTGCTATTAGGACAGAGGCGGGCCATGTGGACATTGTTTTGGTGGAAAAAATTCCTTATTCAGGGAAAACCGTTTCTGATTATTTTGATTTTCAAGAAATGGATTGACATAATGAAATCAGAAAGAAGAAATAATGGGCATCAGATAAGTTTGAAAGATCCAAATTCTAAAGGGTGTCAGGGGACTGCGCTGTGTGAGTGGAAACTGAAGACGGATTAAATGTCATGTGTTTTCAGAATCAGGGTTCCCCTTTCTGTAGATTTCAACTCTGGGTATATAATTAACCTCAAGTAGTGGTCTTTTTCACCATAATGTACCCAGGGGGAATGACATTTTTGCAAACTATAATTTAATGTTACCTGAGAGCCTGGGTTTTGAACATCTCTGAAGGTTACTTGTAAACTGACTTTGTCCTAAAATCACTTCCAATGGACGGTTTTTGAGTAGTAAAGTAAAACATAAGGTCACCTTTCATGAATACTTTCATAATGAAAGAAGAGATGAACGGAAGAATATCAGGTAACCCAGGTCAGCACATTATTTTAACCCAGGTTAAAGTACGGAGTAGCTTTTTTTTAAAGTGGGTTTTTTTTTGTGCTTTCTGAGCTTTAAATATGTCTTTGAAAGTCACTAGCAGTATTTTTTGGAGTTACGCACACAGATACGTGTTTGTATGGGCGATTTACAGTTATCAAGTTAACCGTTGGAAGTCGAGTTGCAATTACCTGGTTTTTTAGTATGAAGATATTGACAGGTAGACCTCGTTGAATTTAAACATGTAGCCTGTTGAACGCCTCCTGCTTCCTAATGCAAATCATGGTAGGATTTACAGACATCATGTAGGCCGCCTTAGATTATGTTATGCATATTCCTGATTTTTTTTAAAGAGATCTCTTTATTCGGAAAATCTGTTTATTTAGGAACAGAAATTTATTTCCCTTTAAAGACATTATAATTGGAATCTTCCCTTAAGTATCGTTTACCAATTTTGATTTGCTGGAGGTGCTTTAAATTCAGTCCTAGGTTACTTTGCATTTATACTCCAGCTCTCCCCTTGTTATGAATTAAATATCTTCTGTTATCAATTAAATATCTTCCGGAGGTTTTAAGTTGGAGGTTCTTCTTCAGATCTATTCTCTGTAACCAGTCTTGACTGAAGATATTCTACTTAACCATAGAACTCTTAGGACTCCATGAAATTCTTTGTTACAGTGAGTGCCATCTTTGATGTTATTTAATGAACTATTCTTTATTAACAGTGCATAATGAAATTCTGAGATTAACACTTTATTTTCCATAGTTTAACTTTGAGAAGAAGTGGTGGAACTCTGTATTTTGGAGAGAGTAAATAGGGAGATGCTTTTTTATTTAAGAAGAGAAAAGCAGCGTTGATATAAGTTCTAAAAGTCATTTTGAACTGAAGAGTAGACGGGTGCTACGGGAACTATTGAGTGCCATTCTTAGAGAGCAGCCATTCATGCTTCGTAGTCTCAGGGCCTCTATATTCATGAAAATTGAGAGCTTCTGTTTATGTGGACTCCGTCGTGAGTAACCATATTAAAAATTAAAATTGATAAATTTGAAAGATAATTTAAAAATTGTAAAGCTGTTACATGTCAACACATGTAATATATTTTTTTGAAAAATAACTTTCTATTTCTTTGAAAAATAGACGTTGAGCATCTCTTTAAATGCCTGAGTAGGGAGAAGAAACATAGGATTTCATAGTTGTTCTACCTTCAGTCTTTTGTGATATCAGATCTCCCACAAAGCCTCTGAGAAAACTCCCCTGTGTTCTTGTGATAGAATGAGGAGGAAAAAGACAAAATTATCTGAGTATTACTTATGAAACTATTTATGAAAATAGTTGTGATTTTGTGAATGATCTCGGGGTCCCTCAAGGGTTCCTGGGCAGCACTTGGCAACTACAGCAAGCCTAATTTAGAAAACTTGAAATGTTCGCAAAACTTTTGTTTAATTCTTAATTTTAGATACCTTTTTTTAATCAAGGAACTTGAGAATCTAATATATAACATGATGACTATAGTTGGTGACACTGTATTGTGTAACGGAAATTTGCTAAGAGAGTAGAGCGTCAGTGTTCTAACCAAAAGAAGTGCCTGTGAGTGAGGTGACGAGACAGACGTGATCATTAACTAGACGAGCAGACCCTTTCCCAGTGAACGTGGGTGTCAGATCGTCACTGTGTGCGCTTTAAATGTCTTACAATTTTATTTGTCGGTTATACCTTAGTAAGGCTGAAAAAAATACAACGGGGGGGGCAGGGAATTTAACACCTCCTGTTGCATATCAGCATTTAAAAACATTACCCTGTTACTTAAAGGTTTTTTCCTTAACCTTTTTTTGAGGATAGAAGTAGGGTGGAGAAGATGAGCTTAAGTTACTAGTACGTGATTGCAGTGCTATACCTGGAGCACATTCTGTTAAGTAAGACATTAACTCGTACTAACCTAGGGTTTGGTGAACCTATGCTCTTCAGGGTTCTGGGCTGTGAACTTTGAACCGTCCTGGAGGTTGTGCCAGAGTGCAAGTTAACTGCCATCAAACACACTGCCTAGCTGAGCGGTGGCAGTGTCTGTCCCGGAAGCGGGCCTTTGGCTCTGGAAGCAGTGTGTCGGCGTGCGCTGTGCCGCGGGCTCCTCTTCTCTCCAGACGGGCCACAGCCGGCACAGGCACCGCTGTGAGGGGCGCGGGCTTAGACCCTCTGCTCCACTCTGGTGGCCTCTGTTCCCCTGCCTCAAATCTCCTTCTGCCTCTCCAGACCAAACTAGTAACCCCACGTGGCCACTTGCCCAAACCAAATCTTGCAGATACCTCCGTAGAGGGGCTCAGCCGGCGTATACTAATGTAGGTGTAGGGAGTGGTAGGTGGTGGAAAAGAGCCTTTGAATTCCGCCTTCTGTGGTTGGGTTTCCTGCAGCCTGGCAAAGCCTCCTGGGAGCTAGAGGGCTTGAGAGTTCACTCTCCACTGGTCTTTAGAGGTTTGGAAGCACAGGGCTGATTTCCAGCAGCTTCATGATTTTGAGACACCAGCCTGAGAGCATAATCTGCATCGTTTCTTCAACTGTCCTCAGAATTCTTACGACATTTCCAAAATTGGTATTGACTTAGTGGAAATAATAGATGTCCAGAAACCTGAGTTTTGCTCCTTTCTTCTGCCACTGATTACTTTTGTGACCTGTGGACAGCGTGTAAGTTCTTTCAGCTTGCTCCTATGTGGTAGATTAAAGAAAGCTGGGTAGGCGGTACATAAGAGTCCCTTTCCTTAAGCTTTAAAATAGTGTTCCTCTGCTCTGTGGTGAGCCCAGAAGAAGGTTGGGCTGCCAGAGTATAACCTTATTTCATTTTAGCCTCAAAGCTCCTTTGAAAACAGTTAAATTCATGGACAAGTGTACTTGGGGCTCTACCAGATTTCCTGGGGCTGCTGCAGGCACTTAAACATTACTTTTGTTGAGATTGATTCCATGAGAACTGGGCCTTTCAGATATTTCTTACTTCATTGTAATTTTACAGGGCCTATGAAATTGCTAGCAAGAGACTGTATCTGAGAACTTTCGGAAGACAGACCAGTTTTAGTTATGGGAAAATGAGCGACGCTGCCGACCCTATATACTGTGTGAGACAAGGTTTAGTTGATACTTGACCCATCTCATGGATTTTGAAGTTGAAACAAATCCGTAGCTTTTAATTAGCTTTGTGTTTACATTAAAGATTTTGTGTGTGTGCTTTTTTCCCACTGAGTAACAGTGAATACAGGCAGGCTGTCTCTGTCACACTATTCGTGATTACTTTTGTGCCTTAGAGTGTTTAGAACTGATGTACTCTCATGCCATCAGATCAGTCAGTTGAGAGTGGCTTCTCCATGTGACTAGATTTCAGCAATTAAAACTGTGGTAATGGGGGGCTTTGTAATGCTTTTCTGAAGTCACTATGATGTTAGTTTCGTGTCATTCTTCCTGTGCCTACTGAACCTGCTAGTCTGTTTAATTTGATATTTTACAGAGTTTTCCATTGTTCCCCTTGAAGGTTTTCATAGACTAGGGTCTCCTAAGATATGTATGCAGATAATTACATCTTAGACATCTTAGATCAGGGACTTTCATCTCAAGTCTTTTTCCATATGTATGCCTTGAAAACCATTGACACTCTTGATATTTCATACCAAGTGATTAAATTGTATTAACGTGTTCTAATTTTCTAAAATGTGTTTTTAAGCCTTATGATTCTGCCGATGACTGGTCTGAGCATATTAGCTCCTCTGGGAAAAAATACTACTACAACTGTCGAACAGAAGTTTCACAGTGGGAGAAACCAAAGGAGTGGCTTGAAAGGTATTTGCTCATTTAAGTGAACCGTATCTCTCACTGTTGATCCCGCCGGCGAGCGTCTTGGTGCTAATCGTTCTGAGCTTAGGCTTCTTAGTGTGACGCTCGTCACTCCTTGACTGCAGTGGCTGGCCCATCGTCTGTGTTTTCCATAATTTCTCTTCACCTTAAAAAGCAAAACCAAAAAAACTAGGACAGACGAGCAGCTGTCCACAAGGGCCTTGTGATCAGTCAGTGTATTTATGTAATTTAAAAATTTATATTAATCTGTTATCTATCATACATCTTCCCTATAATTTGTATTAGAAAACTTTATCATTCTTGTAGGACAATAATATGTTTCCTTCATATATGTAGAATTTTCATTACAGAGATTTGGTTGTAGGGTTAATGGCATGTGAGTAGTTGGTATAATATTGCCATCAGTGAGAAGCATTAATGTTGTCTGCTGTGTGCCGTGTCCACACCAGTTGAGTGAGAAGCATTAATGTTGTCTGCTGTGTCCCACGTCCACACCAGTTGAGTGAGAAGCATTAATGTTGTCTGCTGTGTCCCGTGTCCACACCAGTTGAGTGAGAAGCATTAACGTTGTCTGCTGTGTCCCGTGTCCACACCAGTTGAGGGAGAAGCATTAACGTTGTCTGCTATGTCCCGTGTCCACGCCAGTTGAGTGAGAAGCATTAATGTTGTCTGCTATGTCCCGTGTCCACACCAGTTGAGGGAGAAGCATTAATGTTGTCTGCTGTGTCCCGTGTCCACACCAGTTGAATGATATTACTGCCTTGTTCTTTTATGTTCCACGTACAGTTTCGTTGAGCATTTGACCAGAAGTGTTAAATGTAGATTCATTGTATGTCTTGTAATTTTTGTGGGTGTATCTTTTATTTTTAGAGAACAGAGACAAAAAGAAGCAAACAAGATGGCAGTTAATAGCTTCCCAAAAGATAGGGATTACAGAAGAGAGGTGATGCAAGCAACAGCCACTAGTGGGTTTGCCAGTGGAAGTAAGTATTAATTTCTTTCTCTGAACCAATAGAATGTTTGATTCATTCCTGTAGTTTGTTTACTTTACAGATTTATGTGCATAGCCTTTATATAGGTAAACTAAAAGAAATAGAAACATAGAAGGTTTTCTGTGTTGGGTCTGTCCTCGTAACGTGCATCATTTTGTTCTTGAAACGGTGCACGTGGAGGTGTCCATCACTCCCCCGTGATGGCTCTAATGCCGTTGAGTTGGTGAAGAAGTAAGATTTCATGCTGTGGATTGACAAGAGACCCCACCCCCATTTACACTGGTCACTGAGAGACCCGCTGGGTTTCAGTCCAGTAACTGAACGATAGCTGCACACAGAGAGTGACGTGAAGTGACTGTCTTCGTCTGTGTCATCAGCGAGAAGCTTGTTCATCCTTGTATATGGAAATGGGTTTCACCACGATTGTAGATCTGTGTGCCGTCTCCATACTATGGGCACCTTCAGGTTCTTTTGAGGTCAGATTTTGTCCGAGTTGGACAATATGGGTAACATACATTTATTTTTAAGTTCAAATAAAATTTGAATTTGAAGATTTCACTAAATATATTCTATTCCCAGTGGCTTGTCTTGCCCAGAATAAAATTTAAATGCCACATAGAATTCTTAGGCTCTTCATCAAATTTTGAAGTTTTGAGAATTTTTAGATGTGTTTTGGGAATTCTTAGACTTAAGCGTTTGCGTTCTCCTTCTGTAACTCAAGACAAAAAGTAGGGTTATATTTGGTCCCAGTGGGGGATATTGAATGTTTGATGGGAGAAATTACTTAAGATGAAACAAATAATATAGTTCTGTAGGGCTGAATGTTTAAAGTATGTTCCCTGGAACATTTAACTTTTTATATTAGTGAAATTGTGCTTAATTCTTAGAAAATAACAATGGTTTAAAGCACTGAAGTTAGGGAATTTAAGAATATTGTATATTGAGACAGAAGACCTGGGTTGTAATCCCATTTCACTTAATATCTCCAGTAACTGACTTTCCGGCAAATAACTAAAAATGAGAGGTTTTCCTTTTTTCCAGGCTAAAAAAAATATAGTGCCCAGCTTGTGGTCCTCCTGAACAAATTGTGGGCGTCCAGGAAGACTCGCTAGATGAGTGTAAAAATAACGTTTTTTAGTTACTGGGCCAGGCCTCTCCACGTAGTGGCTGATGGTTCCCAGAGAAGAAAAGATCACAGCCTAGTATGTTTGTTCTTTCCAAAATTACCTAGTCACTTGTCCTCTCCTGGGGTAATTAGAGGTCTGATAGAAAAGTTGGTGGAAGTGAAAATAATACTTTTGGCTGCTTAATAAAGATCTTTAAGGAAATAAAATCTGAATTGTGGTTTCAAATTATCTGTGTGCATCTTTTTCTTTCAAAAGGGAAACAGTTTTTTCTTCTTTAAGATTTCAGAAGTTAGGCATGTTTGTTATTAAAAGTAGAGAGAGGGAAAGTATTTTAATCTCATGACTCAGGAACGCTTGGAGACATACACTTTTTTCTAGCTGCATGTGAAAGTATATAAAAACTACATATGCATGTATTTTACACCAAAAATAGGATTGTATGTTACTGTTCTTAACCTGTTTCTTCTGTTCAATAATGTTTCAAGGATATGGAACTTCTCTGGCGATCCAGTGGTTAAGACTCTTGTGCTTCTACTGCACGGAGCGCGGGTTCGATCCCTGGTTGAGGAACTAAGATCCCGCGTGCCGCGCGGCGCGGCCAAAAAAAAATTAAGGAGAAAATGTTTTCCAAGGATTTGTTTCCTTTTGCCATTTTATAGTTCAACGTATGTTAACTGCATGGTGTTCCGGTTTTGGACGTGCCCCCCTTCATAAATAATCCTCTCTCCGTGGATACCCGCGTGGTTTTCAGCTTCTTCCTGCAGTAAACGATGCTGTTGTTCATATTTCTGCCCACTTCCCTGATTACTTCCTTAGCTAAATTCCTAGAAGTGCAGATGAGGAGTCGGTGGGTCTTTGTGCTGAAATGGACTCCTTTATCACACTTCTTGAGTTTTAAGTAATGTTTGAGAAAGGGCTGCATCTGTATTGCTGCTTTTTTTTTAATTGGTCAGCTGACTGTACTTGGCGTGATGGTAATAATGGTCCCTAGGCACTGAAGTGCTTAACTTTGTCTATCCAAAAAATGCTGGCAGAGTGTCCCATATGTCTGGTACGTTGGTGTTCATGTAGGGTAGGGCCTAAAGCTCTGTTGTCCCCAACAGCCAGCTAAAGAGGTGTGCGTGTGGTGGAGGGGACAGGGAGGGTTGGGAACATTTCCTACGTAAAGAGGTAAAGGTAGGAAAAAAGATTCTTCAAGAGCGTTTTTGTGTTTCGGGAGTTTTGGCAATGTAGCAAATAATACCCACAGTTTGACAGTGAAGTTGTAGGGGTGAAATTTTAAATTTGGTATTACTGCTGCTGTAATTGTACTGGTGTAGTTGTATTGTTGATTATTTTTATCACCTTTAATCGGTGCCTCACAGACTGATTGCTCTGTGGTTAGAGAAACTTTAACTTGGGTTCTTCAGCAGTGGCATGGATGGCGCTTGGGGTCAGGGAATGCGTATGGATTCTGTCCTGTGTTGTAGGATGTAGAGCGTTACACCTGGCCTCTCCGTGCCAGCCCCAGTAGCACACCTCTCCTCGCCCAGTGGTGGCACCGAGAAGTGTCTGCAGATGTTTGCTGAGTGTTCTTGTCGTGGGGCTGTGCGGATGGATGGAGTCTCTGGTGAACGGCGTCGCGTCTCGAGCCGTAAGCAGGAGAAAGCTGTTGGCGCCATAGCGCCCTCGTGTGCTGTAATGCTCTGCAGTGTCTCTGCTGCAGGTGTGCGTTGACAACTTGAAAACTGCTTTGCGGTTTAAGCCTACTTCCTTCTTTGTGCTGTCATGCTCTCTAGACTTGGAGGAACCATGAACTGGAAAAAACGACGCAGTATTCAACAGGGAGGGCATCCTTTGGTAATATCATTACATATCATGTGCTTGAATCTTAAGGTGTTTTTCTCCTTGGAAGTTGCTTTAATCCTTCAGTTACTGACGAGACTTGTAATTTAGGCTGGAGGTTTTTTTGACAAATACAAATTTTGTTGCCGTGATTGTTGAAATTTTCCTTCTTTTGTACTCTTTTTGCGGAAGCAGAAGTACTTTTGAGTTTAAAATATTTTTGTGGCTTTAAATTGGAAGAGGATCTGTTCTTAACATGACTGATAATACCAAGTATATTTTTCTGACTTTGCTGCAGATGTAGGGCTCCTGTTGTCAGATAGCATTATCTATAACTTGATTTTATAACTAACTCTGGTATTTGTTAGCATCATTAAAAATATGAATTGATTTAGTTACCGAATGCAGAGTTCTTTATAAAATTCAGCCATCCCAAAATGAGGTCATCTATGCCCTAGTACCAGCTACTTTAGAGCCCCACTAATCAACCACTTCAGTATTCAGAAAAATCAGGCTAACAACAAAGTAGTATTCCTTTGTAGTTGAACCACTGTGGATAATTCAGTCAATTATTAGAACCAAGGTCCGTATTTTAAAAGAATGGACCGTTTACCTTTTCTATTTTAAAAATATTTTTTGTTATTTGAGTAAAAAATGTTATACCTCTCCATACATTTTGATCTTTTAAAACATCAATGTTTTGATGTTTTAAACAAAACAGCTCATGTTTTGTTTAAGCTTATGGTGTGGCTCTAAAGAGTCCCCAAACTAGTAGCCCGCTTGAAATCTCAGCGTAGATGAAGCACTTACAGTTGAGCTAAAATTCCTCTTTCAGTATTTGAATATCCATATGCTCGTGGTAAAACTGCAGACGCTAACTGGGCTCGCAGTTTTATAGAAAGATGTTAAATACAGGTATGTTGCTAAATTAGCTGATGTTAAAGACAGGATTCTAACGTAATCTTTTTTCTTCCCCTTCCGTCATTTCCAACATCTCTTTTTCCGAACTCTGAACTAAAGTGGAAGACAAGCATTCCAGTGATGCCAGTAGTTTGCTCCCACAGAATATTTTGTCTCAGACAAGCAGACACAATGACAGAGACTACAGACTGCCAAGAGCAGAGACTCACAGTAGTTCTACGCCAGTACAGCACCCCATCAAACCAGTGGTTCATCCAACTGCTGCCCCAAGCACTGTTCCTTCTAGTCCATTTACGCTACAGTCTGATCACCAGCCAAAGAAATCATTTGATGCTAATGGAGCATCTACTTTATCAAAACTGCCTACACCCACATCTTCTGTCCCTGCACAGAAAACAGAGAGAAAAGGTATGCCATTATTACTAGATGCTGCACGTTGAACTATAGTTTCTTGAGTTTCTGATTATATTACATTATTTCCGTTAGCTAAATAAGACGCTTAATTATGAATTCTTTTAAAAAGTCTTCTAGAATGTTACTGCATAGATTTAGATCTAGAGTTAGCCATATTTAGCTTTTTTCTTTTTCTTTTTAATTATGAAGCCTCAGAACTGTTTTTTGCCTTTGACACTTTGAAGTCAAGTGCTTAATTTATAACAGTTAGTAATGGATAAAATAACTTTTCACAGCTAAATGACTGTCCCATCTTACTTGTATAAAGTAATTTTTGGTTTTTGTGATAATTGTCTTCATGATGTAGTTTAGAAATTGTCTCAATTTTCTATTAAAATTTAATATGAATAGAGACATTTAAAAACTTGTCATTTCCGCACACGTGCAACTATTGGTTTCAGTTTGTGAATTAGAAAACTGAGTTGTGGGCCATAAGATAAGGAGTCTTAATGTCTGAATTATGAGTTAAGTCTGAAGAGTAGAAGTTGAACTTTGCAACCCAAATTGTGTTTATCTGACTCGGTGCTAGTAACCATAGAAGGTTCAGAAAAACTGTGGCAACCACCACTTGGGGGGCGATGCATAATGGAAGAAGCAGGGTGATGGGATAAGCCTATTTCATAGACCAGCCGCAGTCCCAGACTTAACCCAGTTTTAAGGAACTAAGGAAATTTGAAAAGCATTAAGTAAATAAATCACCTTGGGTAGACCCCTTAGCAGATGAATTAGCACATTAGCATCAGTAAATGTTGAGGAATTTTTATGTCCTTTGGGTTTAGAAGATGCTATGTGGACCTAATGAGTCTTTAAGCTTCTACTCTGTTGTCAGACTCATTATTTCACACTGATTTGATGTGTTGACAAAGGATTTAAGGAATTGGGTTTCTTTTGCTTCTAGTTTGCTCTCCTTTTATGTACGTAGTTTGAATTTCCCCCGTGGCAGTTGTTACACATTACGAAACATACTTTCATCATAGAGTGCATCATACATAAACAGGTTACTCCAAATGTTGTCAGATTCCCCAAAGATGGCTTGTACCAAAATTCATATGTACAAGTCATATTTGCCCTGATGCAGAATTAAATTTACAAGAGAGAATTCCTGAGAGAGAAAGTCTGAATTAACGCATTAATTGTTAGTGTGGTAATACTTTCTAAAGGGTGTTTGGGTTTTTCAGTTTTGCCGCTTTTACAGAAAAAGTTTATTTAAAAAACATTTCTCAGTTTGAAAAAACGACCTTTGGCCTTCAAAAAGGTCTTTGGTCTTTCTCCCACTTTACCTGTTGTTAGCTCTCACCTCCTCTTTGGAGAGTTTTTCTTCCCTGACTTCTGGGACGCTGCGCTCCTCAGCTTCCTGCCCTCTCCTCTTCTTGCTCCTGAAATAGCATCAGAGCTCAGTCTTCACTGTTTTTTCTTTAATATTCAATAATCATGAATTTTAAGGAAAATTTAGTACAAGTTCAGAACATGCTTTCTTGTTTTTTTGTGTTTTTTTTTTGCGGTACACAGACCTCTCACTGCTGTGGCCTCTCCCGTTGCGGAGCACAGGCTCCGGACGCGCAGGCTCAGCAGCCATGGCTCACGGGCCCAGCCGCTCCGCAGCATGTGGGATCTTCCCGGACCGGGGCGCAAACCCGCATCCCCTGCATCGGCAGGCGGACTCCCAACCACTGCGCCACCAGGGAAGCCCTTGTTCTTTTTTCCTGCCCAACATGTCCTCTTTTGCTGGGTAGCAATTCTCGTGACTACCTTGTCTACATAAGTGACTCCCAAATCTTTATTTCTAACTCACACACGTCTGCTTCCTTCTCCAAGCAGTTGGTATTTGTTAGCATCTCCCCAGAATATAGTGTGTCCCAAGTGCCTCCCTTTTCCCACAGTTTCTAGGTTCTCAGTGACAACACTATCCTCCCAACCATTCCATGTTCTTCAACATTCATTCATCCATCAGCAAGTCTTGGATTCTTCCTCGTGTGTCTTATTGGTGTGTATTGTTTCTCTCTCTTGTTATTGCCACTGCCATTATTGAGCCTCAGGTCATTGCTCTTGAAGTAACCTTCTGATAACTGCTGTGCTTCCTTCTACCCACTCTGTCCACTTCCAGTGACATCATTATAAAATTTAGATTGGATTGTGTTATTTCCTTGCTTAAAATTTTCTAATGGTTTTATCCAAAGGGAAAGTCCATACTTCTCAGTAAGATGATAGCAAGTCCTTGACAGTCTGGTTGCAGCCTGTCTTACTAGCTTGATCTCCAGTATTTCACTCTTAAACATTCCCTGTATAATTCATCTGCTGCAAACTTGTACAGATTTTTAGATCGTGTTACGCTCTTTCATGTTTTGATCCTTTGCTGAAAAGGACGTATTCTTCCCTCCATTTCCATTCTGTTGGACTCAGTTCCTTCTCTAAGGGCCAGCGGTGGTGTCCTTGGGTTCTCAGTGTCAGTTAACCTCTCAAACACTTTGTTTTTCTGTCTGTTACTGCACTCACCACTTTATGATTTTAGTTCCTTCAATTAGACTATCCTGTGTAGGGTCAGACGTTATGATTTATTGCATTTTGTACTTTTTTCACTCCCTAACCTCTCCCTCGAAGCTTCAAGCACCATTCCTGACAAACTTAACGTAATTAAAGATTAATTGTGTACCAGGTTTGGTGCTAAATGTTTTGTACATATTTTAGGTTATTCCTTAAAACAACATTGTGAGGGAAAGAATTGTCTTCTTAGATACGAAGAGCCTGCACATGGCTGAAGTTGAAACATATGGTGTAAGACGTGCTTCTCCAAAGTCCACGTTCTTTCCATAAAACTGTGCGTAATGAAAGACATCACCAGTCTATATTAGTTTGGACTCCAGTAATTCAAAACTCCTCACAAATCTTAGGTGATTCATGTTTAAATTCTACAAAGTGTGTTTGCTGATCACAAACTTACTTTAAACTTACAGGAAGAAACTTGATTACCTTGGAATTGCCTAGGTGTGGTGTATAGGGAAAATAGTACAGTCTTACTAAGTATTTCCCCTTGCATGTGAATTGAAGACAGTACTGTTTCCTTAAATAAATTGTACAACAATTTGGATCTTTTCAGATTGTTTTCCAGTTAGTCTAAGTTTGTGAAAGGTCCATTAATTTGCGGTATATTTTTTTCCTCAGTGGAGACATCCATGTTATTTAAGTTAAGCTTCCTATTGACTGTTCTCATCAACATGGTGATTTCCTTGTTTGGATTTTCCTTAACAAATAATTTATATTCAGAGGTTGATGGTTCAAATAAGATAGGTCTCTTGGTCTTAAGTGCTACTAGTATAGCTAAGCTGTATTTAAGGATGACAGCAATAGAACGCTCGGAACTTTGTCCTAGCCACTGCTCTATCCTTAGTACTTGACAGGTAATAGGCAGTCAGTTCAGTATTTGTGGTATATGGATAAATAACTGAAAGAATGGTAATGCATGTGTTCAGAGTTGGGGAAGCACCTACATTGGTCATGGTTTAAAAAACGTATTTGGAGCAAAAGAAGAGTGTTACATGTGTTGTGCGTCTAATTAAAGAAATAGATTTGGATCTGTTTAATGCCGGTGTGTCTTTCGATAAAAGGAACTGTGCTTGCTTGAGGGACAGAAGTGTGGAGGAGCTGTGAAGCTCTTCAGTTCTGCAGAGAATAATCCTAGTGTTAGGTAGGGTGAAACAAGGGCATCAGGTACCTCCTTTTAGGTTTATATCTGTTTCTTATGGTAACATTTGAACATCTCTTGGCAAGACTCCTTTATTGGACAGCCATATAACAAAGTACAGAGAAACTCTGATGTGCTTAAAAAAAAAAAAAAAAGGTCTAAAACCGAATTTTATAGGCTTGCAACCCATTGACCATTCTAAACTGGTCCTGACCCCAGCCTCTTGCAGATTTGTGAAATGACAAAATAGGCAGGGGACGTGGGTCCTTGTTTTTTAATTTCGCCCAATAAGTGCCAGGGTCAGAAGAGTTTAATGACTTTTAAGTTCCTTATTTAATAATTTAGAGTTACGGTTTATTAACAGAGATAAGTTTGAAAAGTAAACAGAGCAGCCACAGAAGGAGACCTATTCAGTGACCTCAAGGCAGCTCTCAGAAAGTTAGCCTGTCTACAGGGTCACATAGTTACATGCTGTTCTGTAGTCCGAATCTAATGGAAGGGGATTAGTCGTTCTTTAATGTGAGATGTGAGTTAGTCACTTGGAATAAACTTCCTTTTTGTGTTTTGATGATATTTGTAGACTGGGTGAAGTTAAAATGAACCTGAAGACTTTTCCCAGTGTGTTAACAGCAGTAATCTTTTATAGCCCACATAGGAGGTTGTAGCTGGCTGTAAGTGGGACACATTTAGCCCTTCCTTGCTTTGCTTTAAACTACTTTTCAAACTACTTTTAGGATTTCTAAATGTTCATGTAAAATTAGACCAATTGGCCATAGAAGTACTTAAGTATTTGTTGAATAACTGAGGACGTTAACGGGGCGGGGGGGGGTTGGTGTTAGTCTGATTTAGTCAGTAAGTTTCACTAAAATTGCATTATGTAATAAAGATGGCATTTTGAGCAGTGGGGCAGGGGAATACCTGTGATGAAAGAATGTTAGAAAATACTGTTTTTAACTTGAGGGGCAAGGAAGACCTTTTAAATGAGGGCCCAAAACACATTTGCCTTAAAAAGTTGGTAAATTTGGCTACATAAGACATTTAAAACTTCTCTGTGAGAGAGATACAATAAACAAAGGTTGAAAAAAAAAATACAAAGTTGGGAGACAATATTTGCAACAAATATGAATAACAGTACATTAAGGCTACATTAAGAATTCATCAAAGCAGTATGAAAACCAACAATCCAATGGAAAGATGAGCAAAGTATCTGAACAGGCATTACAGGAGAGGAAGTTTAAATGGCCAGTCTTGCTCTACAACAGTTAGAAAAATTAGCTCAGAATGGAACAAGGACCTTAACTTAGGAGCTAAAAAGTATAAAACTGTAAGAAAGCTAGGGAAAACCTTTATGACACAGGATTGGGTAGTGATTTCTTGGATATGGCACCAAAAGCATTGGCAACAGAAGAAAAAAATAGATACATTGGACCTCATCAAAATGAAAAACTTTTGTGCGTCAAAGGACACTCTAGAGTGAAAAGGCTGAACCCATGGAATGGGAGGAAATATTTATAAGTCATGTCTGATAAGGGATTAATAGCCAGAATATATGAATACAAAGTACTGGAACTCAACAGTAAAATGAAACAGCTCAGTCCAAAAATGGGCAACGGAGTTGATGCGACATTTTTCCAAAGAACGTAGTCTAATGGCCAGTAAGCACATAAAAAGGTGTTCGGCATCATTGGTCAACAGGGACAGAAAATCAAACCACAGTGAGATATCACTTCACACCCATTAGGATGACTACTGTATATATATTAAAAAAAACAATAGAAGACAACAAGTGTTTTTGAGGCCGTGGAGATTGAAACCCTTGTGTATTGCTGGTTGGAACGTAAAATAACACAGCTGCTATGGAATACAGTTCGAAAGTTCCTCAAAAAGTGAGACATAAAATTACCATAGGATCCAGTGATTCCATGCCTAAGTATGTAATCAAAAGAATTGAAAACCAAGGAATCAAACGGGTATTTATACACGAGTGTTCGCAGTAGGTACTATTCACAACAGCCAAATGGTGGAAACAACCCTAGTGTCCACCAGCAGATAAAGGGTAAACAAAATGTGATATATATGTGTGTGTGTGTGTGTGTGTATATACACACACATGCAGTATTACTCAGCCTTAGAAAGGAGTGAAATTACCATAAACGCTGCAACGTGGATGAACTGTGAAAACCTTATGCTAAGTGACACAAAAGGACAAGTATTGTGTGATTCCGCTTCTGGGGTACCTCGAATGGGCAAGTTCATAGAGAGACAAACCAGAATAGTGCTCAACTTTGGTCTTGTGAGATGGGGAGCTATGGTTTAATTGGGTAGAAAGTTTCTGTTCGGAAAGATGAAAAAGTTCTGGAGGTGAATTGTGGTGATGGTTGCATGACAGTGTGAATGTACTTAATGCTAATGAATTGTAAACCCAGAAATGGTTAAAATGGTAAATTGTATGTTGTATATTTTACCAGCATAAAAGAATTCAAGAGAAAGATTACCAATACAATATTGGAAATTAAAATGAGATTTTTCACTCTTAAAGTTGGTGACAATTAACAGTTGAATGTAGGGAAACAAAACTGGTCGGAGTGGAGAAGATGGTTATTATGGAGGTCACTTAAGTAAAATCTGTTAAAAGTTTTAAAATAGGCTTATCCTTTGTATGTATTAGCATAAAGATTTTCTCGGTTGAAAGAGCAAGTTGCAAAAACATAATTGTTATAAGACATCAATTAATGCCATACTTATTTTTATGTACATTTTAAATGCATAGAAAAGTTCTGGACAGACACATTTAAAATTATGAATTATAGAGTAAAAAATAAATTAAAATGAAAGTCACAGATTATATACTCGGTGTTGTCACCTAGTTATTTTGCGGTTTTTTCTACTACACTTGTATACTTTGTTTTCCCTTATGATTCCTCCGTGTTGTAACACCATTACTACACAATGGAACAAGCAGGCTGCCCTTGTTGCATCAGTAGTTTGAGCTTTACAGCCATATCCTGTTTAGCATTATGACGGCAACTGTCAGAACATTGTGGGAAATTAATGTTTAGAAATGCAGTCAGTACCTTTTACTCTTTACGTGCAGTATCTCGTTAGACCTTCCTGCAGATTGAGGAGGAGTTATTTAGCATACCAGAAAAACGTAGGTCAGAAAATTTTGACTTTGGTCTGTGTTGTCTTGGGTATTTTGAAAGGGTGCCTATAATTAGAAGAGGTGAGTGGTTATTACTTTAAGCCTTAAAAAGTTAGGTTATAGTACATTTCTCTGTGAAGTCTAGTCTTTGGTAGGTTACTCCCCCTACTGGTAAAAATTGGAAGTATAAATGAATAATTCATAATTACAAGCATAAAGGGAGAGAAAAAAGGTTTTATCAAAGTTTATATACACAATTTAAATTAAAACCAAAGAGTAACATTTATTTCACGGCTTATGATAAGAATTGGTTAGAGATCTACAAATGATAGAAAAACATCAGGTAGGAAAGTGACCTTAAAGCTCATTTTAAGTTTAAAATACCATAGGACAACATCACCACATATCCTTAAAAAAATCATAGGCACGTGCGTGCACACACACACACACACATACACACGCACACACACAAAATAAAAAAATAAACATGGTAGAGCTAAAATTGGATACCGTTGTTTTGCCAAAAGCTGAAAAAATAGGCTTAAAGCAACCTAGGTTTCTTTAATGCTTGGAAAAGTTTGCATTTAAAGAATGAGACTAGAGGCTGATGTTAAAAAGCAGAAGAGCCTTTTGAAATGGCTTTGTAATGTAAAACACTACATGAATTTTCTTAAGTTCATTATTTGTCTTTATTTTCAAAGATCCAGATTTTTAATTTTAGTTTGATACAAAACTGTGTAAACATGAAGTATGTTAACCTAACATTGTAACAGATTCCGGATTAAAAAGATAAATAGAAATGTTAATTAAAATTAAATATCTGTAGAAAAAGCACACTTAATGACTGTGTATTTGTTCTGAAGTTGCTTGTTGCCTTTGAGTGTTTAAAAAAAGAAGAAGGGGGTTGAGGATTTTATGATTATTAAAATAAATCTAAATAAGTTGTTTGTCTCTAAGACTATGTAGTATTACTTAGCTTTATGAAAAAATAGCATAAAGTGAGCTGTTCATTGCCTGCTCAATGAATTATTTTTGGAGACCTGAGGCTTTTCCTCCCCATTGTAAGTTTTGAACCTAGAGCTTAAGAAGAGCAGCACAGACACAGGCACCTGAGCTTTTCCTGCCTAATCAGGCGTCCAGTCAACAAGTACACGCTGATGCCATCTTGGTGCCAGATCCCATTTTGCACCAGAGCTTCAGAGGTAAATACAACAAAATTCTTCTCCTGAAAGAGTTCATTTTCTGATAGAAGAGAGAGAGATCATAAGCTATATAATAGGAGATGCTGGGTAACGTCTGTGGTAGGGCGCTCTGAACACAGAGGAGTGGCACCCAACCAATAGCTTTCGTTTATAGCCCGTTGCAGAGCACAGGCTCAGCAGCCATGTCTTACAGGCCCAGCCGCTCCGCGGCATGTGGGATCTTCCCAGACCGGGGCACGAACCCACGTCCCCTGCATCGGCAGGCGGACTCAAGCACTGCGCCACCAGGGAAACGCCTTTCGTTTATATTTTCATGATGAAACCAAGACTGCCTTTCAGGGTAGCATTTTATATTTTTATCACAATTATTTTTCTCAATTATACTTCTAGATGGAGGCAAGTAGTATTAAAAATGTTTAAGATGTAACATACTTCCGGAGGGCATTTGTATGGGTGTGTCCTTTAGGAAGAAGGGGGTGAGTGGAGCTGTTTTTAAAAATAAATAACTGGTGTGCAAATAGCCTGCTGAAGACCTACCTGGAAAAGCAGTTTAGCTTTGCTGTCTTTGATCTTGCCCTTTCTCCACTAGTTCTTTGTGTTTGTGCTAGATTTAAAAAATTTTTGGTTTTGTTTCCTTTTGTTTTTTAAAGTTAAAAGGAATCTGGGAAGTTCTCTCTTTTTTCATAACCAACAAGGTGTGCCAGAATCACCCATAGAACTGGAAGTTCACCATATGCTCGGACACCTCAGCCCCGCCCCATTCGTTAGAGCTGGGGTGGAGCCCTGGTATCTGTTTTTTGTTTTTAAACTTGGATAAGTCCTATCAAAGTCAGACCTTTTAAAAAGAGAAATTCTGGCCTTCAGAGATGTTGCTTGCTCAAGGTTCCCGTAAGTATTGAGTAGTAGTAACTGGTTTCCATACTGTTCATTGATAATCTGTCACAAAACTGCAAACGAAATTCCTCCTCAGGATACACATACGTATTTACATTGTTACCTTCTTTCTTTGTGGTGATATGTATCTTCTGTTTTGGAGTGTTTTCCTTTTCCTGGATTGAATGGCAACGCTGAAGAATTTTCAAGCCTTTGTTAATTTTTCAAATCTGTGGATAGATTTAGCAGCATTGAAACAAATTTGGAAACAACTTACACCTTCTCCAACTCCTATCATTAAAGGCAGAGGAAAACCATAGTAAACGTAACAGAAGGGTCATTTCAGAGGGTTATATAAGTACTAATTTAATTGTTCATGCGGGAAGTAAAAACAGAGAACTTGTTTCATTCTAAACATCATTAAGATGCCCCTAAACTGTTTATTCCTTAAGCTGAACCTTAAGGTATATGATCTGGAGAGAACTGCTGCTATAGTCTATAATTGCCTCATAAAATATAATAACTGACACAAGGAAGTAATAAACTTTTCACAAGGAAGATCTTATTTCCTTCGTTTCTTTTCTTTTTTTTTTTTTTTGGCGGTACCCGGGCCTCTCACTGTTGTGGCCTCTCCCGTTGCGGAGCACAGGCTCCGGACGCGCAGGCTCAGCGGCCATGGCTCACGGGCCCAGCCGCTCTGCGGCATGTGGGATCTTCCCGGACCGGGGCACGAACCCGTGTCCCCCGCATCGGCAGGCGGGCTCGCAACCACTGCGCCACCAGGGAAGCCCACCTTCAAGTTTCTTTATACTTGTTTATGATTCCAGAACAGCAAAGCTGAACACGGTAGGCAATCTGCTAGACTTAGAGACCCTCCTTTAAAATGTGTGCCTTTTAAAATGAAAATATCTGCCTTACAAAAATGAATATGTCTTAGACCTTCTGAGTGGATCATGCGAGATCAACACATCCGTGAAATCTACTGAAAGCAGCTATTGTCCCTATAGGTGTTTTGACCATTACAGTAGTGTAAAAAGGCCGTAGAGGAGGGTTTTTTTTTTTTTTTTTTTTGGCAGTAAACTTGCTATTCAGTAGTAATTCCTGGCTTCTTTGGGGCCATGATGATTAATGAATGTTTAGTTCCTAGAATTGGGAGTGAAGATTTATACTTATTAGGTAGCAGTGTAATATGGAAATGTAGTGTTCCTGAAACTTCTATACGTCCTAGTAGCAGTCTTAATTCAGTTATATAACGTATATATGAGCTTGAAAATCTCCAAGAAATGGGTATATATGGGAAATGCAAGAGCCTTTCAGCCAAGATTTTAAGAGACTGTATGAATATCTTGAATACTCTAGTCTACCCATGGGACCTTGGTTTCTAATTCTTTCCTCCATTACAGTGACTGTATTAGTAAAATTTCATGGTATAAAAAATACCAGTTTATGTTCTTTTTCCTGTTGGTGGACGTGTTTTGTTTCTAGTTTTGTGCTAAAATAAAAAGAGAAGCATAACACTGTTATGAGAATTGTTGAATATTTCTCCAAATTGATGTACATTAGAGTTTCTCTAAGGGTGTATACCTAAGGGGAATTACTGGGTCGTGAAGTACATGTAGCTCCAATTTTTCTAGATAATGTCAAGTTGTTTTCCAGTGTGGTTACATGAGTTTAGTCTCCACCTGAGATGTTAGGTGTTTCCATTACTACTTGAGAACATTCGGTATTGTTAGACTTTGGACGTTTTTGTCAGTCTGATGAACGTAAAAGAATATTCTGTTGCTTTTTAATTTGCGTTTTTCTGATTATCAATGAAGTTGAGCATCCTTTGTGTTTTTTAAGCCATTCATGATTCTTCTGTGAATTATCTTCTGTTCACCTTTCTATTGTTTAGTCTGTCTGTTTTGATGTATAGGAGTTCCTTAAAGTAGTTTGGTCACCAGTACTTTGGGTGTAATTGTTTTGCTCTTTGTTATTTTCTGCATCCTCACATCAAAGTTATTTTCCTGTGTTTTCATCTCCTAGTTCTAAAGACTTAAATATATATACAGAAGTCTAACCTGCCTTAAATTGGTTTTGTTTTAACTGTTAAAGTTTTTATGTCTGGCAAGGCATGTTAGTAGCTGTGTTCTTTTGTTTTGTTTTGTTTTTGCGGTACGCGGGCCTCTCACTGCTGTGGCCTCTCCCGTTGCGGAGCACAGGCTCCAGACGCGCAGGCTCAGCGGCCATGGCTCACGGGCCCAGCCGCTCCGTAGCATGTGGGATCTTCCCAGACCGGGGCACGAACCCACATCCCCTCGTTGGCAGGTGGACTCTCAACCACTGCGCCACCAGGGAAGCCTGCTGTGTTCTTTCTTCAAAGAATTTTGTGGCTCTTACTAGCCCATACGTCTTCAAAATAAGTTCTAGAATTGGCTTGTCAAATGCTACCAAAATTGCTGTTGGGCTTTTAATTTCAGTTACGTTGAATCTATGTAAGTAATTTGCAAGGATGGCTTTCGAAGGATAATTTTTTATGCATGTTTAATACTTTTTAAACACTGAGGTTGGGGTCTTGTGGGAGTTTCTTGCTTTTAAAAGCATCTTTTTTAGTGCTAATAATCATTAAGTGATACAAATAGAGGTAGTTCATTACTTTATATTTTTAAATCCGAAAGATTTAAAAGTATGTAATTCTAAAACTCAGTTGTAAGGACAAAAGTTCAAAGTAGGAGTCTCCTCTTAGGCATCACATCCTTAGTCCATTCTGGGGTTGCTCACCACCGTGACTATCCTGATTGATATTGAGGCTGTTGTCATGTTTAAGTAGACTGTTTTTGTGCTCATAAGCATTTTCACCTTATTTTATGATGCATAGAAATTAAGTCTTGGAGAACTGTATTGTCCCTTTATATCTTAATGGAAGCTTATTTGAAAATGTAGTTAATACAGGACAATACCCTGGAGATATTGTGGGTTCAGTTCCAGACCACCACAGTGAAGCAGGTCTCACAATAAAACAAGTCAAACAATTTTTTTGGTTTCCCAATGTAATATAAAAGTTGTATTTACACTATACTGTAGTCTGTTAAGTGTGCCATAGCATTATATCTAAACAACAAAGTATACCTTAATTTAAAAAGAATGCTGTTGGAAAAATGGCACGGAGAGACTTGCCCAATACAGGGTTGCTGCAGAACCTTCAATTTGTTGGCGGGGGCGGGGGGGGAAGAAAAAGGCAGCAACTGCAAAATGCAGTAAAGGCAAAATGCAGTGCAAGAAGGTGCGCTTGTGCATGTGTTTGAGACAGCACTACTAATGGAGTGTGGCACTGTGAGACTCAGACGTGGGCATGCTAGAGTCACCGCCTTGCCGGGTTTTGTGACTTCAAGCAAGTTATGTAATCCTTTTCAGTTTTCTCATCTATGAAATCAGGATATGAAATGTCTGCCTCATCTAGTCAGCCAGATGTTTACTGAGCCCCCTCTGTGCTACCTTGTAAATATTAAATGAGCTTACTTGAGTTAGGTGCCTGCCACGTGGGTGTTGCTTGTTTGATGTTGGTTCCAGTTTCCTCTATCGAAGTCATGTTTTTCAGCTTTATTATCTCCTTTTTATTTAGAATCCACATCAGGAGACAAATCGGTGTCACACTCTTGCACAACTCCTTCCACGTCTTCTGCCTCTGGACTGAACCCCACGCCTGCCCCTCCAGCCTCTGCTTCGGCAATGCCTGTCTCTCCTGTCCCACAGTCACCAATACCTCCATTACTGCAGGACCCAAATCTGCTCAGACAGTTGCTTCCTGCTTTGCAAGCCACGCTGCAACTCAATAATTCTAATGTGGACATATCCAAGATAAATGAAGGTAAATTCTCATCGTGATAATTTCTACAAAGTTCAGCTGCATTGTGCAAAATTATGTAATTAGTAAAATCCCCAGGATAGGAATGGTATTTGTTTTGTTTTGAAATTCACATTTGAGCTTCATGCTTTGGAGTTTATATCCCCCATAGCTTAAGGTCTTTGTTACTATAATTGAATTAGCAATACTTGGATTTTCTGTGTAATTTTTCAAGACTTGCTGCGTACCTGGTAGTTACTGGAGATAACTGTTCCATCAGCTTAATATATATGGCGAATGTTTTTTTTCTTTTTAAGTGAAAACAGAAAAAAGAATATTTGCTAAAACTGATATGGAAACACCTGGTTTCTAACATAGTTCAAGCAATCTCATGTACGTCGGTAAATGATTATTTGGAATATTTAAAATATGCTAATTACTAAGAATAGGAATTCAGGTAGTTCTTAAACTACTTGAACACTTTTGAGAAGGGAAGTAATGGATAACATTATGCTATTTTTCCTAGTTAATCGCATTGTTAATTCCAACTTTGCTTCTCAGTGTACCACTGAAGTATTTGGGCAGCCACCTCAAAGAAGTCTGAATAAAAGTGGATGTAGTTTTTAATCCGTAAACCATTCAGATTGAAACATTAAGCCTTATGAACATTATAAAATTTTCTGTGTGTGTACACTTCCACATAAGTGGTTAAGTTCTTCCTTTACCCTAAAAATGGAGCTATCTTAGGCTAGTTGGTTATTAATCTTCCATTCTTATTCTCTTCAGCATTTCCGTATTTGTTGTTTGATAGGTAAACATTTTACTGGGCAAAGTGGGACTTTTAAACATTTTGAAGAAATGGTAGCCTAGGCAAATGTCAATAATAAAAGGTCTTATGCTTCAGAAATACATGGTATTGCAAAGTACTCAGCCTTTAACATCCATTTTGAAAGCTTGTTATGGGTGGGTGTTGATGTAGGGTTTGAGTGCTCAGCTGGTGTAATGGTGCAATCGCATGAAATAACTGCTGTTTACCTAGTTAATTCCAAGTAATGTACTAAGTACGTTGCCTGTGTACCTACGGATAGGTTTCTGGTATAATCGGAAGTTCCGGTGAATACTCTTTGCTGTTTTAAAAGTCTCATAGAGGAGTTTCCTTTAACTGGACACCTAAACTTGACTGTAAAGGAGACTCTACTGTTTTATGATATAAACCCATTAAATGTCTTTGCCTTTGCCTCAGATCACTTCACATCTCTAGGCTCATTGTATTACTCCTATTTTCTAGACTTTTATTTTGGGAATTCTAGTATGGAAACACTCCAGATTTTTTCTGGGTTCCTTTTGAGTTTTCAAGTTGTAACTAATACCACATATGCCACTGTGTTTTTATTTGAATTTAAGATGTAATATGTTTATAGTTCTTACAGCAGCTGTGACCCAAGCCTCATTGCAGTCTATCATTCATAAGTTTCTCACTGCTGGACCATCTGCTTTCAACATGACTTCTCTGATCTCTCAAGCTGCTCAGCTCTCTACACAAGGTACTTATACTCTTAGATGCCTCTAGAATTGTGTCTTGGTGGGGTCAGGTGGGATTCGTAGCAGATTTTTCTTTAGTCTTTGAAGAGAGCGTAGCTATGATATTGATTTTATTTTGATTTTTTAACACTGCTGTATACAAGTAGTATTTTTCTTTACCTTTCTAGATGAAACAAGCTTTTGACATATATCTTGCACTGTTGCCATCTCATATCTGCAATATAATCTACATTTAATCCAGCATTTAAGTCGTTAGTGAGATATTTTACTCCAAAGCTAAAATGAACTATGATATAGCCTCAGTCTTTGCGAATTGCTGGATCTGTTTTAAGAGTTGAAGTTTGCTTCAAGTTGGTGTTAGATGGGTTTTGACCAGAGGATGCAGAAACGCGCAAGCCCTGCCTTGAGTTAGCCAGCCCTCTTCCCCGTGCAGGAGCCCAGCGGGGACGGGGCCCGAAGGAGCACGTGGGGAATGGAAGGGTTGCCTGGCTTGCCCCCAGCCCCGGCGCAGAAAGCCGCCGAAGCAGCAGGAGTGTCTGGCCTACTGGCGCAGTGCGCGTGAGGGCCGCCAGCCCTTGGGCGGCCTCGAGGGGCGGGGGCCTGAGGGGATGGCCAGGCCTCCTCGTAGGGTGAGGAGGAGGCAGCGAGGGCGAGGTGAGGCCTTCTGGTGAGTGCGTTCTCAGACGCAGTGGGGGCCGCACTGGGTGTGCCGGTCTCGCTCAGCAGCTCATTTGGTCAGTGTGACCCCAGCGAGTGCTTAGATGCTGACTTCTTCAGATAGCTGTTCTCTCTGGGGCTGTGGGGCGTGTGGAGAGATGTGCAGATCTCCTGCACATGAACTACAGCGGCTTTTGGTTTATTTCACTCTTCACAGCCCAGCCGTCTAATCAGTCTCCGATGTCTTTGACGTCTGACGCGTCATCCCCGAGATCCTATGTGTCTCCGAGAATAAGCACACCTCAGACTAACGCAGTCCCTGTCAAGCCTTTGGCTAGTACTCCTCCTGTTTCATCACAGCCAAAGGTATGTCGCCCTTGAGGGAAATTGGGAAAGACACCACTTCTGGTTAAAGCAAGTTTCATAATGTTTTAGAATATTGGAGAAAAAGCTCTCTTTTGGGAATGAGGTAGTGGTGGGATGAATGACAGGTGAGTGAGAATAGGTTCAGGTTAGACTCTCAGTTGATGGCTTGGAGGAGGGAATTGCATCTGTGCCACTTCTATACACCGGTTCTCTTCTCTTCATTGGCTTTGTGGATAAAGAAGGTATACTAATTGAGTCTTAATATTTGTAGAATTTTTAGACTGAGATATCAGAGAACATGTTTTCCAGTGATTTTCTCCATACTTTTTTTTAACACCTTTATGGCAGTGTAATTGCTTCACAGTGGTGTGTTAGTTTCTGCTTTATAACAAAGTGAATCAGCTTTATGTACACATACATCCCCATATCCCCTCCCTCTTGCGTCTCCCTCCCACCCTCCCTATCCCACCCCTCTAGGGGGTCACAAAGCACCAAGCTGATCTCCCGGTGCTATGCAGCTGCTTCCCACTAGCTATCTGTTTTACATTTGGTAGTGTATATACGTCCATGCCACTCTCACTTCATCCCAGCTTACTCTTCCCCCTCGCCGTGTCCTCAAGTCCATTCTCTACGTCTGTGCCTTTATTCCTGTCCTGCCCCTAGGTTTTTCAGAACAATTTTTTTTTTTTTTTAGATTACGTATATATGCATTAGCATATGGTATTTGTTTTTCTCTTTCTGACTGACTTCACTCTGTATGACAGACTCTAGGTCCATCCATCTCTCTACAAATTATAGAAATGAGTCAGTTTCTGTGCTAAGAGCTTTATATGTATTATATTAATTTTCACATCAGCTACTATTTGCTTCATTTAATAGAAAATGAAATCTTCCGTTAAGTCTGATGTTTGTGGTCAAGTCAGATTTTGAGACCTAGGCCTTTCTGAGCACAGAACCCATTTCATTAATACTAAGCTACACTGCCTGGTTGTCCCAGCGAGATCGCGTATGGCTGGCTCCTCAGAGCACGGTTAGAAAGTTGCTGGTTTCTGTTCTTACTGGACTGTGAACAGGACCTTACCATGCTACTGCCAATTTTATATTACATCCTTTGAGTCTTACGCACAAATTCATAAGCGGTTCCCAGTCACACTCATTCTTTGCTTTGTAGCATACCACCAGTAAAACTTGAGCTGTTTGGAAGTTGGAATGTACAGGTTTAAATTTTTTTTTTTATTAACTCTTACTGGTAACTACAGGAGGAAATTCTTTTTAGTTGTAAAACAGTGGGCTGTTTGGAACTTTCACGCCAAAGAACTCTTTATTCAAATAAAATCATAAGGGCTTCCCTGGTGGCGCAGTGGTTGGGAGTCCGCCTGCCGATGCAGGGGACACGGGTTCGTGCCCCGGTCCGGGAAGATCCCACGTGCCACGGGGCGGCTGGGCCCGTGAGCCATGGCCGCTGAGCCTGCGTGTCCGGAGCCTGTGCTCCACAACGGGAGAGGCCACAGCAGTGAGAGGCCCGCGTACCGCAAAAAAATAAAATCATAAGCAGAGGCTTAAAAATAAAAATGTATTGAAACAGCTTGAAATCGATGGTGGGCCGGCTCTTAGGTCTTCTACTGGCTCATCTTTCCTACATTCCCTACATCAGCCATTTGTCTATGTGTGTTTTGGAGTCAGTCTAGATTAAGTTTTTAAATTTTGAGTTACAATTGTTAGTTTTTTGTGCAGTTCCTTACTGTTTGCCTGTATTTTGATGGGAGAAGAATTAAAAGGTGAGTTTTAGCAAAAGAGACCTTATTCTTAGAGCTTACCATCTTGCGGTGGTGTTCTAGGAGTACGTGGCATGAGTGGCAGTGTTGGGTTCACCGTCGGTCCTAACATTGTCACTTCAAATCCTTTTAAGCAGGTGGCTCTGAGTTTTTTGCATTAAAAACTTACAAGTTGTTTTTAAAAGTAAGTGGACATTTGATCTCACAAAAATATTCTTTATAAAAGAACATGCTCTTCTATATTCAGAAGCAGCAGTGCTAACCAGAGTTGTTTGGGGTGATATTAATTATCCCCCCCCCCCCATAACAGCCTCTGCTGCTGAACGGTGTGACTTAATCACAGGTGCCTCCGTCTGCCTTCGTGCCTTAATTTCGGGCTTCCATTTTTGACTCCTTGTTGTCTCCCTGTCGTATCTGAATGTGAATGATACTAGGTTGGCCAAAGAGTTCGTTCGGGTTTTTCATAACATCTTACAGAAAAACCCAAACGAACTTTCTGGCCACCCTAATACATGTGTCCCCACTGCAGTCATGGACCTCTTGGTCTGCCTGTATAGGGTGACATCTCTTTGAAGCCCGCTCCAGTTGAATTGTGTATGGGCCGTAGCTCATTCTCTGATAGACCGGTGTATACATTCTCTTTGTATGTGGTTGAAATTTGAGCAGCTGTATTTGTATGATGTGGTAACGTATTTATTTTTATTGATACAGGAATAACAGTAAATCAAAAGAGGTATTATAGTGTACTGGAAAGAAAACTGGGCTCAAAATCAGGAGAACTAGTTTCTTACGCTGGTTTGCTAAGTAATTTTTTGGCCCAGGGCTGTTTTATGAAATTAGATCTAAGTCGCAAAACTTGACTTCCTTCTAACTACATGACCTTTGGAAACTCATTTGATTCTACTTCTTTAAACCTCTAGATTATATAAAGTGTTTAAGATTACTAACTAGACTTAGAGGAGTATGTGGATTTCGGCCCTAAATGACAATAGTTTAACACAATTATATGTGGCTGTATCTCTTATACTGATCTTATTAGGTTAGGACTTCTAATACTAATCTTATTAGGTAAGGACAGTTAGGACTACTCTTGTTACCTTAAAAATCACTGAATAGAAATAATTGGGAAGATAATAGAATAATAATAGGAATAATTTCATTGGTAGAACTTTTCGTTCTTACCTAGTTTTCATGCTTTTTGTCTCTGTGGCAAAAGCCTTGTCTCACCAGATTTTGATGTTTCAGGTTAGTACTCCGGTAGTTAAGCAAGGACCAGTTTCACAATCAGCCACACAGCAGCCTGTAACTGCTGACAAGCAGCAGGGTCATGAACCTGCCTCTCCTCGAAGTCTTCAGCGCTCAAAGTAAGTTGACGTGGTGTGTTGAGGCCATGTTGTTTTTTTCCTTAATGTGGCATATTGCCATATTGTTTGGATATTATTTTTTATATATATATATGTAGTAGAACTTGATCTTGGAAGAATCCGTGGATAGCTTAACCATAGTTTTGTGTATTACAAAATTTACAAAGGCAAATCTTACTGCAATAAGTAGATTGTCTCTAGTAATGAATCCTGGGTTAATCTGAAGAAAGTGGCTCTTTCTTTAGAATTTTACTTGGTGAACTACGATGGGGGAGTAGTAATATGTGATACTTGTAGAGGGCACGTGATTTTATACTACTTCATTAGTTGGAAATGATACCATTTTTAACCTCCTAATAGCAGTTTTAGATTTGAATGTATTGATAAAGCCAAATATCTCACATCTAAAAGTTGGGCCAGTATCTTACAACTGGTGTGTGTGTGTGTGTCTGTCTGTGTCCGCGCGCGTGTGTCTTTCCTAATAATAGCCTCAACTCTGACCCTGTACGGATTGCTTGTCAGATATAGAGCTGTATTGTGTTGTCGGTTTTCTTTGTTAATTAACTTTAAATGATTTTAATTTGATTGATTTTCCTGTTTTTATTTCTTGTTATGAGGTGGCAACATAATTCAGCTGTTGTTTTTATTGTTGTTTTCTAAACGAGCATTTCAGAGCATATACATCCACTTGAGAGTTGTTCCCTTCCAAACGATCACTTTGGGAAGCTGTCTGCTGCAGCAGTGCTGCCATTGCTCAGAACGTTTGGGGGAGATGCTTTTTCTAAATTGGCATTAGAGGCTGCAGTATAATTGTAAATACCCTCAGTGGTGAAAACGCTTCATCCTTCGGGAGAGAGACTTAGTTTTTGGAAATAACTGATGTGAAGCAGGTAGGCAGTCAGCTTGGGTGATTATTTATATCCCCGGATCCTAGCCCAAGCCATACAGTTTTAGAAGAAGATTAGCAACCTCAGAGTGTTGCTTTTTTTGGTCTTATTTTGCCACTAAACTCATTCATTGTTTTGCAGTAAAAGTTTTTTGCTTCACATTGTTTCACCCTCTGATTCAGCACTTTATTCTGATATTAAACAGTCAAAGGCAGTGTACTTTTTCCCCCTCCATATCTTCATGTACTTGAGATAGAATAATGTGCCTTATATCTACAACTGTTCAAATGTGACTGTTGCTTAGTTACATTCTTGTGTTTGTAGTATACAAAGTCAACAGGTTCTGCTGTCAAATCTGGGAGAGTACTGATACTTTAAATTCAACTCTGACGTTAATGTTAAAGGGGCTCTTTTAACCCCCCAAAAGTGTATCAGGAATACACGATATAAGTATACTTCGGATTTTAAGTTCTATTTATTTGATGTTAAAATAATAAATTTTTGTTAGGAATTTGTGTACCTTTAAATTAATGAAAGGTATTGACAGACAGTGTCTAGGATACCCAGAGACCACTTGTAAACATACTACACGTTCAACAGTGTTTTCTCTTCTAGTAGCCAGAGAAGTCCGTCACCTGGTCCAAATCATACTTCTAGTAGTAATGCATCAAATGCAACAGTTGTACCACAGAATTCATCTGCCCGTCCTACGTGTTCATTAACACCTACGCTAGCAGCACACTTCAATGAAAGTCTCATCAAACATGTTCAAGGATGGCCTGCAGATCATGCCGAGAAGCAGGTATGTCACGTGATCACAGCAGGTGTTTCACCTGTGGGTGACTGGCAGCTTAATTCTACCTGGAGAAAATCCAATCTGGACCAGTGGATTCAAGCTGTATTTAAAGCAACTAATTTCCAGTTAGATGGTTTGTGGTCCCTCTATAAAATGTTCCAGTTAGTTTGTCTGTGGTCCCTCTATAAAATGTTCCAGTTAGATTGTCTGTGGTCCCTCTATAAAATGTTCCAGTTAGATGGTCTGTGGTCCCTCTATAAAATGTTCCAGTTAGATGGTCTGTGGTCCCTCTATAAAATGTTCCAGTTAGATGGTCTGTGGTCCCTCTATAAAATATTTGATGTGGATGTTTGTGAGGAAACTTTTTGTGGTTTCACATAAAATATTTTAATTATCAGTATACCTCCCATTATCAAGTGCTCAGCATTTAGCTCTGTGCTAAGTGCTTTATGTTTGTTTTCTCCACTTTCTAAAACTACTAAGCAGTGCAGATAATGAGTTTCCCATTTTACTAATGAGGCCTTTAAGACCAAATAGATTTATACTAGGGTCACGCACTTACTGCAGTGTTATGACTCAGAGCTGTTGTGCTTTTTCTACTCAGCCGGCTGCTCTGATAGTTTTAGAACCTGTTAGTGCAGTTGACCCTTGAACAACTCAGGGGTTGGGAGGCCGACCCTCCACGTAGTCGAAAATCCGAGTATGGTTTATAGTCAACCCTCCATATCCGGAGTCCGTCATCCTCAGGTTCAAACAAGCGTGGATCATGTAGTACAGTGGTGTTTATTGAAAAAAATCCACGTGTAAGTGGACCTGCACAGTTCAGATCTGTTGTTCAAGGTTCAGCTGTACTATTAATCTTATGACTGTCCCTCCAGACTAGCTCCTGGAGTTAGGAAAAGCTTCTGCTTTGGGATGAGGGACCTTAGGACGTTGCAGTTACTGCCATGGCTTTTCCCTTTTATCAGATGACCAACCATCTGAAATGTTCTGTAAGTTCACGGAAATACATTGTGTATCTCTTGATACAGGGATACAGTAGGCCCTTTTATCAGTGTTAATACCTGAACTTTACTTTGGCTGATCCAGCATCTTTATTTAACCACAAATCATGGGTCCTTCTGTCCCAGCAGTAAACTACTGTGAGATGGGAAATACTGTCCTCTCAAGGAAACCGGAAGGGGAAATCTTAAAATGAACACCTTCCACCATTAGAGACAGTTCTTTAAAAGAAAATCGTTTTCCCCCTTAGATTCATGAGCATTTTTGTGGATTTAAAGGAAAAGATTTATTTTGTAATCTTGGTATAAAGTTACACTCAAATTTAATGTTTTATGTTTTGTATGTGAATATGACTTATATTTCATGAGATTTTCATTTCTTTAATTACAGGCATCGAGATTGCGAGAGGAAGCCCATAACATGGGAAGCGTTCATATGTCGGAAATTTGTACTGAATTAAAAAATTTAAGATCTTTAGTCCGAGTATGTGAAATTCAAGCAACTTTGCGAGAGCAAAGGTAAGTCTCTCACTGAAATGAATTTTTTTGTTTTTTTTAGGTAATGCTAAAAATTATGTATCTTAAAATAATTAGATCTTAAATTGGACTAAAGAACGTAAGTCGAATTTCATTTCTGAAATTTAAAGTTCTTTGATATATCACATTCCATGATACTGTAAACTGTGTTTTCATAATTTAATAATATTTCTGGCGAATGGTAATGGCATCTAGATTTTATTTCTCTTAACCCATGGTAAATGCTTCATTATTAGACGTTTTTTCTTGCGTTATGACAGTATATGGTACCAGTAATGTTTTATTTAAAAAGCGGGGTGTTGACAGCAGCGAGTTACCAGGAGTCCCCTGTTCGGTTGAGAGCAGCGCTCTCTTGCTGAGGGTACATATTTCAGTCGAAATTCAAATCACTGTTGACATTGTCCTCGCAGCATCGATAGAGCCCTTGGCAATTATATTAAGAATTTAGTTGTCCAGGAAGTTTAATGATATATATCTGCTTTCTTTAATTGTTTTCACTTAAACTCTGTCTCATATTTCTTAATCTGGTATCTTACTCAAGTAGGATTTCTATATCGTGTTAAATAGTATAGATATATTTTTAATGCCTATTACAACATTGAGGACTTAACTTTCATTGGCTTCACTTCCTGTCTATATTGAGTGACTGGGTCAATAAGTAGAGTTAATCTTGTCATGAAATCACAAAAATTTAATAAATGCCAAGTTGGGATTTATAGTAAACGTGGAAAAGTGAGTTTTTATCTAACCTTTCAACTACTGAAATGTCTGGAGGTACTTGTTGAATATCAGTTGGGAATTTTCTACTCTAGGATTGCTCTGAAAGTAGTTCTAACGTACATAAAACTTAACTTTATTTTGGCTTGCTAAGCAGGCGATACTCGTTACAGCAGCTTACTGAAACAGGTATCGTATCAGTCACGTGTCATGTATCATGTTTGACTGTACACAGATACCATGCTATATCAAAGCAGTAATCGTCATAGTTCGCAGAAGAGAGGGGTCAGAGAGGAACAGTGTTAACAGGGTTCGTGGAAATCGAGTTAGCGGTGGAATTTGTGTTGTAGTTTTTGTTTTAGATATACGTGTCAGTTGGACTTTGCTCCATTTTTATGAACCTACATTTATGTTGAGAATTGTTCTTCAGAAACGATTAGCCTCTTGCCGCTCGTTAATTCTAGGCTTACTGTGTTGTGGTCCAGAAAACATGCAGTGTAAGTTTATCTCATGTTGTCTGCTGCCTTTTGTGTCTGGTGATGATACAGTGAACGTTACCTTTTAAGTCAGTCATTATATTCAAACTACTTATTGAGAACGGGTTTTAGAAAACTAGGAAACCTCCTAACTTTTGTCATCCTGATACTTTAATATATGCAATGTTTTCAAATGGTGATTTTGTCCTAACTAGACTAACCAGTTTTAAATTACTTCATCTTAACTAGTAGTTACTCATTTTCTTTGTAAAGCTATCTTTATAGTTGAAAGCCTGGTTTTTCTGTAGCGTTTATAGTGACCACGTGGGTTCTAACGCCCTCTCTTATTTTTCAGGATACTATTTTTGAGACAACAAATTAAGGAACTCGAAAAGCTAAAAAATCAGAATTCCTTCATGGTGTGAAGATGTGAATAATTGCACATGGTGTTGAGAACAGAACTGTAAATCTGTTGCCCAGTCTTAACATTTTTGAGCTGCATTTAAGTAGACTTTGGACCGTTAAGCTGGGCAAAGGAAATGACAAGGGGTGGGGGTCTGTGAGATTCAATTCAGGGGAAAGATACAAGATGGATTTGTAAAACCCTTGAAATGTAGATTTCTTGTAGATGTATTCTTCACGTTGTAAATATGTTTTGTAGAGTGAAGCCATGGGAAGCCATGTGTAACAGAGCTTAGACATCCAAAACTAATCAATGCTGAGGTGGCTAAATACCTAGCCTTTTACATGTAAACCTGTCTGCAAAATTAGCTTTTTTAAAGAAAAATTTGGGGGGTTAATTTATCATTCAGAAATCTTGCATTTTCAAAAGATTCAGTGCAAGCGCCAGGCGATCTGTGTCTAAGGATACAATTTTGAACCATATGGGCAGAGTACAAATACCATGAAACAACTGTTTCCACACTTGCACCTGATCAAGAGCAGTGCTTCTCCGTTTGTTTTGCAGAGAAATGTTTTCATTTCCCGTGTGCTCCATCTCCCTCTGAAATCCTTCCTCTGATTTTATCCATTTTTTAAGGCTCCTCTTTTTCTCCTTTCTTAAGGCACTGTTGCTATGGCACTTTTCTATAACCTTTTCATTCCTGTGTACAGTAGCTTAAAATTGCAGTGATTGAGCATAACCCACTTGTTTGTGTAAATTATTGAAATCCATTTGCACCCTGTAAGAATGGACTTAAAAGTACTGCTGGGCATGTGTGCTGAAAGTACATTGATGGCTCAAATATAAGGAAATGGCCCAATGAACATGGTTGTGGGGGAAGAGGAAACAGCTAGTCAGATGTGAATTGTATCTGTTATAATAAACATGTTAAAACAAACACAAATTGTTATTTTTCTTTACCTTTGGTCAATGCATATTAGAATTTGAACTACCTGGGGATTCTTTGTCAGAACTATTCTTGTGGAACATTTATACTTAATTGAAATAATTCCTTAAGGGAGGTTTTGTTTAAAGCAATTAACAGGAAATTGTGTATAAGAATATTTAATGAAATATGAAATTCAACAAGAATGATTAAGTCACTTCCCAAGTGGTTGTCATTTGTTAAACCCTGGTTTACCTGTCTTGCTATTAATGACATTTCATTTTGAAGGATGTTTGTGTTGTAGCTAACTGTTCAAGTCTGGTGCTGACTGCTGTTCTTAGCCATCACAAAACGCTAAATTTGTGTAATTGGAGCTTCCTGCTGTTACCTGGAAATGGTGGGAAGGCTCAGCTTTGTATATTGTTTCCTAAAGTATATTAAAATAAAAAAAGAAACTATTGCTACTATAAAATTACCTTGGCTTTTTTTTTTCTTTGCTAAAATATTGGTCACATGGCCTTAGCATGACACTGCCAGTATTAAATCAGATCACAAGGGTTTCTTTATGCTGAAAATCCTCCTAATTTCAAAATCTTAACTTACCCAATTCAGAGGCTTTTTTTCCTCTTGGGCAGATGTGTTCACGTGCTCTCAGAGCTGCCAGCACCAAGGGCTTCTTTTGTGATGTTAGCCATTGTCGCTGCATTCTGGGATGCCGCAGTTCCACACTGCTCGTGCGCTTTGAGCATGTTTAAAGCGTGGAAGGTAACGCTCAGAGTTCTCAGTAAATTTCAGAGCGGTGAACTCTAAGCAACAGTATGGATGATACTTTCTAAAATACAAAAACGTTCCGGTGTAATTGAGAATTAGAGTCATACTGGAAACTGATTTTTTTTATTGTAACTTGAGGGTACTTTTAAAATGTAAGAAAAAACAAATGTTATAAATTATATCGCCATAAAGTGTTAATACCTGTGAGACTGTTGATATTTGCTGGACTTGATTAGTGCATGTAAATGAAACTCCGGAGAACTGTGTTAAGTTAGAGCCCTTACTGATGTAGGCCTGTACCTTTTCTGGAGAGATGATGTAGTGGGCAGATGTTTCCCAGTCAGATGGCAACTTGTGATTTAAGCTAACTTTGAACTTGATTTGCCAATTGTTTATTGATCTATGTCACCTTATTGTTTTGACTTTTAAAAATGTTTATGTCCCTAAAGGAACTGCTCACATACACATACGTGATGCCTAATTTGAAATTTCCCCGGTGACTTTTTAAACAATTAAACATTTTGTGGAAATATTTTTATAATATTTGATTCACTTATTCTGTAGTGAATTACTTTAAATACTGCACTTTAATACACACATGGTGTCCAGCTACTAACCTTCTTGAGGTAACCAGGGAATATTTATTGAAATAGGCATAGTATCCCAGAATATTCTCTATCTAGTTGTCCTGTTGCCATGGCTTTGAGCACGTATCTTACTTTGGTGGACACCTTGGTTCAGACAGTTAGTGAATAGAAATACAAATAGCCCCTGGGAAATCTCAGGGTTTTTATTTTTCTGTTTTAAAAGGGACATGAGTGGTGTTACATTCAAACCTTAAAAACTGATGTTGTAATAAAATGTATTTTGTGAAGGTGGGTCTGTTAGAGTCTTATCCCCGAGGAGCCAGCCTCCCTACCTTTTTCCCCTTTGTTTTCTGTTTAACTAGTTTGACTAACTTTTCATTTTAAAACTTGGGCTATATCTCCAGATTTTAAGCACACTGAAAACTCTGCCGGCCCTTTTTAAAGACATTGTGCTGCTTTGAATAGCCCAAATGAGTGATTTTATCTTCCAGATTTTATGTATCTGCTTCACAGTTGTAAAATCTTGGAAAGGAGGTGCTTAAAATTTTTCAAAGAATTAATTGTGAACCCATTTCAGAAACAATCTATTGTTGTCTTTAAACACAACCTTAACTTCAAGGGATTATTTCAAAGGGGGGAGGGGGCAGGGCATGAAGTAATTCACTGCAAACCAGAACTATTGTAGTTCAGGACTTAAAGCTACTGTGTTTAGATGTGGGGTTTGAATATACGGATTTCTTTTCAATACCTGTAAATATGGCTATATTCTTGTACTTGTACTGGAGTGTACAAAATGACACTGAAAAGTAATAAATATGTTTTGACTACGCTGTGCAGTTATTTCAGAACAGTCTGTTTTGAAAGAGTGCATACTTTTATGCGTTTGAAGAAGAAAACAAAAAATACCAGGTTACTACAGAATTTTTAAAGAGTGCTGTTCCAGTCGTGTTTCATATAATTTCTTAATTGCACTGTTTTAGTGAAAAACTTGGCTTTAGATGCTGTTATGACTTGCTGTACCCTTTCCCCCGATTCCGAGCTTTGGGAGTGCCCTAAAAGTGCATCCTGCGAGGTGAGCTCGTCCGCGCCCTTGGCTTTAAGAATCCCACTCTTAGGTCGGTTTCACCCAGGTTACCTGCAGCCCTGGTCTCTTCCTTGAGCTCCCCACACGTTAGTTTAACACTTGCCTTACCACGCATGGCAAATTCTCTTAAGAAAAAGAGGAGCTCTTGCGCTTAAGACTTTTATCCTCCCCTGTTCCCCGTCTTCAGGGGCTGACACCGCGGTTCCCCCCCAGTTGCTCAAGACCCAGACGTTTTTGTTCTCACACGTGCTCTGCCGTCACGATGTGCTTTGGGCCTGAGAGCCCCTGCCCACGTTTGCCCCTCCAGACCAGCCCTCGGTCCTCTTTGAAGGCCTCCTGCCTTCCTGTCCGCGCGCACGCACGTGCACAGCCTGCTCTCCGTGTTGTCACGCTCAGAACAAAACCCAGCGCTCCCCCGCGGCTTCGGTGTTCAAGCCCCGAACGTCAGCGCTGTCTCATGTCTGGTTCCTCCCTTGCTTGCTGCAGTCAGTCCCCCGGGGTCCTCCGTTCTCTTGCCTGGAAAGCCCTGTTCCCAGAGGCCTGCACAGCCATAGCTGGCCGCCCATTCAGTCTCTTCCCAGAGGCCTTCCCCGACCTCCCATCCAGATCAGAGCACCGCTCTCTACACCTGCGCGCTGGTATTCAGAAGAGAGTTAATGAATGATGAGTGTTAAAGGGCTATGGACAGGGTCAATTTAAGAGGATTAATTGACAAAGATTACAGAGCTGTTTCTGCAAGTTGTAATTTTGGTCCTCTCACCTTGGGAGATAGGAACGGAACAGCAGCTAGTTTTGTATGTTTTCCTTTTAAGAAATGACAGTTGGTTACCAGAACCAAACTCCAAACCCATTTTAATTGCTAGCATTGTGAAATGTGCTCTCTCTGTCTCTCAGGCCAGGTTAGTCAACTTGAACACATTTTAAGATTAAATAAGCCGCTGAGAAGCAAGATGCTGTTTCTGATGGCAGAAGCCTGGGCATGGCCGGGTGAGGGAGGCTGGAGACCGGGTCCAGGATTCACAGGGAGGGAAGGTTTGCCAGGCCCGTGTCTTCGGTTCAGATGATGCCTTGACATCCAACCAGATGCTTCTTTCAGGGTGGGTGTTTTGGGCAGAAAACACGTACTACGCTCTGAGATGTGTCACTGATGGATGAGCATCTTTATTACACACATCCACCCTAGAGGAGGACAGCTGGGGTGTGAGAATTCCCTGCTTTTGCGACTGGGTGCACTTCGTAAACAGGTGTCTTTCTCTCTTTTTCGTGTGCCTGCTGTTTAATTGCCCAGCTTGACCAGCCTGTGCGGGTGTGTTGCGGCCGCAAGTTTTCTCGTCCTGTTGAGGTAGTCCCAGGGTTACTACCTCGGATGAGAGAGGCAGAATGCAAGGACAATAATGTTCGTTTCTTTATTGTGTATTCCCATCACCTAGAAAGATCAGCCCCTAGTGTATGCTCAAATATTCTTGCATGAATGAGTGAAGTAAACATTTTAACTATGTACTTTGTAGGATTGGTCAGATTTGTATTTAATATTTAAATAATACGTTCAAACATTATTATTAAAACAAATTCATGATTAAAGAGGAGAGCTTGAACGGAGTCATTGTGAAATATCAACAGGCCACGTCCTTAAATTTCACTTTTTTTTTTCCCATTCTGATACCTTGACATTTTATCATCTTTTTGAGCTAAAACTGCTAAAAGCGATAAGCAGAAGACAGCCCCATGGTTGGAGAAGCTCTCACTTTTAAAATGCCAGTGCAGAATCTCAGGCTCCATCTCTATCTGTTTGACGAGCACAAGGGTTGCAGAGATACTATGTAAAATACTGATGATGGAATTACAGCATAAGATAGCTGATGAAATATCCCCCAAATGCTTAACAAAACAGCAACATTTGAAGAGCCAGAATATTCCTCCACAAACCTCAACACAACGAAAAAAGTACAAACCTGTAATCTGTGAAAGGTGACAGCTGGTTAGAGAAAAGCGGATAGAAAACTTTGGAGGAGTTGAGCACATCCAGTCACCCCTGACTTAGGGCCCAGCCAGAAGGTAGAAGTCACCCTGGGTATTTCCAAAGGAGGGAAATTGAAGCTGGCGGAGGGTAGACCAAGACAGGCCTGACTGGAGGGAACAGCGGGGCAGCGAGCGACCTGGAGGGCAGACAGAGGGGCAGCCCCGCCCGGGGAGCCGGGTCCAAGGCAAAGGCGAGCCCACTGAGGAAGACGCCAGCTGCGCAGAGAGGGAGAAGGCCCACCTCCCCACCTCGGCTTCGGCCCACTTCGGCAGAGCTTACCCAGAGGCAGGACGGCAAGAGAGCCCGCCCGGCGCATGCTCTGCAGCCCTGAGACGGGAAGGAACGGGAGGAACACGGACCTGAGCGAGCAAGCAGATAACCAGCTCGAGCAGAACAAGGGACGAGAGAATGCGTGCCGGTTTCAGCAACGCTTCCTGGCAGGACGGGATGCAGCACCGTCTGCGAAGTTCTAACAGATGTCTGAGAAGCTATTGTGACCCAGATGTTGCAGTTAGGAAGTTGTTCAAATATAAAGACAGCAGACACTCCCAAACATAAAAGGGTCAGAGACCTTGAAGAAAGCAAAAACTGACAAAATCTAGCCGAGAGATGAAGGGAGAAGGTGGTGAAGCACCATTGGCGACGTGGAAGCAGCCTAGCCCTGCGACCCCGGAAGACGGGGCTCGAGGCTCGCGACGCAGGAAAGCGCGGCAACGTTGGGATAAGGAAATGGGAGGAGATTCAGGTGCAGTCACTGGCTTCAGAGCAGGGAGAAAACAGGAGCTGATCAATAGAAAGATCTCTGTATGGGCAGGTCAAGCGCTTGCTCCGGCCAAGGCAAAGCAATCATCATCTGAAAACGGAAATGTACAAAAAATTCAGAATTCAATACAAAATGCCTAATAGAGAAATAGCTGAATTAGAGACCCACAAGGGAGGGAGCCTGGAAAAGCCTCACCTGAGACGTGACCTTTGGGCTGAGCCCCGAGGAGGGAGCACGAAGCAGCATGTCAAGCTCCACGTCACGTGAGGCTCAGCGGCACGGCACGGGAAGCTGTCCCGGACAACCTCGTGAACAGAAAAACGCTTTTATCACCTCTGTTACTTCCAATACTCTTCGGGAAATACTACTGTGGTTTTCAGTGATGCGAGGAAGCCAAGCTCAAGGGCGCTGGCTGTGCAACTGTGCGCGTTTAATTCCCAACTCTGTGTTCAATGACTGCACGTTGGCAGCTCGAAATTGGCCGCGGGGGTAATATGGACACCATGGAAATGGACTAACCCTCAAACCAGGCTTTTACCCCACCCCCCGGGCCTGTTAAGTATTCACCAGCACACTTCTGCATATCTGACTAGCATTATCGCCCTACCAAATGTCTAGTTAATAAAAACGTGGACAAGTCCCCAGGCCAGTCTCCCCTGTCCCGGGCGCGACTAGAAGGAAAGGCAGTGGGCAGGCCGCTGGGCCAGACCCTCTCTGGGCCAGGACCGGGCCCCTGCGCCCTGTCAGTTAGCACTTTCACGGGCTCCGTCCATGACCTCAGTTAGAGGAACCGTGCGCCGCAGGCCTGGAGGGAAAGGATGGGGATCCGGGCATGAAGCTCGCTTGCAAAGGGCCTTCTCCCTGCCTCTGTGTCCCCCCTCGGCGGTGCTTCCAATTACGCGAAGAAGTGGCACACTTTTAACGCTTTACTTCAGCTCGGGGTTTGTCCACAGCAAGAGTGTTTGGGTGACGGGTGCGGTTAACTTACCTCCGGCTCACGTGGTCCCGTCAGGAGCCTGCAGGGTTCTCCTCTCCCACACACGCTGTGTCCTCTGCCCCAAACCCCACCGGAGAAGGGTCAGCCTACCCTTCGGGGCCCTTCCCCGAGTCCCTTCAACTGTTGTCACTTGCCATTTTGTTTCTGACTCCTCTCCTGCTTTGGTGTAGAAATAGAGAAGGAATGTCAGCTGATCAAGAACGGAAAGTGAGCATCTACAAGGAAAACCGTCCAGCATTGAGAGGGGATGGAGCGGCGCCTGTGTACCAACCGGGAGAGAGAGAAACTGAGCTCAAGAGACAGTCAAGTCTGAGACCTCCCTGGTGGCCCAGTGGTAAAGAATCCGCCTTCCAGTGCGGGGGAAGCGGGTTCAATCCCCGGTCAGGGAACTAGGATCCCACATGCCGCGGGTCAACTAAGCCCGCGCGCCACAACTACAGAGCCCACGCGCCACAACTAGAGGAGAGAAAACTGCCACGCCACAGCTGGAGAGAAGCCCGTGTGCCTCCACGAAGACCCTGAGTGCTGTAACTAAGACCCAGCGCAGCCAAATATAAATAAATAATAAATCTTAAAAAAAAAAAAAAAAGCGAGCCAACCCAAGCTAGCGCCTGTGCGGCAGGCCAGCGGGAGACCCTCTCCCTGCAGCCTCTCTGCTTCCAGTCAGTCAGACGTGTCCATCATCTTCTGTCTAATGCCGTGCAGGGTTGACCATGTTTTGTTTGGTTGGCTCCACCGAGCTTATCAAGCAGGCAAAGCCACTGACCTTTAAGAAGGTGCGAGGCTGCCCTTGAGGCTGTTGGCTCGAATCCAGTCCCCCAGGGTCCGATTTGCCCATAAGCAGCACACAGGCCCCGAGGAGTCCCACGCAAGGGCACACACGGTCCCCGTTCCCGAATCTGGATACTGACATTGGGAACATGCTTGGCCTCTCTCCTCGCCTGTCCCAGTGACGCTTGCGACGTTTTATTTTGCAAAATGTCAGACATATGAGGCGTGAAGAGAACTGGCCAACGGACACCTGTGTGCTACCATCCGGAATCGGTCACTAACATTGTCATAGCCCCATTCCCTCCCTTCCCCCCAGACCATCTGGAAGTCAGTTGTAGACATTGTAGCACTTACCCTCCACACTCCAGCGTGACTCTCCCACAGGTAAGGATAGCACCTCACATAACCAACAACACTGATCACAAGAACAGATACCATTTGGTGGGGTTTGGGAGTTAAGGAAAATTAGAGAAACATCCATATGGAGGTCAAATCAGGGCTGCTCTGGCTTTCCACTGTGTAACTTGGCTTTTAGAGTCGTTCTCTACAAGCATACTTGAAAGTTTTACAATAAGCATCTTTTGCAGTCAGGAAGAAAACAAGGTTTGAAGCGGCATCAGGCCCCGCAGTTCTCAGCACGGGGCGGGCTGGGCCGTCCCGCTGGTGACACTAGGTGGCGGTGTTGGGCTGCTTTCAGGAAGGAAGGTCCCCCAGACCCTTCAGGGCTGGGGCGGGAGAGGAGGATGGAGACGCTTTCAGAGAAGTTGCTAGAACTGCGAGCAGACCCTGAAGAGGCGGGAAGGGGGAAATGGCGGAGAACTTATTTTAATGAACACACTTCTGCGGGGATATTGAGTCAGCACCGTCTCCGAGTCCGACCTACTGACGCCAAATCCAGGCTCTGCCCCTTCAGAGCTGACTTGCCATAGACTCAAGGAGGCTCGCTGTTGCTGATCGTGTGTAGGACCTGCTGCGCGGGACAAACGTGACGATGCTCAGAAAGTCCGTAGCATGTGCCCGACACAAGGCGTGAGCCGCGCCCTGAGGCCGTGGTCATTCATTTCTCCCCAACATCGAGTCCCTGTTGGCTTTATCCTCCTGAAAACCTCGCTGCCTCTGCTCCAGCCCACCTGTTTTCCAGAGCTACCTGTGTGTCGGGCGGACAATGGACTCCTCTTCAGGTTAGGGAGGCGGGCAGCAGCCTCGTGTTCAGAGCAGGGCCACATCCTCATGAGGTTTAGTCGCCACGTATTTGTGGCTGCTCTCCCGCCACTTGAGGAGTAAACCCCACAAAGGCAGGGCCTGTATGTGTGTCCTTTGTTTCCGGCAGCGCCCCCAGCGCCTAGAATAGAATAGGGCCTGGCACGTGAGTGCTTAATAAAGGTCTATTCTGATGTCTCTGTGGACAAGACAGTTGTCCATGTGGAGGTGAGCAGTCTAGGGCAGTGCCTGGGACAGAGGGAAGGAACGCAGGAGGAAGTCGTCTGAGCAACACAAGGACCTGCGGGAAGGACGTGCTGGGCGGTTGCAGGAAGCCGTCTGCCTACCCTCTTCTGTCCACCCTGAAAAATCCAAAGGCTTTGGCTGGCGGGGTTCCACTCACCACCCACTCTCATCATGCGAGTGGGCTTGAGTGCCAGGACCGCCGTGCTGGCCACTGGATTGGAGGAGGAACAAACCGGGCTAGTTGGAAACAGGAGACAGGGAAGTGGGCCATTTGATGAGAGCGCCGGCAGGTGGATGGGGCAGGTCAGGAGTCCAGCCAGGGGATGATGTTAGGGACAAGCTGAGAGGCAGCTGGCACCTGGGTACCTGGCTTTCCTTACCTTTTAGGTTTACAGCCCAGGGTGAGATGTGATTAATCTCCACTGGGAACACCGAATGGTCAGCCAGGACAGTCAGTGCAAAGGAATTCAGATAGACCTGAGTTCACATCTCAACCCTGTGGATTTCTAGCTCCGAGACCTGGTGAAAACCAGCTCTGGGAAGTGTGATCTTCCTCGCGGGTAACGCGGGGATTGTGTGACCTGCTTTGAAGGGTGATTGTGACAATTAAATGAGAGATGATGGATGTAACGGAAGGTGCTAAATCGCTGGTACTTATTGTCTATCTAATTTGGGGGAAAGCAGGCATTATTGTTAGTGGGGTTTGTATCTCTTAGGAGCTGGCAAGAATTTAAAAGGGGGGGAAATAAAAAAATAAAAGGGGGGAAGTTACCTCAGTAGGCGGGTGATGGGTTAGACCGGCTTCGATCTGATCTTTGCTTTTCTGCTCAGATCCCAGGGGGAACAGAGGGAAGCAGAACCCAGCCAGGAGAAGCCAAATCTACAGAATGAAACAGATTCCTCTCTTTCCCAAAGAGAGAGGCCAGGGAGTGACGGGGTCCAGTATTTGCAAACCTGTGAGCAGTACCGTGGTGGCTCTAGAAACAAAGCTTGGGACTTTCTCTACCTGAAGAGGAAGGAAGTTGAAAAATCTTCCCGAAGGGGAAGAGAATATGAGTTTGATGTAGCAGTTACCACCTGTGGACGTTTCATTTTAACCAGGAACGTGTGTATTTGCTTCACCCTCCATCGGGCCTTCAGTTATACCGCCCTGTGGTGAGAAGCCATGAAAGGGATTTTTAGCAAATTGAACCACTTGGTTGCTTTTGTGTAAGTGACTGCTCCATGCACTGCACTTCTCTGATCTTTCAGCTTTCCATTCCAGGCCAGCGCATGTACGAAGCCAGGATGTTTGTTACTTTTGTGGGGTAGCTACCAGCCGAGCCGGTGGTGCCCGGACAGCAGTGATGAGCCTCAGAGATACCGGGCCAACGTGCGAGGCAAACGCAGCCACGCTGCTTGGGCTACAAAGGCAGCCACTACGTTCAGTCATCGGTCAAGTCCCTACTACAGATTGGGTTGTCGCACAAGATCATCTCCGTAGCCGCTGTAACGACCCCGCGGGGCGCTTGTCCTCTACCCGCCCAGGTAGCGGTGGAGTGGCTGGGAGTTAGGCCAGGTCTGTGAACCGGACCAAGCCACCTCCCCACCCTCTGCTTCTCTTACAGGGAGCCGCGCGGGGGGGAGGCCACCCCCAGGGGGCTCTCCTGCCCTTTCTCATGCAGTACGGCCGCTGCATATGAACCTTCAAGTCGCGAGCTCTCAAAGATGCGAACGTGCGTTCGCGTGCCCAGTCACGTGGGTTAGGTCACGTGTCTGGCGTACGTTGTCACGTGCGTGTATCCTCCGCACGTGGTCGTGCTTTTGTGTGCTTCACGTACAGGACTGTGTAGACCACAGTAGTGCAGCATCTTTATTTCAAGCCCAGGATGTCCGGAAGCGAGTGTGAAAGCAGTGGTATATAGCCGACTGTGTTAGTTGGATACCTAGGCTAACTTTGTTGGACTTACAAACAAATCAGACTTACAAATGCGCTCTTGGAATGGAACTCGTTCGGATGTAGGGGACTTACTGTAGTTTCTTCTGTCTCTGGCTTAAACCGGTGATGCCGGTTTAATCCCAGTTGTGCAGTCACCGCCGAGGCGCAGACACACCTACGAGCTAGCAGGAAGCGGGGTTCGCGCCATGGGCTCTGGGGATCCCGGCAGCACTGGCAGGGCAGCTTCAGGGCCCAGTACGAGCTGCAACGTCTGTTGGTAAAGGGTGACATTCTTTTTGCCCATTCACGCGGCAAACATTCATTGAGCACCTTCTCGTGTGCCAGAAAAGTTCCCCGGTGCTTGGGCCACATCACTGAACCGAAACCCCCCTGCCCGCTGGAACGCGCACGCTTCCACGGGAAAACAGACAGCAAATGGTAAACATCACACTTAAGTAAATTACGTGGTGAGTTAGAAGGTGATAAGTGATGTGAATACAGCACAAGAAGCACAGGGCAAGAAAATCCAGATGCATGCGTGGCACGGGAACAGACTGCCGTTTTATTTCATTTTTTAAAATTATTTTGTCTTTTGATTTTTTTGGCTGCACCCCACGGCACGCGGGATCCGAGCTCCCCGACCAGGGATCGAACCCGTGCCCCCAGCAGTGGGAGCGCAGAGTGCTAACCACTGGACTGCTGGAGAGCCCCATGTTGCCACTTTAAGTAGCGTGTTGGGGGGTCAGCATGGTCGAGCGGTGACACGGAGCCAAGACTTGGGGCAAAGGCCCACCGGCTAGAGCAGGCCTGGCGTGGGGCGGGCGGAGCGATCGGCAGGGGCACCGGCAGGAGATGAGCTTGGATGGGTGGAGGGTCCAGATCACGTGGGGCCCTGGAGGCATGTGAGGAGTGAGCCGGGTCCGTTGGAAGGTTTTGGTTGGAGCAGATCACGCTTACGTCTTAGAGGGCTGTGTGCCGAGAACAGACCGAACGGGGGTGCAGTGAGGGGAGAAGCAAGGCCCTTAGGGCTACTGTAGAGGTCCAGGCGCGAGGTGCTGGGGGCTGGGCGGTGGCGGGCGCAGGATGCCGTGAGCAGTGGGAAGAAGGCCGACCTCGCTGCTCGGCGCGCTAGATGCTGGGGGATGGGGGTGACCCCGCGGTTCTGGGAAGAGTGAAGGAGAGAGGTGGGAGGTGGCCCCGGTTGCTCCCAGGACACGGCTGCGGATGGCGCAGGGCCGCTTGGGCACCTGCAGCGCTGGCACGGCGGGACGTGGCCTCCACGAAGGGCCCGGGATCTGGTGGAAGGACCCCATTTTCACAGCTCAGTCCCTGCGGCCCTCGAGGGGCTCAGGGGGCACGATGCTGGCGGGTGAGGTGGGTCCGCTGGAGAATGTGGTGTGTGTGTGCGTGTGCGTGCGTACGTGTGTGTGCGCGTGGGCTGCGCGTGCGTGCGTACGTGTGTGTGCGTGTGTGCATGTGCGCATGCGTGCGTACGTGTGTGTGCGTGCGTGTGCCAGGGAGGGGTCCTGCCTTGGGCAGGTGGGGGCAGGGGCGTGACCACGAGGCTTTGCTTCGCCAGGGCCCCAGGCCCTCGGGGCGGCAGGGACCCCGTGCACCTGCCCACCAGGCCCAGCGAGGTTTGTTCCGCCAGAGGGAGTAAAAGCCCACCTTGGCACTGCGGGACCTCAGCGTCCGGCCGGGCTGGCGGCTCGGGGGCGGCTCGGGGCAGCAGCGGGAGTCAGCGCCCTTCCCTGCGCCGAGGACCGAGGCTCGCCCGGGGCAGCGCGGCTCAGCTCCGCCGCGGGCGCCTGCGGGGACCAAGACCTTCCCTCTCGGAACCGCCCCCGTGTGGGTGACGGGCTGTGGGGCCGCCAGCCCGACGCTGCCTGAGCCAGGGGCCCCGCCGGCCGAGCAGACGCCCCCGCCGCCCGCAAGGAGAGCCGAACGAGGCGGGGCTCAGGGCTCGCTGACGAGGTCGAGGCCTGTTTGTCCGCAGCCGCTTAGCAGAGTCCGAGCAGCCGAGTGCCTCCCGCCGTGAACCCAGCCCGCCTTTCCAGAAGGGTCGGGGCCCGAGGGAAAGGAAGGCCTCTTCTGGGGGTTTCCTGGACGTGGGGCATGCGCACGGAAGCCTCCAGAAGACCACCAGAAAGGCAGGAAGGGGGGACTGCCCTGGGGTCACGGTGGCTAAGGGTCGGCGCTGCCAGGGCAGGGGCCCGGGTTCCATCCGCGGCCGGGGAGCTGGATCCCACTCGCCGCAACTAAAGAAGATCCCACACGCCGCAACTAAAGATCCCACACGCTGCAACTAAGACACGGCGCAGCCCAACAGACAAACAAATAAATACTATTTAAAGTCAAATGGAATAAAATAAAAAGGCCGGAAGGTAGGAGGGGAGTGAAGAAGCAAACGGAGGCGTCCCCTTCCGCGCGGCCGGCCCCCCGGCGTGAATAAGCCTCCGTCCCCGCGGAGGGGGACGTTGCCGCCGCGCACGAGGGCGAGAGACCTGACCGCACTCTCATAACCCAGGTTTGCAGGACGTGCGGGAAACTCCTGGCCCCTCCGCGCTAGCTGTTCTGCCAGGTGCCAGGTAAGCATTTGGGAGGGACGCTTTTCCCTACGGGGCCAGGTGGCCCTCAGGGAGGCCGGCAGAGGCGGGCCTGGTCACAGGCTCCGGCCCTCCTGCCCGGGGGTCACGAGCGCCCTGCGCGCGCCACGGGGCGCCTGGGGTCGTGGCCTGTGCGGCCCGGGAGCTGCCCGCTCACCCGTCCTGCAGGCAGGACAGCGGCCCCCGGGCGGCCGGGGGCCTTGCGCGGGAGGTCAGGCCTGGGCGGCGGCTCCTGGTAGAGGCACGAGGCAGCCAGCGAGGCCTCTCCCCGCCGGGGCGCCCGGGAGTGACGGCAGGGGATTCGTGTGGCCCGTCACACGGAGACCCCCGCCGCCGCCGCCGCCAAGCCGCCGCCTGCCACCTCTGCCCCCAGCTCTGCGACCAGGGCCGGGCCGGGCCGGGAGGGCGGCGCTGCTGAGGGGGAGCGGGGCCGTGGTCTAGCTGAGGCTGCCGTGTCCCGTCCCGGCCACACCCTCTCCAGCCCGCTTGGTGCCCAGCCCTGGGCTCTGCAAGCCGGGGCCCTGCCCGGCAGGACTCAGCTGCAGAGACCTGGAACGGGTCACGTCCGGAGAGGTTCGGGCCGTGACGTCCAGTGGTCCCCAGACAGGTGGAGGGGCGTCCCCGCAGGGATGGTGCCTCCGCTGAGGGTGCTCCGAGGGGACGTGTGATGTTTAAAATCCTGTCAAGTTCGTAGGTCTGGCAAAGGAAGGCTTTCCAGGCAGGAGGGTCTCTAAACCCCAGGAGAGCTGCAGAAAGAGGTAGAGGGCCTGCCGGGGGCAGCCCGAGGGGCCAGACGGGTGTGAGTGTGGAGGCCTCTTCCAGCCTGGGGATGCGCTGGGATCCGAGTTAACGAAGAGATGGGCTCAGGGAGAAGAAGAGCCTGTACAGACCAGCAGGCAGCTGAGAGACGGGCGTGTGCCGACGTGCGAGGTGTGCACAGGGGCGGCAGGAAACCCAGCGCTGACGCTTTCTGATTCAAAGGAGGAGCGAGAAGCGTGAGCTTTGTGACCATACTGTAACTAGACACTGTCTGTGCCTTGGCCGGCATTGTCACCGCTGCCACTTGAGCAGACCTGGTGGCGGGGCCTGGTCTTTCTCCCAGAGGCTCGTAGGCGCCTCATTAAACACGAGCTCCGGCCTCAGCTGTGAAGTCCTGCTCTGGACGCCTTCTACTGACGCCAGACCAGTTCTGCTCGAGCAAAGCTGCAGGATCAGGGCTGGGGAGGGTTTATTTATCTAGAAAACTGAATCAGCCTTGGACCTAAAACCAGCAACTGTGACGTATCTAGACCAGAGCTGGGAAAACATCCTCACAGTGTTCCAAGCCTTCTGGTGGCATCTCCTCATTTACAGTTTATTTGGGATGGTGATGTTTAACGTTCTTGGACTTTGCAGAAACTTACTGTATTTCATGGCCTTCGTTCACCAACCTCCCAGAAATCTGTATCAAGGCAAAAGCCTGCACTTACGGTGTTGGGGGGTTGCCTTCTGCTCTGAGTTCTCCTGTAGCCCAAGCATCTTGCTTGGAGACACGTGGGCTTCTGGGAGTTGGGGGTAGGACCCTGTGATAAGCGTGCAGACCTTCAGTCATTCAGTGAGAGCTTCTCCCTTGTTGAGGCAGGATTAAAAGGTCAGGAGCACTCAAAATATAGAATGGGGTGACCTGTGCTGGACTTCTCGATTCTAAATGAAAAGATTGCAGTCTGTATATTCCTCTTTAAGTATTCTCTGGCTGCCTTCCACAAATTATGACATGTTGTAGTTTTATTCCCCTTCCGCTGGAAAACTTCTTTGTTTTGTTTTGTTTGCTTTCATTTTTATTTTATTTTTTTATTGAAGTTTAGTTGATTTACAGTGTTGTATTAGTGTCAGGTGTACAGCAAAGTGATTGTTATATATAAATATATTAAGTTACATATATCTATTCTTTTTCAGATCCTTTTCCAGTACAGTTTATTACAAGATACTGAATATAGTCCCCTGTGCTATACAGTAGGTCCTTGTTGCTTGTCTATTTTATATATAGTAGTGTGTATCTGTTCATCCCAAACTCCCCTTCCCCTTTGGTAACCATAAGTTTGTTTTCTGTGTCTGTGAGTCTGTTGAAACCTTTTCTAATTTCCCTTTTAACTCCTTCTTCAATCTGTGGATTGTTCAGAAGTGTGTTGTTTAATTTTCAAATATTTGGGGTTTTCCTAGTTATATTTTTATTATTGATTTCTAATTTAATTTCATTGTAGTCAGAGGGCATACTTTATATGATTTCAATATTTTAAAGTTTACAGAGACTTTTTTATAGCCCAGCGTATCGTTTATGCCGGTAGAGGTACCATGAGTACTTGAACGCTGTTCTGCCCTTGTCAGGTACCTAAAAACGTAGGTGGTAGCGTCCAGATCTTCTTGTTTTTCTTGATTTTTGCCTAGTTATTCTGTTAGCAATCTTGTCAATTGCTGAGAGGGGGCTGTTAAAATCTCACACTAGAATAGTGGAGACATCTCCCTTTCCCTTTAATTATAGCAATATTTGCTTCATGTGTTTTGAATCTCTGTAGTTAGACACACACATTTATGGTTGTTATGACTTTGGATGAGCTGATCACTTTATTGCAATGAAATGTCCCCTTTCATCTCTGGAAGTACTTCCTGTCTTAAAGTCTGTTTCCTCTGCAGTAACGCAGCCCCTGAGCCGTCTCATGCCTGCTCTTTGCTGCATGTATCCTTCTCCATCCACTTACTTGCAGCTTACATGTGTTGTATTTAACCTGCACTTCTTCTGGACGGTGCATATATAGAGAATCTCTATTCTGACAGTCTCTGCCTTTCAGCTGGAGTGTTTAATCCATCAATCTTTAACGTAATTACTGACATACTTGCGTTTGGATCCACCACTGAGTTTGTCTTCTCTTTGTCTACTCTCTTTTTGTTCCTTTTTCTTCCCCACCTCTCAGCCTTCTTGATCTCACCGCCAGGCCTCACGGACCAGATTTATATCTGCAGCCCGGGCCCCTCCCCTGGACCCCAGACTTCGAGATTCAACTCTCTCCTCAACGTGTGTCTTTGGGCACCTAATAGGCATCTCACACCCACACCAGGCCCAGCCTCCCGACGGCCTTTCCTGCTCCTCCCTCAGTGGTCCCCTCGAACACGGTGGCGATTCTTCCTGGTGCTTCGTCCGCATCCCCCTTCTCCTGGTCAGCATTCGGCCCGTCCTTCCCGGCCTTCCGGCCAAAACTTGGAGTCGTGCTCGACTCTTCTCTTTCTTTCACCCTCACGTTCAGTCCACGCGTCTCCCGTCTGTCTCATCTTCGACAGACACAGAACCCACTGCTTCCCACCACCTCACCTGGACATCCTAGACGGAGCACCCTCACCTGTCACCTGGGCCACAGCGCCTACCCGCGGTGGTCATCCCACAGTCTAGTCTCAGTGCAGCAGCCAGAGGGATTCTTTGAAAAGCTAAGTCTCATCACTCCTCTGTGATGCAATGCCTCCCATTGTAAAAGTCAGAGGGTTTACAATGACCTATCAGACCATTTCCTGTATCTGCTCTGTCCTCTTCTCCTCCTCTTGATCACCCCATTCTAGCCATCTCGGCCCCTTTACTGCCCCTCAAACTCTGTTTCTTGACTTTTTTTCGTTATTGCCTCCGCCGGGAGCAGAAGGGAAATGCCTGTTCAGATACTATTTTCCTAATGACCCTCTTACACCACCCCATGAAATCTTAATGCCATAAATATACTACATTTGATTATCTACCGTCTCTGTGTTTGTGCTTTACACCAGCGGTCCCCAACCTTTCTGGCACCAGGGACCGGATTCGTGGAAGACAGTTTTTCCATGGACGGGCTGAGGGGGGGTTGGTCCCGGCGGTCATGAGAGCGACGGGGAGTGGCAGATGAAGCTTCGCTTGCTCGCCCACCACTCACCTCCTGCTCTGCGGCCTGGTTCCTAACAGGCCACGGACCAGTACCAGTCCATGGCCTGGAGGTTGGGGACCCCTTCTTTACACATTAAAAGAGTAAGTTTTTTTCATCCTCCAAGAGTGAATTTCCTGCCCCTTTGGATGACGTCTCCCTGTTGAGAATGCGTGCTTTCACTCTTTGCATGTAGTTCTACCTCAGGGCCTTTGCACCTACTGTACCTTCTGTACACAAACACTCTTCCCCCATCGAGCTGTCAAGCTCACTCCCTCACCTCCCCCAGGACTTACTAAGACGGTCACTTTTCAGAGAGGCATCGCTCGGTCACTCTGTGGGAAGAGTGACTCCATGACTCAAGCTCCCCACTCCCTTCCTGGCTCTGTCCTTTCACCTGAGCGCTTGTTACCATCTGGCATCTGCACATGTTACTCACCTATTTTTTGTTGTCTCTCTGCCTTCACGAGAGTGCACATTCCAGGAGATGTTTGCGTTCATCGATGGCTCCCGGACCTGGCCCATTTCTTGGCACACAGAACATGCCCTATAACACTTGTTGAGTGCATGCATGCCGTGCTCACCTGTGCATACCTTCCTTCACTGTGTGGCCCCGTGTGCCAGCTCATCCTCTATTCTCCTTTTCATCTACCAAGTCCTGTCTTTGCTTTAAAGCCCAAGTCAGTACCAACTTCTCCCTGATCCCTTTCCTGGTTTTATGTCCTCAAGAATATTATAAAGTTTTGGACTTCCCTGTGGTTACAATTCTGTCTCGCAATGCAGGGGACGCCGGTTCGATCCCTGATTGGGGAGCTAAGGTCCCACATGCCACAGGGCAACTAAGCCTATGCGCCATAACCGCTAAACACCACAACTAGAGAGAAGCCCGTGCACCACACTGAAGAGCCCACGTGCTGCAACGAAAGATCCTGCATGCCACAACTAAGACCCGAGGCAGCCAAAATAAATAAATAAGTAAATATTAAAAAGAAAGAAAAGAATATTATAAAGTTCTTATACCCCGCACTCCTGGCAGGAGTTATAGAATTAGAATTAACTATTGAAGGCTGAACTTCTTTTCTTCTTGGTCTAATATGCCTCAAAACTATTCAGTGACACTACCTTTTAGCTCCAAGAGATGCTGGGTTATTCCTGAAACTGCGAATGTTTATATACCATCAAAAGACTGAGTGGAATGGGGGGCGGGCTTCTGAGTTGAATGTGTGGACATAAAGAAAGGAGAGAAAACCATTTCATCTCCAGGCTGATTGACACCGTGGAAGTGTGCTTGGGTGGATTCAATCGGCCTGGTGCTACTGGAAGTAAGGAATATATTTTCTTGCTGGTTTTCATTGCATTAGATCATGTTGTTTTAACCCAAGGGCCTCAGGAAGTGCAGAGTAAATTGGAACGCTCAATCAAATAAAAAAATCTGCTTAAACGGAGTAACGGTGGGTGTGCCGCAAAAGCTAAGGTTCAAGTTGACATTCCAGCCCCAGCTCGTAATGTTGTTACTGAGGACCCTGTAGCGGGGGAAGGGGAGAGGGTATCAGACTTCCACACACTGGCTGTGACTTTCGTTACTTTAGAAGAGAATGAACCTTGTGATAACCTAACTCTTTTGTGGTTATTCATTTTCTCATGTGTTCAAAGGTCAGTCTGGGCAGGACAGCAAGTGTCAATATACTTTGCCATTTGCTTGGTGGGCCTTGGCTGGTGGAACAGAAGTGCCTCAGGGGAAATTGCAGTCCACGCCGTCCTGGCCATCCCATCTCTCCAGTGCTGGCGGGGCATGGGGAGGGAAGGGCGATCCTGTAGCAGGAGTGAGGGAGGCGCTCTGTAGCCCAAGGCCCTGCATTCCAGAGGCCGTGGCTTCCGGTGTTATCTGCGTGCTGTTGACCCAGGAATATGATCAGTGAGTCTGGAACCTCTCAGTCGAAAGAGTAGGTGATGGTAAACTGTTTGCCTCTGGCGCAAGCCCGCTCGTTGCAGCGGCACAACCGTATTTGGGGGGCTGGACTTCTCCGAGACAGCTGGGGTAGCCTTTGGGCCTGACTGAGGGCGGGAAAAGTCTGTATTCAGTGTCTTCCTGGTTCTTCCTTCTTCGTCCTCATTCTCCTGGTCACGGTCCCTCCTCACATATCAGCCCCTTAGAATACTAGGAGCCAGTCTTTACAGCTTAGGAGACAGTCCCTCCTGTAGTATTTTCGTTAAATCTCACGATGTCCCCAGGCGGCAGGAATTCTCATCGGGACCTCCACTTGGTCAACAAGAAAGTGGAGGGAGACATTGAAGCAGGAAACACATTTCGGCATCACTTCTCACATCACATAACCTGTGCAGCACACAGCTCCTGGCCGGAACCCTCGGAGCCCTAGGGCTGCCCTCACCAGATAGTCACATAACGAGGAAGCACGGCCTCCATGATGGGCGTTGTGCTACGTGCGTTGCACGTAACGCCTTATTTTTCCTCCCAGTAACCTTATGAAATGGTTATTTTATTCCCATTTTAAAAATGAAAAAATAAAGGCTTAGGAAGACGTGAAGACTGCCACCAAGTGTATGACAAACAAACAGCTCCATTAAATCCATCTTTATTAAGAAAAATAAAAGACTGGCGGAATCACAGACCTAGTCACGGTGTTGCCAGGGTGCAGGTGGCGTTTGGGGTCCAATTGTGCCTTCCTTATCCCAGTCCACTGCCCCCTAAACCCTGGGGGAGAAACACTTAGCGGGTGTGAGGCCAGGGAGGTTTACAGGCAGAAAAGCATCCTCGTTGAACTGTTAACTCAGAAGCCAGCGCTTTGTATCCTAAACCAAGGTAATGGTTGAAGAGGCATAACTGCTACCAAGTTTAGGTGAGAAGGTAGTTGGTTGAGTTTGTAAAACCCAGGCTAGGAAGACGTCAAGGGAGAGACCAGTTGGCATCTCTGGGTGGCTCTCAGCCAGTTTGCTAGAAATCCTTTTGCTGAAACTCCTTTAATAAGCTTTTATGAAACACTTATTTTACTAATTGTTTTGCTCCTTTCCCTATGGCTAGCACTGTTCACACCCCAGTCCACACATCACCCCAGCCTTTGCCCTCCTCTGCTCGGCCACTGCTGTTCTCCCAGGCCCATCTCTTTCCGACTGGTGCTTGGACACTATCCAACTTTCATGTCCGCCGGGAGGCCAACGATGTTTGTCCTTCCCTCCCTGCTCAGCATCTTGTCTCAGGGCCTCAGGCTTGCTTGGACAGGGATTTGATTGTAAGACAGAGAGCTCAACTCTCTCGGTAACGAGTGATTTGGGAGATCCCACTGGTCAGAGCCTATGCTCCACCCAGCCTTGCCGCATTGCTAATGAGGGATGCAGGACCCTGTGATGGGGTGAGAATCTCAGGAAGGAGCAAGGTTTTTAATCTCTCTTGCAAAAGCTCTATCCCGGGTCAATGTTTCATAACACAACAAGCACAGTCAAGTCCTTGTAAGACAGTCCGTTTGTCCTCAAGTAGAAACATTTAAGATGATGGGTGATTTTTTTGGTGTGGTTCCTTTATCCTAAAAAATAGGTCCACATTCCCTGTGGCTACACTGGAGCTTCCAGCACGAAAGACTCATCACAGGCAGCGCTCCCCGAAGGGATGGTGGACGTGCTTGGGAAGTTCGTCGCCGTTGATGGTGAAGGGTGTGTACAGGGGAGGGTGCCTTCATTCCCTCCAGTGGCAGCCCTCACTTTATACCAGCTGTCTGCCGACTGTCTCCGAGGACTTGCTGTTAGCCAAGTTAGGTGAACACAGAAAGGAATCCAGAAAGAGCTAAGAGATTTAAAACATCACATCTGAGAACTAAGTATCAAATTTTCCCTCTGGCAGTCTTATCCGGGGAGCCCTTCTCTAGCACATGGGGCAACGCAGAAAAGCTATTTGGTACTAATAGTGATTGAAATATGATCTCAATTAATTTACGATTTCACTAGAGTGGCTGACCTTCTAACGCAAGAGTACGGCTTCTCGCTCAGGTTTCTACTGGGTTATGACAGTTGGGCCAGAGAAAAGGGCTTTCTGAATAATATGGCTTTGCCTGTGTTAAGGTGATACCAAGTTAGCACCTCAAAGAAATAATTATTTGGTTAGAAATAGTGCCCCAGTTACCCAGAAGAGTATCCGGAAGGGTGGCTTGGTAAAGTGACTCTAAAGCCTTGGGTGGGTCCTGGGTCCCTGCTCCATTGCCTTTTAGCTTTGTGATGCAGATCAAAGACAGGACCACTAGGAACTGCAGTTTCCTCTTCTGAAAATGGGGATAATAATACCTCCCCTCTCTGTATCATAGGATTGTCAGGATGAACAAATGAGGTAAAGCAGAACTCTTCAGAGACCGTAAAGCGTTACATAAACATTAGTTGTCACTACGTGCTTTTCCGTGAGGCTGACGCCAGGAGACAGGTCATAGGGTATCTGGCGACCTGGCAGCAGGTGTAGGTCTCAGTGTCTGTCTGGAGGAGCCTCCGTTTTTCTGGTGGAGCAGGTGTACAATCCCTCAACCGTCTCTCACCGCGTCTTCTGGGGCTGGGGGCTGGGGGGTGGTACTTGGTGTCTCCTGTGAAGCTCAGGGCGAAGGTTCTCCAAGTGTGGCAGCATCAGGAGCATATCAGCAACACCCGGGAACTTACTAGGAATGCAAGTTCTCAGGCCCCGCTTCCGACCTGCCGAATCAGAAACCCTGGGCTTGGGGCCCATCGATCTGGGTTTTTTTTAATTAAAAAAATTTATTTATTTATTTATTTTTGGCTGTATTGGGTCTTCGTTGCTGTGCGCGGGCTTTCTCTAGTTGCGGCAAGCAGGGGCTACTCTTCGTTGCGGTGCGCGGGCTTCTCATTGCGGTGGCTTCTCTTGTTGCGGAGCACGGGCTCTAGGCGCACGGGCTTCAGCAGTTGTGGCTCGCAGGCTCTAGAGCACAGGCTCAGGAGTTGTGGCACACGGGCTTAGTTGCTCTGCGGCATGTGGGATCTTCCCGAACCAGGGATCGAACCCGCGTCCCCTTCCTTGGCAGGCGGATTCTTAACCACTGCGCCACCAGGGGAGTCCCCCATCAGTCTGTTTTAACAAGCCCTCCAGATGATTCCGACACTTGCTCACGTTTGAGAACCGTGCACTAGGTCTTGGAGCCTTTGCAGAAACCAAGAACAAGGGCCCCGCTTTTTTTTTTTTCTTTTTTTAATTTTATTGAAGTCTAGTTGATTTACAATGTTGTGTTAGTTTCGGGTGTACAGCAGAGTGATTCACTTATACATACAGATATATCCACTCTTGTTTTAGATTCTTTTCTCATATAGGTCATCACAGATGATTGAGTAGAGCTCCCTGTGCTCTACAGCTGGTCCCTGTTGTCTATCTTATACCTAGTGGTGTGTGCACGTCTGTCCCAAGCTCCTAATCTATCCCTCCCCGCCAAGTTTCCCCTTTGGTAACTGTAAGTTTGTTTTCAAAATCTGCGAGTCTGTTTCTGTCTTGTAAGTAAGCTCATTTGTATCATTTTTCAATTTTACTCCATGCCTGAGCACCACCCCGTGACACCTGTCTTTCTCCACCTGAAGGACCCCACCTTGCCGGCTGTGACTAACCCTCCGCCACACGAGCGGGCATCACAAGGGAGGCTCTGGATTCTAGAGCCTCAAGGGGCTCGAGAAGCCAGTTTTCAGTTTGGCGCATTTTGTAGCTGAGGATTCTGCAGCCCCCAGGGGCTCGGTGAGAGCTGATCCAAACCCAGAGCTGGGGTCAAGGTGCCGCTCGGCCCGGGGCTCTTCTCCCACTGCCTTTCTTGCATCCCGATCACAAAGTTCCAAGTACTTGCTCCTCAGAGGAGGAAGGACCCCGCGGAGCAGCAATGTCAGGTGGGAAGCCGGGGCCCCCCCTCCGAGGGCAGGGCCCCAGGGGAGGTCGCGGATACCTTCCTGGTGGCCTGGAAGAGACATCATCTCCAGGAGTGATTGGGGGGCTCCCACCACCCTCCTCAAGAGGGAAATCAGGTATGGGCCTCAGTCAGGAGCCCTGAGGGGTCCCTTCCCTGGAAACCACTTCCCTGGCGGGCGTGGGCAGCCTGGCTGGTGTGAAGGCTATGATTCTCGTTGCCTTGGTTTATGCACCTAAAGACGCCGAGGTCAGGGTCAGGATCGGGGAACATTTTCTACAGGAAAAGGCCAAGGTCGGAGCAGAGGGAGATTGCAAATTGAATCAAGCACCAGGAAAAACGGTCACTGACAGCTACCCAGGCAGGCTGGTTCCTGCAGCGAAAGCTGAAATCCAAGGACGACCCCAAACCCATTCCCAGAAATCCTCACTTCAGGCTCCTAGGAGGTGAGTGAAGTCTGGGTGATTCAATCACCTTGTAAACAGCTCTACTCTGAGCAGCAAAAGTTCTCTCTTCTCCTTTTCCCCTCTCCCTCAAATTGCTCCTTTTGTCAAGAGGTAATTTGGCCTTTCAGTATCACCAAAATGTTGCTGTGGACTTTCAGAAACGCTCGCAATTTCTACCCCTACCCTGGTTCAAAGAGAAACGGACAGTGAATGTGGTGGCCCGTCACAGCTTCTCCCTTTGAGATGGGCCGGACGGTGATGCCCTGAGCCCAGAGTCTCCGTGGGAGGCTCAGCTGCTGTGACCCCCGGGTGGAGGGTGTACCTCCGCTCGACTTCCTCAGCTCTCAAGTCAGAGACAGACGTGATCATTTCCGTGATTTAATTTAAAAGAGGCTGACGTGGCCTCACGTAGCTCTTACCCAGTACCAGAGGAACGGTTTGATTAATTTGATCAGTCTAGACGGGCAAGTCATGTGGGATTGGAGCCTGAATTATCCTGTTAGCCTCTTGGCTTTGATCTCGACCCGAATGAGAGTCAGGTTCTCAGGTCACGTGAGGGCGGGCTGTGGGGCCCCAGGCTGCGTCCGCAGCGCGCTGCCACCCTCAGTGCCGGGGAATGTCAGTCACCTTCCTTCGGTGTTGCTTGGATCAGGAGAGGAGGGGATCTCTGTTTTACTCATGTGTTTGGAGGTTTTCTGTTTGCTTTTGAAGGTTGACGTTGGCCAGAAGAGTTTGTGGGTTTGTAGGAACAATGCACACATTTAGGACTCAGAGGTTTAGGGCAATGCCTCCCGGGGGTTCTGTTCAGTAAACGCAATTACACCAAAAATACAAAAATACCAAAGAATGAACCAGGGTGGCCCAGAATATGACCTCCTCCTTGGGAGGCGCCCTGGCCTGCTGGCGGGTGACACAGGCCCCTCACAGGGAAGGGTGCTCTGTTCAGAACGGTGGTCACAGCCGTGGTCCACACCTCACCTGCTGCCACCAGCTTCCCCGGCCTCATGCCCAGAGGAGATTATTTGTTACTGTCCGAGGCCCTAGGTAGGAAGGTTCTGGGAACAGGGCTCACAGCCCTCTTACTGAGGTCACCGCATGACACTGAGACACGTTCGTTGAAACACCGAGTCTCAGTTTCCCCTAGAAGGACCTTGCTTTCTGTGTCAACAGCAAAGGGCAGCCGCCTGTCCTCCCAGGTGGCTGCTGCTTCCCTCTGGTCACTAGAGGGCGAGAAAGACCCAAGCCCAGGCCGGCCCCCTCTGGCCAGAGGGTGTGTCCCCTCCAAGAGGAGAAAGCTCTGGGCTGCAAAGACAGGGCATCTTTATTCTCTGGAAAACAAAACGGATAATGGCTGTGTATGTTCCAGTGTTGGCTTAGGAATGAGGGGTTACCTTGGTGGGTTTTCCACTTCCTTTTTCATTTTTAAACAGTTTTTACGTTCTCTAGAGAGTGAACACAATTAAATAACTTGAATCATGCACAGTTAAGAACCCAAACGTGTGAGAAAACAGCAGGTGGTGGTTTGGGGCAGAGGCCCTGCTCCCGGCGCTGCTGCCCTGGCCTCAGGGGCTGTGACACACAGGGAGGACGCTGGGAGGTCAGAGCTTTCAGCAGCAGGAAGGGCACAGCCTGGGCTTGGCGGTTCTGTTCCCGGTTCTGCAGGGCCTGGTCCCAGGAGCATCTCAAGGCAGACTTATCAAGAATTTAAAATAACATGTTCCAAATGAACCTGTCTAGGGAACATAATCAGACTCACAGACACAGAGGACAGACTTGTGGCTGCCAAGGGGGAGGGTGAGTGGGGGAGGGATGGAGTGGGAGTGTGGGATTAGCAGATGCAAACGAGTATAGAGAATGGATCCTACTGTAGAGCATGGGGAACTATAGTCAATATCCTGTGATACACCATCATGGAAAAGAATATGAAAAAGAATGTGTGTATATGTATATGTATAAGTGAGTCACTATGCACTACAGCAGAAATTAACACAACGTTGTAAATCAACTCTACTTCAATTTAGAAAAAGAATGGAAAAAAAATAACGTGTTAGCAGAAGCTGGGAAAATAAGCTACAGCACCACCGTGAAGAAAGATGTGGGATCCCCAGCTCACCTCCCCTTCCCCCATCTCTCCTTCCACCCTCCTCTGCCTTCTTTTTTTGGGGGGGGGTCTCGAATTATGCTATGGATATGAAATGATTTTGGAGGAAGTTTGTGAAGGTCTGCTGAGTCTTTATCCCCATAGAAGGTTAAATCTGGCCACTTGTCAAGTGAAAGAAGACGAACTCTGTCAGGACAGAGAGAAAGGAAGTACCTTTCAGTAACACACAATGCAGGTTTGGGAGAATGTCTATGAGTTTGAAACGGTTTTGAGATTTTCTCTTTGGTCTTGTGTGGATCGCAAACTTGACTTAACAGCCCAGTTATCAGCTGTCCTCCTGTGGTCCATCTACCCTTTGCAGCCTGCGCTATGATTACCTGCCAGTGAACTAGACCTGCCAGGTTAGTAAGGGCTGGGTCGTACTATGTTTTTTTTGTGAATTAGAAAAAGGCACCTCCTCTCAGGCAGTCAGGGCAAACCCCAGGGTGCACGGTGGTTCTGGGGATGGGAGCTGAACCTCAGCCCTCACTCATCCCTGCAGCGGGAAGTCCTTGGTCTGGAACAGCTTGGCACAGTCTGAGTTGACGCTTCAGTCCTTAGTCCTTCATGAGTTCCAGGGCCCAGCATTTTCCCTACTTCTGGAAAGTGACACAGCGTTTCATCTATAACCAGAACCTGTGGCTGTAACTCTAGCATCTTAGTGTTGAAAGAGATTTTAAAGGGTCTCTTGCTCCAACCACTGGTTCACACGTCCTTCACCCGACTTCCTCTAGTGCTGGGGAACCACCGCTCCTCCCGGCTCCCAAGAGCAATCATGCTAGCAAGGTCTTCCTTACTTTTAAGTGTTCCTGACAGCTTACTGCTGGCACCCACTGGTCCATGGTGCGCCCTCTGCAGTTATACAAGCAAGTCTCCTTTTTTTATCATTGAAAGTTTTCCCTTCGCATTTATTGTTAAGCGTGGCACTGAGTGCCTTTACCAATTTGATCACTTCTCAAAGACCTTTTAAGGTGCTCCGTCTGCATTAAGCTTACGTTCTAGAGTGGTCTGATCAGTGCAGTTTCCAGTAGGACAGTCATAATTTGGCGGTGGACTTTTTTCAACTGGCACTGGCACCAAGTTGCCTTGTCAAACACCTGTGCTATTACCTGCATCTGTTTTTAAGGGACAGAGCTCCTAAGTGATAGGTGGGGTCAGATGGCTGCTTTTTGGAGGCCTTCGTAAAGCATTTCTTGAAAGGTAGTAATTGCACTTTATTTGACTCGATAGAGAAGGTGGTGCTCGCTGTTTTGGACCCTGATTTCACTTTTGAGGCTCTTCCACAGAATCTGGAAATGATCTTAGAGTTCACTCTACTGGTCATACCTGATGCATGACAAAACAGGCCTGGGGAGGTTTGTCCATGTTTGGCCCAAACCACACACTGCTGGCCGGAGCCCTACGTACGCAGAGCCCCAGGAGCAGGGAACACCTCTCTCCTCTTCTCTGAGTTGGGAGCTTCTGAGGGACACGGACCAGGGACAGTGCCCCGCCACCTGCCCTGGCCACAGAAGTTTCACACTTCTTTTCTGTGTTTTCCAAGTTTCCTTTAATGATGCATAACTTTTGCAATCAGGAAAAAAAATATATTTTATAACTACATTTATATAAAACCGTATTTTTTCCAAACACACATAAACTCCCCTGGCCTCGTCTCTACAGCTGCAGGGTGCCACTCAGGAATGTCTATTCCATCACCCTCAACTGCTTTGCAATAATTAAATGATTCCCGGAGCCCATTTTGACCAAGAGCTAGACAACAATACAGCCCTTTCCCATCCCATCCACCACCGTCCTCACTCCCCCGCTGCCCCGGGCTTGTTCTGAAGACCCACATCTGTTCCCTGCGTTAAAGGGGACAGGGAAGGAGGTTTTGGTGCGGACAGGACTGAGAACTCCAGCCTGATGGGGCGCGATGGAACAAGGGTCGCATCGCCAATCCCTGCAGACTCG